>NC_062218.1:21283764-21647514 GCF_902686445.1 Sciurus carolinensis | reverse complement strand
AAATTGAATGTTGCTGGCATGATGAACAGGCTGGGCCATGGCAGTGGTTTAGGCTTTAACTTAAAGTTCAAAATTGCTTTATTTCATGAACACACACGTCCAGATGATGCTCTAAGAGTTAGTTGCTGTGATGCTGTGACCTGGTGGTACAAAATTTTTTAACCCAAGTAAATCACTGCATGGGAATGTCTTGCATCCATTAGGTTTATGGTGACTGAACAGGATGGTCTTTGTATCACAATAGAGTTTAAGGCTACTAGTGGTAATATCATCCACATGCTAAAACATTATAATAGTTTTATCTGGTTTAAAATTATGGGTCTTGTATTGGGTCCAGAAGGATTTACTATAGTATTGAAATTTATTTTTATGTTAACGAATGACCTTTTAACATGAAACAGTTTCAACAGGATTTTTGTCAGCTCCTTCCAAAATCTAATGTCTTTTAAATAAAAGCTAAAGTAATGTTTAATTTTTTTCTTTTTTGGTACTGGTTGGTACCAGGGATTGAACTCTGGCACACTCAACCACTGAGCCACATCCCTGGCCTTATTTTGTATTTTATTTAGAGACAGGGTCTCACTGAGTTGCTTAGCAGCTTTGCTGTTGCTGAGGCTGGCTTTGAACTCACAATCCTCCTGCTTCAGCCTCCCAATTTGCTGGGATTATAGCTGTGAATCACGGTAGCTGGCAGCAACTGTTTAATTTCAGAGTGGTTATGTCACTTTATCTGAAAATACATCTTAACATTTTCATATGGCTTTTTATTCATGTCATTTTTTGCAAAAGAATGCTTGCCTTCTTTTCTAACATTTCCTCATTACCAGAATTATCTCTTTATCTTTCACATTTCTCTCAGACACAGCATCCTCATTGAAATATTCAAAGGTATTATTCTTTTTTTAAATTGTCAATAAACATATTCTATTCTCAAATCTCACATCAACTTTGGTTTTGTTATGCAACTTACAGTTGAGGATTAGGGTAGCAAGTATATACAAAATAAGGAGATTCTGTCTTTATTTAAGATATTGAAACTTTATTTATTGGGGAACTACTTGCATTCTGAAAAGGTTCATTAACACATTTTTTTATCCTGCTAATTTGTTTGGGGCTGTCATTTAAATTCTGTGCCCACTCCCTCTAGTTCAGTAACTAAATCAATCTTGGGTTCTTTCCCTCAATTTGAGATGGAAATCATAAAGAGGTAAGCAGTATCATCTGAATGAGCATTTCCTGGAGCTTAGGCTCCAGCACAGGGGAATAACACACAGGTTAGTGTTCCAAGACTGGATCCTTGAGACTAGGAGAAGTATAATATTCACAGACAAATGGCTGACTTGCATGGCACTTGGTCAGCAGTTACACATGATCCCAGGATTTCTCTTCACACCTGTCAGTTCTTTGCTCTTGGCACAGGGGTTTGCACTTTACACAGCAATCTGTTCAATGGATGTTGGTTCCATCTGCACTAGCTCACTACCATCTCCCCAGAAAGGTCATGTGTTCATCATGTGTAGTGTGCATGCCTGAAGTTCAGGAAAGCTCAGCAGCTCCTGAAAATGGTCCTCAGCTCCTGAACAAGGTAAAAGGGGGAAACATTGTTTTAAAGAAACTTACATTAGGTGGGAAACCTTGGCAGGGGAATTAGGGTCCCCCTGCTTTTTCTCAGTTCCATCCAAAGTTTGACCACCTGAATGTTGATGGATATGGCAATAAAATGGTACTGAACTTGGGCAATAACAGACTTGCTCTCTCTTTTGCCTCAGGCATAATCTCAGAAGAAATTGTACTAGGTAGCCTACTGTTCCCAGGGGAATGGGAGTCATATGAAGCAGATCTATCCCTGAAGACTCATGTAATAAAGCAAAATCTTCCAGAAGACCCAGCCTGAAAAAGAAATTTTGACCCTCTCTGCCAATCTGAAAATTTAAAACTCTCAAGAGCCAGACTCACATCTACTCTTCTGATTCCTACTGATAACTATAAACTTGCTTCTTTTAACTTTTCTGTCATTTTTATTTTTCCCTTCCTCCCTCCCTCTTTTCTTCTTCCCCTCTCTTGCTTTTCTTATTTCCCACTGCTTTTCATAAACAAAGATAGTTTCAGACATATAATAGTTTGACTTACAAAATTTTGACCTTATGAGGATGCAAAAGCTATCTCTTAGGTAGAACACATACTTTGATCTTTGGATTTTCATTTTTTTCCCTCAAGATATTCAGTATAATCATGATGCTGGGTAGCCCCCCAATCAGTCATGTGATCATGAGAGGAAACAAATGATACTGTACAGCACACTGGTTTGCTAAGGTATGATGTTCAGGAGATAAAATACATTATTTTAATTTTCTACTTATGATAATTTTAAGTTACATTGTGTTTATGTCCATTGTAATTCAACTAACATCTGTAATCTATTGTCTCCTACTCAAAGAAGCAATAAGTCACTGATGTCAATACAAAGTAATATGGGGAAAAGTTTTACCAACTCGAATTAAAAGAGACTTGCTGTTTGATAGTAAACATACCAACTAAACTGCTCAGTCACCACCAGGAGGCTACATTATCTAATGCTCACTGTAAGATGCTCCAGAGAGATAATGGAAACTGGAGGATCTTTCAGAAACATAGTCAAGGGCCATGAAGAACAATGATCTTGAGGATATGTTCAGGGAGCAAAGCTGTATGAAAGCAATTATCAATCCACAGCCCCAGGGTTTTGGAACCTCACAATATTTGCCAACAGGTTTTCAGAATAGCTTTAGACCAATGAATGTTTTGTGCTTCCCATTATGATTATTTCTTGTTTCTCCACCATTGAAATCTGAATATATGGGTGGTAGACAATTTTCAGTTTTATCTCACAAATATTTGCTCAAGAGAATCCTTATATAGACCTGAAAGTGAGAAATAATACAAATCTGGACATAAAAACCTGATGTAACATAACTTTGTTGGTGTTGCATGAAGGAAATGAGTTTGATTTGTGAAAGAAATATGTGTAACTGTTACCAATACAGTAGACATGGGTCAAATGGAACATTACAGTAGACATTGGTCAAATGGAACATTCTTCTCACCTCTTCGCATTCATATTTTTCCCTTTTATATGTGATTGTGCCATGTGCCAAGAGGGAATTGGCCAACTTGTGAGTGTCAAGCTATTCAAAAGAGGGTGGAAGTTATAATAAGCCAGTATAAAATAAAAACTCAAGTTTCATGTTTTTTCTGTCCACTCACTGTCCTCCACAATCACCATGAGAATGTGTCCCAAATAGACACCAATCAATGAGAAATGTAAGCAAAAGTTTAAGAGACATGATCACAGTTGGATATTTTTAGCAACTTCAGCCATCCTCTAACATATAGTAGAAGCCATAGCAGCTAAACCATATACCAGAGAGGGGAAAAGTAAATGATAGTTATTGTAAGGCATTGAGTTTTGGAGTGGTATGAAATTCAGGGTAAATGTCGCAATAGTCAGTTCATACACAGGAGTTGAAATTATAAATAATTTCTCTGAAACCATTTGCTAGTATAAGTAGATATAAGTTCTAAAAAAGTTCAACAAGATGACAGAAGATAATGCTATTGGGAAAGATAGGCAGAATGATCACAAGGGGCAGAAATGCTCAATGAAATCCACTGTCCTTGGGATTCAGGGGTAAGTGGCAGTGAGTAATAGAATGTAATGATCCAATTGAAAGGCAGGTGGGCAGCCAGTGAGGATAGCACTTGGCTTATATAACCAGAAGTCATGAGTTGTTAATGGGAAAGGTAATGCCATTGCCTTCATGGAGAACTATTATTTCATGATATTTAGAATTGACATACTTCTCAAACTAAGAGACTGATAATTGAGAAGCAGTCCTATTTATTTTGAAGAAAGAAACTGAATTGCCAGGGAAGAAATAAAATGAATTTTCCTCTAATTCTTTTCCAAAAAAATCTCACTGTTCTTTTTAAGTAACACTATGCACTAAATATTGAGAATATCCTGATCTTACAAAAGCAATTGATCACATAGTGTGAGTTTACCTTGTTCTATGTAATCATAGGTCCTCTGAGTAGGAAGAAAGGGAAGTTACACATGGATTATTAGGCCCTGTTCAACTCACAATGAATGCAGTGGTTCCACTGATCCAACCTCAGTGTTTTCCCTGGTTCTTCATTTTATAGCAGAGAATAAAACATATGGTGATGAGAAGAAATCCCACAGTTGTACCATGACTGATGTAGTGAGATTATGACAAAAGAGGTCTAGTTGAACATCCAGAAACTAGTCCCCCTTTAGCCAAGAGAATCAATTAAAAAATCTAAAATGCATCAAATACATAGCAAAGATATGAGTCACCATCAAATTTAAAAGTGGCATGTATTCTGCAAGACCTGAAATCGTTGAAGATAAACCCTACAAATATTCAGGGAGTTGTTGTATTATGAACATTCTTAAGATCTAGTATTTTGAAGATGTGCTATCTAAGATATTGGACAAGTTATTAAATACTTTTATCTCTTCCATGAGAAGGGAAAGCAGTTCCTGATGATATACCACTCTTGTTTTACAGACAGTACATACTGCAGTTGGATAAACTGCTTTCATTGTGTGACTAAGAAGGTTGCCATATTTGAGTGAGATCCAGGGAAGAAAATTTCTAAAGCAGATTCAGACTTTTATACAAGCCATACTGCTTTCAGATGTAAGATCCAATAGACTCAAAAGTCCTTTAGTTATTCATAGTAGACAGGATTGGCACGGAGTGTCTTTGGCAAGCTATAATAGGAAAGACATTATGTCGATACCTAAGGTTCCGTAATAAGACTATCTGCAGCATATAGCATTCACTATTCATAAATGAACATTGGACAGGCTACTGAGCTTAATAATCTTCTTATATAAAGGCACTATTTGAGGGGAGACATCTATTATGAACTGGTTGGGTCACCAAAACATTAATTTGTGTGGACATAGCTGAAAATTTTGTGCATACTTAGGAGTAGGCTTAGTTAATTGTGAAGAGCACACACATGCAAATCTACAAGAAGAGAAGATAGACATTTTGTGCGTACAGATGGTGTTATGGCTTGGATTGTACTGAAGTCTTAACTTCCAATACAATAGAATTTGAACTTTAGGGTAATATAATTGTTTAATTATATAAATAGTTATGATCATGCTGAAGTAGGGTTGAACTAATATGACTGATGTCCTTATAAAATTTGGAGAAATTTGGACACAGATATTTACCCAGAGAGAATGACATGTGCAGATGAAATCAGCGGTCTACAAACCAAAGAAGGGTACAGATTGCAATGAACCTCTAGGAGCTGGGGAGGAGGCACGAAACAAATCTCCTTCATCACTCTTATAAGAACAAAACTCACTATAACCTGACTCATGGACTTCCAGTCTCCAAAACCACGTAACAATACATTTCTGTTGTTTGGTCACCCAGTTTGGGGTGCTTTGCTACATCAATCCTTACAAGCAAATACAGTTTCATTAAACTCTCTTCCTCACCTCATACATATGACCTTGTATATATGTGTGGAAGGTCCCTTTGACAGGTTCATGCAGAAGGGAAAAGTTCTGAATAGATCACATTCAGATATTCACTGTGTCTATGCTACAGCTGAAATTATTGTAGGCAGTGATAGTTAGAAACCTCCCACTGAGCAGAACATTTTATCTATATAGTCACAGGTAAGAATATATTATATATTGCAGATAGCATTGAAGGTCCTAGGTGAAAGTTCAGGTGCCTTTAATTAGCAAGATTTGAGGATGGTAAGAGAATATAGTCAGGAGAAGATCTGTGCACAAGGCCCCATTGTAGTGGACACATTATACTGGACACAGATTTTTGGGTTATATCAAAATCCATAGACTATATCTAAATCAGAAATTGAAAAATTATTTTTCAATATTTTCAGTCATTCTTTCTTTGACCACCTAAATTCTGCATATCGAGCATGTCTATTAATTTAGTGATAATTATTTCAAAAAGAAAAGTTCTTACCCTCAGCCGTCTGATGCTGAATGTGTAACTTTCTAGTAGCAGAGACTGATTCTATTTGAAGGGAATACTGAGGTGATTTCTGAGGATATTTGAATCCATTCACCCTTTCAATTAAGGAGAGGAAATAGAGATTTATTTGTTCTTACTCTAACTGAGATGTGTTCTGGATATGGATTTTCTCTCCCTGCCTAAGTGACTCTGTCTGCAGCATTACTCAATAGCTCACAGTGTGTCTAACTTATTGACAGACCGTACATTAAATCATCTAAGCCAAAGGATTCACCATATGGCTCAAGAAGTTGAGCATTGGGTGGTGCTCAGGAAACAACAGATCCTAAGATATGCCATGTCACTCGGAAACTACTGATCAGTTAGGATTTTGGAATGTCATTGCATAGGTTAATTAAGGAGACATCAGCATGGAGGTGACTCGTGCTGGGTTGGACCTACTGTCTTTCAAGGTATGACACATTCATTGGACCAGCACTCATTATATTATGTGATAAATCAAACAGGTAGAGCATGAGTCCTGGAAATAAAAGGTATTTACTATTATCTGAAATTAGGACTTTGGATTTCATGAAATTAAATATACATTTTTCACAAAATTGGGTCACTTTCCTCTAGACTATAAAGTGCAAATCCCAAAACAGAACTATGACTTCCGATATATTGCTAGAAAGGGTAAAGGAGAGAGTCACTGTGCTGACTGGGCTAATTTTCCTTGCTCTTCATGGGGAAGAAGTGTCAGCACTATCTAATGAGAATGTAAGGAGTAAGCCTGCAATATAGCATTTACTGGTGTGCCTCTTGATGCTCCCGTAAAGAGACATGAGAGTACAGACAGTTTTGACTGATATGGCCAGTCACAGCAAAAGTAAATAAAGCTCAGGCCCCTCAGAAATGGAAGTCTCTGTTGATTTATAGTAAAAGTAAACTAACGCAGCAGAAACACTGAGAAAAAGTGAAGGGGAATCCAGAATTGTGGTAGCAGAATGCAATAATGAATCTTAGTCAAAAATAATTGCCAGTAGGGGACTGTAAATTGCACCACCAATTGTCCATTCAAAGGTCTTCTTGGAAAACTCTTTCTTGTGGCAATCTTCAATATCCCTGACTATAAAGAGAGAACTTAAATTAGAATACATATGTTAAAAGGGAAGAAATGGAGGGTACGTACAGCCTTTGCTCCTTGATCTCTGTTCATGCAAAAACAGTTTCAATACATTACAATGGCTTCCTAGTTCTTCCCATTTCAAAGTGTACTCTATTCACAGAATGAGGTTCAACTGATCCACAGAAATATCAACAAGTTAAAACCTGAGGTTTATCCTCAACAAATGATGATTAAGACCTGAAAAATGCCCCGTGTTCTTTGGATTTGGGGAGATGCCTTGTCTGTTCCATTCAAAATTCCATAGCTGAATTTGTTAATATATTGTCCCAGCTAACAGCTTTGGAAGGAGTCTGGGAAATCAAAGAAACACTATCCATGTGCCTTCTCCTCTGACTTCTAGATATGTCTCCAACATAGTCTTGGTACCACGGATCTCACCAATGACTCTTTTTCACCCAGAAGCAACAGCAGTGAGTCACTTTAGCTTCCCATGCTAGGGTAACATAACAAGTGCTATAGACTCCTTGATGCTTGGAAGGCAGAGGTAGTGTAGGAGTGAGTGGAAAGGGTGTTTCAAAGCACCTGGAGAGCTGCAGGGACACTCCCCTCTTCAGTGGCAGAACAATTATGCAATCTGGTTCTTAAAATGTACAGGTGCTAAGTAAGGTTTTATTGAGATTATGACTTTTTTTTTCCAGTTTGCTCTCCTTGTGAATTATTTGCAGGCAATATTCAGTTTTGAATACCCTCTATTTGTAATATATAGAGTGGTTCTCTTTTCCAGAACAAACTTTGACTGCCAGGCTTCTCCTCCCTACTTCACTTGTCTTTCATCCCCTGGTTGGCCCACTTTTTATTCTGCTTTCTCTTCTATTGCTGATCCTCTGAATATTTGCTTTCCTCAGGGATCAATTACCAGCTTCCCTTTCTTTGCAGTGTATACCTACTCCCTGGGCGATGAATTCACTCCTTTGCCTAAATACTGAATCTTCCCCAAATCTTTATTTCATGACAAATCTCACTATGAGGTCAAGACTGTCAGCTAAAAATCTCCTATTAGCATTACAAATATAAATATTCAAATTGATCTTATCATCTTCACAGTGTGGGATCAGTATGTTTGTTCTTCCATCTCAGCCAGTAGTTCACCTCTCCCTAGTTTCTAAAGACAGAGAACTGGAATTCTTCCTTTGCAACTTTCTCATTTCAATCTTTCACCAAATCTTTTTTCTTCTGGTCTCTGACTATCTTTTGAATATTCTTCTCTGTTGAATTTCATTCTTTCTTAATTATAACAACTTGTCTCAGAATTCTCCTGTTTTAACCCCTCTGATTTAAATTAGCATTGCTACCATAGTAAATTTGTAAGTCAGGGATTGAATTATGTTCCTATATTTGTCCATTGTCTATTGCTAATATCACAAAATCACAGACTGGGTAAATTATGAAGGGGTTTGTTTTGTCACACAGTTCTGGTGTAAGTGTGAGGAGCCACATCTTGGTGATGGTTTTTTTGCTGGCGGAGTCTTGAGTTGATGCAGAGCATCACAAGACAAAAAGCAGCTTGTTTGTGCACATATCTCCTGGTCTCTCTCCCTCTTCTTATATGACCACCAGGCTTCAGTAGTTCAGGCTCCACCCTGATAAGCTTATGTAATTCTAATCACCTCCACCTGGCCCCACCAATGAGCACCATAGCTGGATTACCTTTCCATGTTCTATATACCTTACAATAGGTATTAAACTCCAACGTGATATTAGGAAGGAGCATAACCATATGCAACCATAGCAATACTTCTCTGTGTAAACGGTTCTATTGAATTGCTGAAGTCCTCAGGGGAAGTTCAGTGCTACTGAGTAGGGCAGGAATAACAATAAGGGACACCTCTTTGGGCTTATCAGTGGCCTGTACTCTCTTTGCAGCTTTTAGTACTCTTCCCTTGCTTCAGTTGTTACACTTTAATAGGCAGTGACCTACCTTACTCAGTGTCCATTTTATCTCTGTATATCTTTTTTTCATCCTGAAATGACTTTCTCCACTTTATTTTCATAATTATCTCTCCATCATCCCTGATCTTCTCAGGCATCCAAGCACAGTCTGTTCTATGACCACTACGCATTGCTTCTGTGTGTTCACTAACTCCTGGTGCATATGTTTCTCAAAGTCCTTTGTGTTTCTGCACTTCACCCCTTCATTTATGATCTGCCTCACATAAACTTAAGTTCATGTTGTGGCTTGCATCTGAGGTGTCCCTCAAAAGCTCGTGTATGAGACAATGCAAGAAGGTTTAGAGGAGAAATTATTGGATGATGAGAGCCTTAACCCAATCAGTTGATTAATTCTCTGATAGGGATTAAACGAGTGGTAACTGAAGGCTGGTCGGGTGTGACTGGAGGATGTGGGTGATTGGGGCATGGCATAGAGTAGATATTTGTATTTGGCAAGTGCAGATCTCTCTCTGCTTCCTGATCATCATGTGAGCCTGTTTCCTCCACTACACTCTTCCACCATGATGTTCTGCCTCATCTCAAGCCCCAAGAAATGGAGCCAGGTGCCAGTGGACTGAGCCCTCTGAAAGTGTGAGCCTTCAAATAAACTTTTTCTGCTTTCATTGTTCTTTTCAGGTCTATTAGTCAAAGCAGTGGGAAAACTGACTGAAACAGTTCATGAGGGATTTCATGGTTCCCAGCTATATGGAATTTCACTGTAGACATTCAATAAAACTGTCTTTCCAGGTGTTAGTTTCTGTACTTTTGGCAACATACCTATATCTTGTGTTAAGTACTTCTTATCTTTACACTAATTGTTACTTTTTTATAAAATAATACACTATATTTCAGAGTGATTATATATCCTTTAAAACCAGCAAACATTTAAAATACTCTGTCAGTTCAGAAAGGAAAACATCTTTTGATTTCTTCTATTTTCTTTCTTCTATTTCTTCTTATCTTCTATCATGTATTATAATTAATTCATGTGAAAACATGAATAGTTGAAAGACAATTAAGTTAAATCCCATTAGTGGTAATAAATTGATAAGTACCATAAAATGGAACTTTTGTAGTCAGCCCAACAAAAACAAGTTCAAATCTTGCTATTTCTTAAACCTATGAGACAGCATGTACTCTTTTTCTGAGTTTCCTCTTCTGTGAAATGGGTACAATTATTATGAATTCATCAAGGATTTTATGATAATTATATTCTGCTCTTTAAATGTTTGAGTCATTTCAATACACAAAAAGCAATCAGTGAAATTAAATGTAAAATTAAATGTTATTCTTATAGATGATAGAAATTCAGTTGGATTTGAAAATATGAGTTAGAGAGGGTTAGAGTTACAGGCTTGCTGGGCATGGTAGCACAAGCCTGTAATTCCAGCAGGGAGAGAGGCTGAGGCAGAAGGATCACAAGTTCAAAGGCAGCCTCAGCAACTTAGTGAGACCCTATACAAATTAGCAAAACCCTGTCTCTTAATTAAAAAAAAAAAAATAGAAAAGATAGAAATTAAAAAAAGGAAAGCACTCAGTGGTTAAGTGCCTCTGGGCTCAATCTCTGGTGCCCAAAACAAAATGAAACTAAAACAAACAAACAAAAAACAAACCACCAACTGACTGGCACTGACTAGACATAGGACAGAGAGGAGGAGGAAAGAGATTGACCCATGCCAATACAATCTCCCAAGGATTGTTGCAAACCAAGAAGGAAGTAATTCCAGTAGAGGGATTAATTAGAAAAGATAGGAACTAAATTTGGAAAATGGGATCTCCCCAATTTGGACCACAAGAGAGCTGAGTTAAATTATTTTAATCTCATAAAATGTGGCATTGGTAACCAACACACTTTCATGGAAGTATAATCATACAGTTTAAGAGAGGTTATCCAGATATTATAAAGATGTATTCCTAGTTTAAAAACAAAAAAGAAGAAATAATATCGGGTTTGAGTAATAGGTGCAGCCTTTTTCTTTAAATAAGCAGGCACACTGTTCCTTCTGAATCATGAGTCCCTTAATTCTGAGTTGTGACTTTGTGCTAAAGGGCAGACTGGTATGTTTCCTCCTTAACTGTGAAATTCTTCACTTTTATTGTTTCTCACTTGTACTTTAAAACCCTGCAAATGTTGTATTATTACACTATTATGTAACACAATAGCTGTTATCTCTCACTTTCCCATGCTGATCTATGCATGGTACCTTTTGTCAAATAAGTCAGGACCTCTTGCCAGATGAGAGTGATTCATCAAAACTTCTGGCTTTTTCCTAATCATCATCCTCACCATACATTAAAAAGGGACATTAGCAGCCTTTAATTTTCCAGGTTTGGTATAGCAACAACTTTATGTTCCACTGATTTTCTTTGTAAAGAAATCAATGGTTTTAAAACTAAACTACTCATGACAAACATGTTAGATTCATTAGCATCTGCCCTGGTTGTCTGCATGAAGGTTATATTGCAAACCTGATTTGCATTTTTATCTTTAAGGAGCACAAGGTTTGAATTGCCTAAATGTTTATTTAATTATTACTCCCATTCTCTTCCACACCCATTCACCTCAGACCCTCCACAAGCAGAGAGCAAGACTAATTAGTATCTAATTGATATTTTTTCAGTAGTGCAACAGAATTGCTTTCAATACAAAAAGAGCAATTTTATTATGCTCTGTAGAGAACACTTAATCATGATAGTGAATATGGGAGTATTTGTTAGGCTTTCAAAATTATGTATTTTAAACAAGAAACACCTGGGTGTTTCTACCAGATTTTACTTTTCAAATACAAAAGGATTATAACCACTCATTTATTTTCCACACATTTACTAGATTGTTGTACAATCACTGAGCTAGGTAATACAGGTACGTAAAAGAATAAGATAAAGTTTATTTGAAGAACACTGTCACCAAGGGAAACAAACTTAGAAAATATAATTTAAGTATTTGTGACAACAGACACAGAGTATCATGCAATTACAGAGAAGAGCAAACTATCTTCGTCTAAGGTGGTCAGAGATGAATTCCTTGAAAAGTCGACAGGAGCTAAAGAGCATACAGGGAACTAGACATCAGACTGAAGGGAGGAGAGGCAGTAGTCATCTGGATAAAGAAGAAATCACTAGCAAAGGAAGCAATGTAAGAAAGATGTTCCAAAGTTCCATTGTGTTGTATATTTTATATCCATGGAAAGCATTCAAGCCACACGGTCATTTTTCAATACACATTTTACAAAAGAGAAGTTAAATTTTCTCATAGCTGCATATAAAAGATAATTGTGTGTTTAGTAAAATAATAATGAATATTGTTTGTGCTTTTACAAATATTAAATGTGAACGTCAACCTGCTGTGTGGAATTTATTGTAATCTCTAAATATTAAATGACCTCCCCCATTGTACTCCTTTTGCTTGTCCTTGGTCTTAGGGAGCTTTGACAAAATGGAGTAAACAAAAAACAAAAAACAAAACAAACAAAAAAAAACCTCCCCTGATTCCAACAGAGGGTGATATTTGGGGAAAAGGAGAAGACATTTGGTAATATATGTATGTTACAGGTCTGGACAAACATGACAAGTGAACTCAAATTGTCAGAATTGAGAAAATTGACAATTGGCAACCAAAATATTTTCTTATTTATCACAATGTAACCCCTTGGTTTTTGTCTCTTCAGTGAAGTATCATTTGTTTTATTTATTTTTTTTAAATTGTAAATGAAAAATAAAGAAAATAGAAAATTCATTTAAAAGTCCTAAAAACATAGAATCTCATTAATTAAAGATTGCTAAGAATCTTTCTGTATTCAGATTCAGGCTAAAGTGATCAGGGCTGGATCCCTAGAAGAGATAACACAGGAGACAAAGAGAACACAGTCAATCATTTAATCAGTACTCCTGTGTTTAGATTTTAGCACCAGGAGCAATAGGAGTGTATCAGGAGTTGGAATTTGATACCCCAAAATATGGCATGCTTCCATAATGAGCACTGCAAGCGACAAGTGAAGGGAATCTGCAGAGCAGGAAGGTCTCTGAGCTTTCTCTGCCACATCTTGCCTGAAGTGGGCCTTAGAAACTAAAATTCCCCTTGTTTATTTCTCCTTAAAGCAGGCCTAAAACCCAGGGAACTCTCCTCTTTCCTCTCCTGACAATTTTCATATGACTAGTGTCCTGACCTGTAAAAGGAAGGGAAATAAAAATCACTCACAGGTGCAGAAAAGAGTATGAATAACCTATTGTCATTAGATCATATCCTGTTTTCCTTCAATCGTACTTCTCTAAGACTATCCATAACAATAGAGTTCCTCCTGCGTCTTGGGTCTTCATCGCTGAAGTTGTGCCACACAAAATTATATTAAATACAATTATATTCTATTCTCTTGTTAATCTGTATTTTGTTATATGAAGCTTGTAAGGGGTTAGGAAAAGATATAACTTTTTCTTCCATAAAAGTCTCAGAGCTGTCTTGGTAAGGGAAAATGAGAAGGGCTTTTTATGGGATTTGGATTGTGCTGGATGATTCTGCAGAGGATTTAAGGAAGCCAAGAATGCTTATAAATTGAACTGGCAGGAAAAGGAACAGTTAAATAATCAGTTATCCTATTTAGGGATTGGTTTGTTTGTTTGTTTTAATCTAGAAAGCAAAATGAAGTTCTGGTTGTTGTCAGTGTAAATAAAGAAGTGCCAAGATAAAGACTAGTCATTGTTTTGAATTTAAAGTCTTCCTATGTGTCTTATTTTAGAATTGGTGGTAGAGAGGTCACAGATGGGCCTTTTCATAGTTTGTGTGTATTCTATGTGTTGTTTGTTCCAGCAGCTCATTTCATAAGGTATAATTCCATACATTTCAGAAATTCAGACTAGAACAAGTCCATTGTTTGTTTGTTGGTTTGTGTTTGACTGTAGTATGTGTCATTAATCATCTTCCTTGATTATGCCTACAGAGAAGCATTTAAGTCTCTGGACAGAATACATTGGCCAATTACAATACAGGCAATTTCAAGTTGCAAAATAATTATGAGTGTTAATAATATACTCTGCAGACAGGGTCATAGATTAGCAAAGATTAGAGAACATATATCACAAAACAGTTGGGTCTGTTCTACAGCCAGGTAGTCATTTTCATTAGACTATCGATGATTTGTTGTACCTGGTCATTGTTTTTCATGTACGGGTACAATGGGAAGTATTTGCTATATCAAAAGTTCTCCTTGGGTAGCCAAGGGAAAAGCAAGACCCAGGTGATTGTCTAAAATAATACTGGGCCCTGGATATAAATTGCTCTCTTGAGCCTTCATAGAAGACCTGTACTAATTTATGACTAAAACATGATGTTAGAAAAAAAAATTCATACCCACTTTTTCAGTTGCACTATTCCACAGTTGGAATTGCAGCTCATACAGCATGCATGAAGAGGGAGTAGGGCAATTCCTTCAGGGAAGTCTCCTAAGTAGCACATTTGCTTTATTTTAGAGTTCTTTGGATATCCATGATCCTCATAGATTATGATACGGCAAAAGATACTTCAAATAAGAGCGAAGCTACACAAAATTCTTCAATGATAGTGCAATTGAAAAATTCGTATCCTTGACACTAGAAAGTAGGTTGAGATTCTCAGTCTAGAAACAAACAATTTTTATCTTTTCTACTATTAAACAATAGTTCTTGGGCAAGAGGAAAATACAAACCAGATCATATTCATAGTCCAGACCCAAGAGCAACTTATTTTCTTAACAGTTCTTTGTAAGGGGGTCATCAGCTAGGTCTTCTGGTAATGACTGTCTACACTTGTTGTGACTCCATGTACCAGAAAGTTATCTGATAAGTATTTTATCTTGTTTCTTTTACTGTATGGGAGATACCACAGAAATCAGCAACACTCTGTTGTAAAAACATTAAAAATACCCAACAGCTAACGTAATGTCATACCTATTACCTATACAAATATTTGTGTTTTTATAATTTTGGTCAGAATGCTTGTGTAAGGATAAGCAAATTAGTTATTTCAGTTGAATTAACTTTACAAGAGCGTTTATATATTAAGTGAAAAATTAATGCTCTGATTCTGCAGCTGTCTTGACAACTGTTCAGTAAAAATCATGAAATTACAACATTGAACTGGGCACAGGGATGCATGCCTAGAATCCCAGTGGCTCAGGAGACTGAGGCAGGAGGATCTCGAGTTCAAAGTCAGCCTCAGCAACGGCAAGGCACTAAGCAACTCAGTGAGACCCTGTCTCTAAATAAAATACAAAAAAGTGCTGGGGGTGTGTCTCAGTGGTTGAGTACCCCTGAGCTCCATCCCTAAGACCCCCCCAAATACAACATCAAATTAGAGGTACACAATTTGTTATGAGGTCTGTACTGGGCATTAATATTTTCCTAATGGAGTTAATGGGTTCAGGGTGGTACAGTGTTGGATATTGATATGTGAGAGAAAGTGACCATGAGAATATTATCTTCAGAGACTTGAATTAATTCTCCAAATTATGCTATGGAAGTTAATGATTGACAAATATTTTTCTCAATTGTTTTGTTCGTTTAGAAATTGATTTGTTGGCAATATGTTAGTCCATGCACAAAACTTGTTCACGCTTCTTTTAAGCAGAGAAATACACATTCATTAAAACATATGCATATTAATATATTTAATTATACATAATTAAGCTAAAATGATTTCACTTCTCTTTTAGCATATCCATTTTCTTTTTTCCAAGACTTGATAAACAAAAGAGCTCCCACCATAAATGTGAAATGATTAAAACATAAGGAATGTCAATCAAATTGAAATATATATATATATATATATGAAAATGAAACAAAAATAATAGATATATCTGCATGCATTGATTATTGATATTTCTACTTATCCTAATATCCAAACTATATTATTTATCTGAAATTGAAGACTGAATCTTCTAAAGGCAAAATTTTAAAAAATTCCAGATGGAATAAGATCTGCCCATAAATAATAAATAGTTGCATTCAAGAAATAGTTAGAGGCAACATTTTTAAACTCAGAAATTGATAGTAGTGTTGATTCCAAAATTTTAATATTTCTTTTCAGAAAAGATAATTAAAATGATTTAATGAATTTATAACCCAAGTACCAAAGAATGTAAACTTCAGATTTCATTAATTTATGAAATATTCTTTTTACACCTATAAATTTTGAACTAATATCAAGAACCCAGATATACTTTTTGTGTAAGTATATGAACAAAAAACATGCTACACTGGTTATGGAAATTATTGTATACAAAATAATATTACATTAAATATTACTATGGTGTAAAATTTATGTCTGTAAGTAAATCAAATTTTAAATATTGTAACAGCATAAAAATGAAATGCTATAGGCATAATAAATAAAGTAGTAGAACGTGTAATATTGAAAATGATATTAAAAAATTATAAAAGTTCTCTTGGAAACTATACAAGCAATATGATTATGAACATAATATTTATTTTCAATTACTCTACTCCATACAGTCTGAATAATCTATATTATCACCTTCAAACAAAACCACAAGAACTTATTTCTTCCAGATACAGTAAAAACAAGAAGACAAAAAATTAATAACTCTCCAGTTGTTTTTATATAAGGGCACACTTCTCATATAATTTTCACTATTGGAAAAAAAAAAAAAAGAAGGTTTTGCCATGGTGGCAAAAGCAAGCATGTAGATAATGCCTTCCATAAGACTCTGATACCTTAATTTTTGGCCATTCTGTAAATACACAAAACAGAGTAAGGAAATCTGTGATTAATGACTGCTTTAGATAGAAAGATAGATGCGAGATAGAGAATTTTTTTGCACTTAAAATATGCCCAGGTATTTTATAAATTGAAGAACTGTGAATTATTCTAAGTGATTTGAAACCAGTTTTAATTTTTAAATAAGTTGTTAATTTCTCTGCTCCTCAGCAACATTAAAAGTTCTGGGCAACAGTTACACTTTAGAGACACTAATATCTCAAAGCATTCAAAAAGGTAAAGAACTCACTCTGGAGTCATTTCCCATATATAATCAAGAAAATAAATCCTAAGGATTCCGTGAATCTACTTTAGACAAGTTACCTCCCTTTTTAGATGTGGTCTCAGGGTAAAATTTGAGTTGTTGTTAATGTTAAGTCAAAAAGGACAAACAAAAGAGATTGCTTTGTTATCTGTAACTAGTTCCCTAAGAATTTGGACAGGTTTATGGTGTGCAATGGGCACCACATATAAGAGTAAATCTTTAATAGTGAGACAAGATATGATCAAAAGTGGATAGAACTAAAATGTGCAAGGGGAATATGAATATCAGTGGTCGCATGTTTCTATCAGAGTTTCTGGTGGTCTGAGGGAGAAGCGATTTCCTTCAAGCAATTGGCTACTCATTTTGAAAGGTTTAAATCTGCCTCCAACTTCTCCAATTAAACAAGAAATGACAAAATTATATCATTTAAAATCAAGCTAAGCAAACTTCAAAGAGACTAATATATAAGTGCAAATGCCAATTTAGCCATTTAAAATGACTTATGTATCTCAAATGCTGAATTTTGCCAATCATTGGTTCAAAGCTCTTTCTGAATATCTGTAGATAAGACTATAAATTAGATTAGTCAGTAAGTCTGGAGTGAGATGTTTTAAGGCATTTTCTCATCAAACCATTGATGAGACATGAGTAATACAATTCTACCTGAATGACATTTTTTTCTGGATAAAATTTTTTCTCTAAATCAGAACACTGAGTGGGAAACATAATCACATTTTCTAAATGTTGTTTTGTTTGTTTGTTTGTTTGTTTGTTTTTTTTTTTTGTCTTCATGAACTCTATAACTGTTCTATTTTGAGGGTTGGGGATGTGGCTCAGTGGTACAGTATGTTTCCATATGCAAAGTCCTGGGTTTGACTCCCAGCACTACAAAAATAAAAACAAAAGAAGTGTTATTTTTATATTAATGTTCCAAGTTACAAACTAGTTTAAAAATTCAACAATAATTTTTTAAGTATTCATCATGTGATAGGAATTAAAGTTGGAAGGCATAATTCTTGCCCTATTTAGTCCACAGGCAAATGGGCTGTATGACGTCTCTTCCCTCATATGGAAATAGTAAAAAAATACAAAAAGAGACATAAAGGAGGAACATTACATGAACATAAAAAAGTCTTTGGTCCCTAATTATAGTTGCCAATATTAGTAAAAACATTTGCTTATTTATTCTACATTCCAATGAATGCCTGTGGTATTGTCCCAGAGATTCTTGGTATGAATTCTGTAACTAAAGCTAAAGCACATCTACTAGATAGCAATACTAGATATCAAGAAAACAAGATAAAACATTGTGTTAATAGCAAGGTAAGAAATTGAAAAAATTAAATGCTGCCTCTGATTTCATGGAAATGTTGGAAAACATGGACCAGACAACTAAAAACTCAATCAAGATTCAAAATCTCTTATCATGCCTTTAATGCAAACAGAATAAAAAATGGGGAAACAATAAACAATACTTTTGAAGAATACAAAACAAATGATGAGTAATTGCATAGCAAATTTTTTGTAAATTGAAGTTAAGGAAGTGCACATTGAATCATGAATGTAGTATCATTTGAAATTGAATCCCTATTCATATTTTGTTCATTCTGATCTATTTTTCACTCTTTTTTATTCTTTCTTGTTTCTGCTAATTGTATGCTTCAGGATTTATAACAGAAAATATGTTTGCTCATTGGCAGGTGCAGGTAATTGACTAAGGTTAGAGAAAAGAAAGGTGAGTTTTAAGTTATTTATATCTCCCCAAGCTGCTCTTGTCTTATAGGAGAGGCACTTTATCTTGGACATTATGGATGCCTGATGCAGATTAATGAACAATCAGATATTTGGGTCCCTCTATAGGACAGGATAAATTATCAGTAAACCACAGCAATAAAGATTATGTTCCAAACCTAGGAAATTTGAATCTCTTTTCTGACTCTTTTGTTAAATTTTACTTAATGAAAGACTGCAACAACCCAACAAATACTAGAGGAAAATTTAGTAAAAGATTAACATAGAGCCAGAGCAGTAGTTTTACCTAGCTAGGTAAAGAAACCCAAACAGCCAGACTGCCAGCAGTATGTATAGGAAGCACTAACCTGTACTTTAGAATGTGCTGCAGCAGCAAGAACCAAAGCAGTCATATTTTATTGTATTTGCTTATGTTTCTGTCTTTCTTGCACTCTATCTTGAATAGATCATTGGTGACCTCTTGCTTAGATTTTTTGTGCTATTATGATCCAGGAGTCACCATGTCTGCACAATAGAGAGGCAGAAAAGATTTGTGTCTTTTTACTTATACAAAGAGCAAAATATATACCAAGGGGCAACTGTTGTGCACTCTGTCTGCTGTATAGTATCACTTTAGATCCAGTCGCTAACTTTTTGTCTGCATCCTAGGGGTCTAGACCATGTGAACAAAAATAAAAATTGAATCTTTATGCCTTCAGACTTCCTGTCAAGCAACTGCTCAAAACATCCTTTTCTGTCTGAAATTGAGGTAATTCTCTCCTGCCTTTGCTTTTCAGACCTCAGGTGGTACAGGAGTCCAATTATTAGTAGTCCCAGGATTCTATCTTTTATAGTTTCCTTACACATGGTCCATTCACTTTAAAATCACATTTTTAATAAATTCTCAGCAAATTATTTTGATATACACCTTCCCACTCGGGCCATGATTTGTAAGCTACTTAATACTTACAAGACCTCAAATTTGGTAATGTTAAAAGTACTTTGCTAAATATTACTACAAAGTTTGCAGAAGTAAATTTTATCATATATAATTTTAAAATTTTAAATATGCTAAACCATGATAAAAATATTCTAATAGGTATTCTTCTAGTTTATGAGCACAAAATCTTTCCAATTTTTGTGTCTTGTTCCTTTACTTTCATGAATATTTTATAGTATTCAATGTACAGATTGTTAGCCTCCTCAATTAAATGTATACCAATATATTGCACTCTGGGTAGTGCTTTTGCCAATAGGGTTGTTTCCTTAATTACTTGTTTGGATATATCATTGTTAATGTATAGAAACACAACTCATTTGTGTAGGTTGATTTTCTATCCTGCAACTTTACAGAATTGATTCATATGTTTTAATGAGTTTTGGGTAGTATTTTAGGGTTTTCTATGAACAGGATTGTTATTTGCAAACAGATAATATCACCTGTTTTCTAATTTGGAGTGAATTTGACAGATTTTATTTCCTTTTTCTTTCCTAATCATTCTGACAGGAACTTCTGGTACTGATTTACAGTGGTGAGAGTGGATATCATTATCTTCTTTTTAATCTTGAACAAAAAACTTTCAGATTTTTACCATAGAGTATGACGTTAACCATTGAATTGCCATATATAGCCTTTATTATGTTGAAGTGTATTCCTTCTATATATAATTCCTGGAGATTTTATAGTGAAGAGGTGTTGCATTATGTCTAATTATTTTTTCTGCATCTATTGAGATGAACTTTTGGATTTTTTTCCTTCATTCTGTTAGCATGTGATTCACATACATTTGTGAATGATGAACCATTCTTGGATCCCTGAAATAAATCTTACTTGATAAAGTAGAATGATTCTTTTAATGTGTTCTTAAATTCAGTTCACTAGTATTTTGTTGAGGATATTTACATCTATGTTCATCAGGGATAATGGTCTGCAACTTTTTTTCCTTACAATGTCCTTGTTTGGTTTTGGTGTTGATATTATGATATACAAGCCTAAAAGAATTACTTTGGAAGTGCTCTCTATTCAATTTTTTGAAGAGCCTTTAAGAAGGATTGTGTGAATTCAGCTTATAAGTATTACTTTATATAGTGATATTTGGTTACTGATTTAATCCCTTTACTCATTATTGGTCTGCTCAGATTTTTTATTGCATTATAGTGCATTATTTGTCAAATTTATATTTCTAGTAATTTATTTATTTATTCGATCTTTTCCAATTTGTTAGCACATAATTGATAATAGTAGTCTCTTATGATACTTTGTATTTATAGTATTGTTAAAATGTCCATACTGCCCAAAATGATCTATATGTTCATTGCAATATTTATTAAAATACCGAAGGCATTTTCTCATGAAGAAAAATCTCAAGGTTTATTTGGAACTACAGAAGATTTCAAAGAGCCATATTATTCTCAGGCAAAAGGAGCAAAGTTAGAGGACCATGCTTCCTGATTTCAAATTAAATTATAAAGCTATTGTAATCACAGAAAATATGGTACTGTCATAAAAATAAATAGAAAAATGGAAATAGCACAGAAATATCAAGCAGATATAGTCACTTGACCTCTAAGAAAGGCACCAACAATACACAACAGGGAAAGAATAGCTCTTCAATAAATAGTGTGAGAAAACTGAAAATTTACATGCAAAAAGTTAAATCATGCTCTTGTGTTACAACATATGCAAAAACTGACTGAAAGGTTTAGGTCTGAGGTTGGGCTCAGTGGTAGAGCTCTTGTCTCCCACATGTGAGGCACTGGGTTTGATTCTCAGTACCACATAAAATAAATAAAGAAATAAATGAAATAAACATTTAAAGAATAACTCCCTTTAATAAATAAGTAGAGAAATAGGTAAATAAATAAAGATTTAAATATGAGATTAAGAAGCACAAAACTCTTGGGGCTGGGGTTGTAGCTCAGTGTAGGCCTTTGCCTAGCACATGCAAGGCACTGGGTTCAATCCTCAGCACCACATAAAAATAAATAAGTAAAATAAAGGTATTGTGTCCATCTACAAGTAACATATATATATATATACATATATATATATGAAGCACAAAACTCCTCCAAGAAAACAAAGGCAGGAATGTTCTTTTATATTGGTCTTGGAAATGTGTTGGTTTTTTTTGTTTTTTAATGTGACATGATAAACAAAAATAAGCAAATGAGGTCCTATTAAACAAAAATGTTCTGCAAAGGAAAGAAACAATTAACAAAATGAAAACTATGCCTGTGGGGTGAGAGCAAATATTTATGATATTCTGATAAGGATTAATAGTCAAAATATACAAAGAATGCATAAAACTGAACAGCACACGATGATGATGATGATGATGATGATGATGATAATTACTTGATTTTTTAAAGAGAGCAAAGTATCAAAAGTTACAAGAATAGATACACCCAGAGCAGACATCCAAATGGCCTCTAAGTATATGCAAATATGGTCAACATCACCCAACATCAGGTAAATGCAACTTAATACTATATTTCAAATGTCATTGGATATTTTGGATATTTTCCACATTCTAAAGTTTTTTTGAAAAAGAAATATTAAATGTCACAAAACATATGTGTACAAGTATTGTTAAAATGTATTCGTATTTTAATTTATTTGTATTTTATTGTATTCTGTTATAATGGGAAAAGGGAGACAGAATACTGGTTCTACATTTGATGATTGATCAAATGGTTTTAGCATTTACATTAATGAGTTTTTATGAAGTCTTTCAGAATTATAGTAGAAAAATATATAAAAGCATAACTTGCTACTCTATATGTATGTGTTCTAATTTTAAAAATATTCAGTCTGTCTTGTTTTAATGATTTCAAAGAAATAGAATAAATATGAACTGAACTGAGGTGATATATATGTATTTTTGTATTGCTTTAAATGTTTGTTTTTCTAAATTGTTCTATAATTTAGATTATACTATATATATACTATGTATATTATACTATGTATAATTTTTATAATCAAAATAAAAAGGGCTATGTATTTAAAATAGTTATATAGGCATATCATTCAGGCTACTTTTGTATTTAAACACATTATTTTTACAATGAAAAGAATGTATTTTTCCATATTCTCACTTGTAAGAAAAAGGGAACAGATTTTCCTCCCACATGTGAGAAAAAAATCACCTTGGGAAAGAGGCAAAACATGCAGCACTTTAGTGCAAACCGAGACTTGTTCAGAATCATGTCAGGTTCTGAAAACAGAAGTTTATAATAGAAACTGTTTAGTAACATTAATCATAGCATTTGGTGTAGTCTTGCCCGTAATGTCTAAACATTTATTCAAAGCTCTGGTAGGGTTATAGAAGAACCCACATACAGGGTGTTTATTGAATTTCATGTTAAAATATCAGAGAATTATGGACTTTTAAATGTTCAAGTGTTAATAGATTTTAAAGATATTGTTAACAGATATACTAAAACTAGATCTCACATAAAATATATATATGTTGGTACTGAAAATTTGGAGAGGTCTGAAAAGATGTGAAAATATCAGTTCTCTTTCTTTTTCTAAATGTGAGCTACACCTCTCACACATGTTATATGAATATAATTTTCCAAAAGACAAGTTCCAAAGTGCATTGTTATCCTTTAGACTTTGTACTAAAATTTCCTAGGAGATTAATATAAATAATATGAGTTTCTTTTTAAAACTTGAGAAAAATTCAAGGTTAAAAGAAGACCCTCGTTTGTAAACATATACGTGTATGTGTGCATGTGTGCATATACCTACTTGAGGCATACACGTTTGCTTGCAAAGTAAGAATGTCTGCTGTTAGAACCTGAACCTGTCAGGCATTCTGATTGCCACAGTGGTGACATTGCATAATATGTTAAGAGGAACCTTATATCTTCCCCAGTTAAATACTGCCACACATGGCTGCTGTCACTCCAGAATACCTTTATCATAAATGGAATCATTACACTCAATTTCATCTTCAGTCTAAAGAGGAGAGACAATATAACAGCTTTTTCCCCCTAAAACATTACTATATTCCATAAATATTTCCTTATGATAATACCATTTTCACATCTAAAAGTCTAAAATTATTTATTCATAATAACCTAATTACATTCATAAATAACAATCCATGTTCATCTCTACTTAAGTATCAAAGTAAATTTTTGCATGTTATTTTGTTTTCATCATTTCTGACAAGATTCAAGCAGCATTCATCATTTAAGTCACTACATGCTCTTTTTCAGTTTGTCTTGATCATGTATTTAATATTTTTTATTCATTATTTAATGGGATCACTTATTCTATACAGTTCCACAACCCCCTGCAGTTTGGATGACTTCATCTTCTCGGTGTCATCTAACATAGTCCTCTCTGCTTAACTTTCTGCGAATGAGAAGTTAGAAATATAAGGAAGGTATGGTGAGGGCATTATGAGATATTCAGATAAGGCCAGAAGGGGTATTAGCTTTACAACTTTACAGAGGTAAACTCTAAAGTAAATGGAAACTCAATAAATAGCTTGAATATTTTCTAATGCTATATGGATTGGTGGAAAGAGACACTAAACAATTGTTTTGCTTTAATTTTTTTTTTTGTCTTTCTGCTTTAAATAACGCAGAAGGATGCAGTAATTGACTGTGCAGACAGCAAGTAAACGGAATGCAAATGAGTTCAGATTTCTCTGTCCTCCCATTTCTCTCTGGGGACACTCTACATGCAGGTAATGTCTTTTCTGAGTTGGAAACACTGCCACATTCTTGTGTTTCTATAATCTTTTTATACTCCTGGTAGCGGCCTCTTCCAGAAAGATTTGCACTACTAATCTCTGTACTTCTCTTAACATAAATGTTTATAAATATTAATGTTCTCTGATAACTAATGCAACACAGCATCAGTCAGGTCAGGTCCTCATAGCAAAGACATCAGTACCTCTTCCCAGGTGGCTTTGAATCATCTCCACTTTTTCCAGTATCCCATATAGTCCCTTTATGCATGGAATTTTCTCAAAGAAAGGAGTAAAGTGATCACAACAGGCACTTCTAGAGTTGATATGGCTGAATGTGTACATAATGTAAGCCTGCTATATGGTATTTTAAAGAACTAAATGAGAGTATGATGGATTAGAAATTAATCTGCATAATACATTAAGATGAAATTTGCTCTGTTGGAGGAAGCAGATCAATTCTATTTAGTGTCTGAAGAATAAAATGCAAAATAATAGACCTGACAGAAATGAAATGATGTTAGCTTTGCATACAAGACTGTTCAGAACCTTTGGTTCCTGCTGTACAGCACATTTATTAGGTGACAATTGAACATTCTATTCTTCTCCCTAGAACTTTTGGGTGAAATTCAATTTTCATTAAAATCAGATAATAGTTTTATGAATAAAATGCAGTAGCTATTAATATCTTAGTATTTGGCTTAAATTGAGCTATAAAAAAGATAGCAGTTACCAAGTATTTCATACATACTGTACAGTCACAGACATAAGATTCCTATTGAATTAGATGACTTTTAAGATTTTTTTCTAATTTCAAGATTCTGTGTATACATTATCCCTGAAAAAAATATCTAAATATATTTTCACCCATTTAGTGTTTATCAGTAGTTCAGATACCTCTTATCTCCTTATTTCCAAAATCACCTGAAGTTTATAATAGTCTATAAAATATACACATCTGGTAAGTCTTTCTTGAAAACAAACATATTCTATCTTTATTATCTTAATAAAATATAGCATCAAATGGGACCAAGGAGTGGGAGGTAGGGAGGCAGGGGGAAATGCTAAGTAGTGATATTGGGCAAATTACATTGTTATATTGTGTGCATGTATCAATGTGCAACAACAAATCCCATCAATATGTACAATTATAATTCATCAATAGAAAAATGAGGAAAATATATAGCATCATTAATTTAACATTTGTACACTTCTTATAATCACATTATTTTTAATGAGGAAAGTCAACCCCTTTGTTTGTTTGATGAATAGCTCCCTGCCAGACTTCAGACTGATAGGATACTCACTGATTTGTATTTATTAATCCATTTTGACAGTGTCTTTTAATGGATACATTTAGACCATTCACATTCAAAGTGATTATTGATATAGTTGCACTGGTTCCTACAATATTTATTATTGTTTTCTATTTGTTGAACTTGCTCTTTGTTTCTGATTTTCACTAAGTTTCTGACTTTTATGGCTTTATAAGAATTTGTTCTAATTAGTTATACATGACAGTAGGATGCATGTTGACACATCATACATAAATGCAATATAACTTCTCATTCTCCTGGTTGTACATGATGTAGAATCAAACCAGTCATGTAGTCATAAGGTAATAATGTTTAATTCATTCTACTATCCTTCCTACCCCTGTACCACCTCTCTTCTGTCAAATCCAAAATACCTCTATTCTTCCCTAGCCTATCCCCCTTATTGTGAATTAGCATCCACATATCAGAGAAGACAATTGGCCTTTGATCTTTTGGAATTGACTTATTTCACTTAGTGTGATATTCTCCAGCTTTATCCATTTACCAGCAAATGCCATAATTCCTCTTCTGAAGGCTGAGTAATGTCCCATTGTGTATGTATACCACATTTTTATTATTCATTCATCTGTTGAAGGACACTTAGGTTAGTTCCATAGTTTAGCTATTGTGTGTTGAGTTTCTATAAAAACTGATGTGACTGCATCACTGTAGTATGCTGATATTAAGTTATTTAGGTAAAAGCTGAGGAGTGGGATAGCTGGATCAAATGGTGGTTCCATTCCAAGCTTTCTGAGGAATCTCCACACTGCTTTCCATAGTGGTTGCACTAATTTGCAGTCCCTTCAGGAATATATGAGTGTACCTTTTCCCCCACATCCTCGCTAACATTTATTGTTGCTTTTGTTTTTGATAATTGCCTTTCTGACTGGAATGCAATGAAATTTCAGTGTAGTTTTGATTTGCATTTCTCAAATTGATAGAGCTGTTGAACACTTTTTCACATGTACTTTGACCATAAAATCACATTTTTAATTAGTAATTTAGTCTATCAACTCAATTACCTGTATTTGCTTAGAGGAGAAGAAATAATGAAAGAAGCATCTCAGAATTTATAGGATAAATATGAGAATGTTTACATTTTTCTCTTCGCACTGTAAAAGACACCCGGATGTCCTGTATCTTGGCTATTATTCACTCATTTGTCTATAAAAGCCACTCTATTTCTTTGACAATCATTCCGTTCCATTTGCATTGTATTGTGGGTAAGACTGATTGGGATTGATGCTTCTTCTTCCCCATACCTTCAGAGGTGGATATATCACCCTGGTTAGACTTGTGTGAAAAGTAATTGAGAATTGAAACACACAAGAAAAACAAATCCTGTTTCATTTTCTCTTTCTTGGCACATATGAAATGCATTTTTTTCAGTCTCTGCAGTTAGGTGAGTTTACTGATCAAATTCCTGACAAGTCAGATCAGAGTGCTTTCCTGTGTTTCAAATCTTTTCCCTGTCCTAGGCATGACTTAAGCAATGAACAAAACCTTCTTGTTCTAAACTCTTATTGAGTTTATGATTGCTGCAAGCTTTTCTTAGTCTGAGTAATAGACATGGGCATGCAATTAGAGATCAATGAGATTTCATTCTAGAATTTTGGTGACGGTTATTGTAAATATAAGCAATTTGCTTCTGTGATGTTGTCAAAATAATAGAATGTAAGCTCAGTACCCCTGGAGTTCGGCTTGCATGATAGGGAATACTCAATCTGAATTTAGTAAACATAACAGAAAACAGAATCACAATATGGAGATAAAGTCAAGCTTTTATTAGACTTTTGGATATCTAGCTCTGACTACATTGGAACTTTTCAGACAATTAAGGCAATGATTTTTTAAGCCAATATTTATTTTCCCTTACTTGCATATTGAAGAACTAAGATTGATAATGAGTACAGACTTGCCACTTATTTTTCTACTTATTTGTTACACTCATATTTTAACCTTCAAACATAAGAATTCCTTTGATTGATTTACTCTAAGAATATAGAAACAACAGCCTTTCTTTGAAATCACCCTTATTTGATGCCCTTCCAGATAATCAGCATGACCTTGACCTTGGACTGATTTTGTGTTTTGTTTTTCAATACTCCTTAATCAAGACTGACCACTGGATAATTTTTGTTTGTCACATTTTGCTTGAAAACACATAGATACATACAAATCCATGCACATACTTATATTGCCACAATAAAGAGTTAGTTTTAAAATAAAAGTTAAATCCTGCTTCCTTAGACAATCACAATATCCACTCTAATATCAAAATCTTCTTTATTTCTGAGTCATATTTTTAGCTTATGAAAATATCTTAATCCCATCACATACCTGCTGAGCTCTAGAAAATCTCTGTTCTTTAAAAATCAATTTTACAAACTTAATTTTTCTTGTTTCCCCAATTTTACTAGGCTAAATCTTATAAGCTCTGGGTTAAAATTAAACTACAAAAACTTCCTGAATCTTATTTTTATTGACTTTTCTAGACACAGCTACAAAAATGGCTATTATATAAACACTATGGAATAATTTCATCTCATATATGAGACTGAAAGATTATTTATATTTAGGATTATCTATATAAATTTGACTCATAGACATCTCAGTTTAATTTAGCAGGATGTGTTTATGAATTTTAATTTTCTTTATGTTAGATGACAAATCAGTTTATCCCAATACAATGGCATATTTGATCTATTTTTATTTTCTTGGCCTCCAATACTGGTTTTATATGTAAAATAATATTCTCTAGAAAAGTATGTAATTTATTTTAAGCACAATATAATAAAAATTATAAGCTGAATACCTACAACTCTAACCATATTATCAACTAGCAGAATTTTTTTTAATAATAAGCTTTCTGAACTTTTCATAAATATCTCTGTATTAACCCATTTATTGATTGATTTAATAATTATGTACAGCTGCAGGATTTACTGTAAACTATTGATCCAACTCATAAAAAGTTGCCTCCAGTCAGAACTCAATACTACTGAAATAATTTCCCTAATATAAGTTAAGAGAAGGATTGTTATTTCTTATCCCGGGGTCTGAATATTATCAGTCCAATAATGTAGATAAGCTTGTCTGGTATTTCAGGAAGCAGGGTTACAAAGTAGTTTCAAATTCCAAGACCTTTTGTTTATGTGAATTGCTTGCTCTCCAAAAATCATTTTAGTAATTTTCTAGAGTACAGTCCAACACAACCATACAAATGAATCAAATTAGTTAACCTAAACAACTTGGAGTCTTCTGCCAAGGTTGTAGACTAAACTTTATAATTCTTCATATAAGTTAAAGAACATAATATTATACAGAAAAATAAAAGATGGGAAGCTACCATCTATAAAGATGCCATTTCAAATTTAAACATTACTCTATAGCTTTTCCAACTAGAAAACTTCCAAATTATAGCATGGTGCTGTACATATCTCAATATCTTGTATACAGGAACTTAAAATACACTTTGAAATTCAGTTATCTGTAGTAAAGATATCCCATGATTTTAGAATGGATGAGTCTACATAGAAAACTTGAATTCACTGTGACTGATAGAAGTAAAAGTAATTATCGTTGGTTTCTTCATTGGGAGACCATGCTACTTTAGACTTAGAGAAATACAAGGAATACATAAAGGCATCTAATTAATATTCAACAGCTGCACTACACGGTGAAGTGGATCATTTACAGAAATGGAAACAGTGGGCTGATAGACACTTCCTACAACTTCCTTGCTAAGTTGGTGACAAATTTTCTTTAAATTGTATAAGATCAGAGTTACAAATACATATGTTCAATAATCATATTTTCCTATTTATTAAAGGCAACAAAAATATTAAAATATATGACATTTCTCAAATTGAAAGGTCACCTATATTTATTTTAGATCCTATATGGTTAAATAATTCAGAGTCAATGGGTTGAGCATGTTACTGAGTGGGAAAACACTTGACTGGGCATATCCAACACCCTGGGTTCAATCTCCAGCACTGCAAAGTCATCATCATCATCATCATCAGTCTAAAAAATGTATTGCACAAGACTTCTTGCCTCTTTAGTGGACAGAACTCAGTTTAAATACTTAAGTGTGTTGAATGATACTGTAGAAATCAGATAGAAGAAATAGCATATTTAAAATGCGCTTACAGACAACCTAGTATGTTTTATGACAAAGAATCATGTCTTAGTCTGCTTTCTGTTTCTTAAGCAGAATGTGTGAGACAGGAAATTTATAAATAAGAGAGGCTTATTTGGCTTATAGTTCTGGAAGCTCAGAATGATCAGATGGCCTCCTCTAGTAAAAGCCTTGTACTGACTTCAGCTCATGTTGAAAATGAGCTTCAGGAGGGAAAGTGGACATTCAAGAAAAGACCAAATGTGAGGGGTAGTCTCACTTTATCACAACCTAATCCCAAAGTATCTAATTCAGCCCAGTGGTAGGTAACTCAATTGAAAAGGAGTGAGTTCCTGTTAAAGAATCAATCATCTCTTAAAAATGTCATCTGCCACAGTGGCAATCAAATTTTGAGGAGAGTTTTGGTGGGGGAAAATTACATTCATACCATATCAAAGAACATTATGATTTCCTCAGCTTGATTATACTTCAGAAAGATTTCTTCTTGACTCTCCTATAACTTCCCTTTTCATAGTGTATTCACTTCAGAAAACTGTAATTGTAAAATATTTCTTTACCCCTATGAGATGTAAATATATTTGAAGTCCTCTTGCCAATTTTAAAATTCAAGAATATCGTCCTTGATGACCTAGGAGTCACCTCTTTAAAATCAGCATATCACATAAGATACTATCTTCATCTGCCCTTCTGTGCAGGAGTGTGGGATCCTAACTTTGATGGGTGCCCATTGTCAAATGTAAAGGGTACACATTACGTTTTGGATTTTCAATGTTCTGTGAAAGCTCATATGTTGAAGACTTGGTCCCCAATATACCAATATCCAGAGGTGGAACTTTTGGAAAAGTGATGGAATCATTAAGGATTTAACCTCATCAGTAGAATAATCCATTGGAAGGATTAATAATCTGAAAGAACTATTTGTAGGTGGTGGATTCTATGCGGATGGGGTATAGTTAAGTAGGTCACAGGGGCTGTGCAGGGAGGACATATTATTCCTGGCTCCTTTCTCTCTCTCTCTCTTTCTCCTTCTGGGCTGTCATGAGCTGAGCAGCTTTTCTCTACCACACCCTTCCACCATGATGTTCTGCCACATCTTAGGCCCAGAGGAATGAAGCCAGCCGACTCAGGGCCAAAACCATGGACAGAATGCTCTGAAACCTCATGAACCAAAATAAATTGTTGTCAAGTTGTTCTTGTCAGATATATTGTTCAGTGAAGAGAAGTAGATTATCACAGTATAATAACAGAGAAAAATACTTGCAAATTCAAGAACAGCTGAATGTGCCTGACTCATCCCATTTAATCTACTTCACTTCTAATGTCCTCCAATATTTTCCCTATAATTCACTTCAGAACTTAAAACCTTTCACTTCTTTTGTTTCAGTAGAGTAGAATTCACACTAAGTCCTGTCATCTCCTTGCTGTAAATAGTATCAAGCAAAATCTCGTTTCACCTTTTGCAGTGCAATATTTACCTTTTATTGCAGTTGTTGTTTTTAATAGTACTGGGGATTGAACTTAAGTGTGCTTTACCACTGTGCTTCATCCCCAGACCTTTTTCATCTTTAATCCTAAAACAGGGTATCGCTAAGTTGTGCAGGCTGGTCTCAAACCTTGAGGTTACAGGCATGTACTACCATTCTGGCTACCAGTTTTAAGGTCAAAGTTTGACACCTTAAATTATTTTGGAGATACAGGAGGAAATGTGACTAATTATACTCAGTCATGCTAGAGTCATTTGTTCAGATTTCACATTGTAATTACCTGTGTACTAAACTTTCTTACCCACTGGACAGGTTTGAAGGCACAAGTAGTCTAGTTTCTGACATATACCTTATGACTAAAAGGCTACTGGACTGAAAACAAATGCCTGTGGTTTGAATGAGGTGAATATGATAGAGATAAATAGCTTTGACTACTCTACCAAAGTAGTTATTCTCTGAAAATAAAATGACATAAAATAAATGTCTTAAAATGAGAGTCAAAGATAATATATTGCAGAGGAAAGGGGACTATAGCTACATTCATTTCTCAGTTATATAATTGCAGGAAGAATACTTACCCTCTTATTCTATAGTACATTCATGTGCAATGTAGGTAACAATCCCAACACAGTGATCAAATCCTACATGGAGGGCAGTCAGTATTTACTGATTTGATAACACTATAAAATAGTATTCACTGCATATGACTAACTATTCTCAACAAATTCTCCTAAAAATAATTATTTTAAAGTATACCATTGTAATTTATATTGTAAGGAATTACTATTTTTTTAAATATTGAATATAGGTCTTAGGTTTCTTATCATTTGAGAATCACCCACCCTGTGTTGTTATTCAGAACACAGCATAATTCCCCTACCATGGGAATACCTATTCCTACTTCAAGGATTATATTGGCTATCACTTCTCTGCTAAATCAGTAATTAAACTCACTTACTGTTTACTCTCTAGTGTCACTTGTATGCTTCTTATTTGAAACCCATTTCAATCGGAGTAACATGGTTTTATTTACTTGCTTTCCAATTTGACTAAACTGAGATATTCTTGAAAATAGCCACCATGACTGTTCATTTCATCACTGTTTCTTGAAGACCCGTCATCTATGTCTAACATGTAACCGCTACTCAACATAGAGTAATTCCCTAGGTAGTTGCCTAGTTGGCACAGGCCATTTTTCTCAATTTTTGTTCTACAGTGAATAAAACATGGGAAATTAAGAAAAAGGAAAAAAAAAAACTTTGAAAGTAAAAACAAAGAGTTTTTTAGCCTGCTTCAAAAATAGAAATTTTAACAAAGATAAATGAGTTGAAATAATGGAGTTAGCTTGATTTGAAATCACAAGAATATGTCAAAAACCATTGCTACTTGAACTTATCTTTATCTCTAATGGGTCTGACAGACACAAAGGTTAGAATATGCACATACATACACATAAACATACACACAAATCATACCCTCTTACTGTACCTTTGTTTGACAAAGCAAAATGCCTGAAGTGTTATGAAGTTGTAAAATATTTCAGGAATGTTATGAAGACTTCTATATGTTTGACTCCACAAATAATAGTTTACAAAATAGAATGTTTCTTTATTTTTAAGTAGACCCCCAAAATGAAGAGCTTAAAATATGCCGACATTTATTATATTATTTCTCTGTTCCAAGAAACTAGCTGCATATTTTCCATTCCATTTAATCTGCACAATAATCCAGTATAGTAATTACTATTATGTTGTCCTGTTTCTTAAAATAAAAAAACCCTATGATCAGAGAATAACTTCTCTCAGATCCTTCAATAACTGACTTCAGGTGAAACCCTGAGGTTTTAAACACAATATTATCATCCCAATGGTACAGAAAGATCCATATAGACTCTAAAACTTTGTAATTTATAGAGAACATCAAGAAAAGGCCAAATGTAGTTGAATTATGCAATAACCTTGGATTCACTAGAGTATAGAAAAAGAATGCATACACCTGAAGTATAGGTATTAGGCTAAAAACTTACTCTGATGTAAAATTATGTCATTATTCTTTACCCCAGAGAAGGCCAAACCTAAGAATAATGTAGACAGGTGGGGAGAGAAAAATAACTCTGTAACACACTCAAAAAAGGGAGTGGAACCTATTCAAAAAGTCATGTAGATATATCATCTTTGTATAGACAACAAATATAAATTTAAATTTAAAAACACTTTCATTTTCACATCTAATAGAGAATTTCATCTAGATTCATTATTTTATAAGAAAGAGAAAAAGAAAGACGTTAAGAAGAGGAATTATATGATTCTCATTATGTTCTACCAAGTTAATGATGAAACTTCATTTTCTTTAATATACCAAAGAATTAGAAGCATAGAAATACAAATCACACCTTCATAATTAGAACAAATTAATTACAAAAAATTATGAAAACAATTTTCAATGGCTTCATTTTCCTTAAAATTCATATTGGTTTCTGTATGAATTTCTAGCTGGAAATACAATTTCTGTTTATTAACATTTGTTGCCAAGTACTGTATATCATCCATAATTCTGGGTTATTAAATTCCTGAAGCATGCAATATAGCAAACTTAATAGATTTTATGCAAATTGTTATATAGCAAAATAAGACCAGATGGTACTCATCATAGCAGAATCCTTCTATAACAGTTTCATATTTTTGTTAAAATTAAACAAAATATAAATTTACCTCTGTGGTATTTGACTTATTTTAAGTCATTCTCTATTACAACATTTTATCCATTTTTCTGACCCTTTACACCATGTTATGATACAGTTTCCATTTTAACACTCTTTTGATGTTCAGTAATTTACTATTTTTGAAATGTAGCTGGAAACTGTGGGACAATTATGCATAGCAATATTTTCATTGAAAAACAATACACAGGAAAAATTGAACTTGAAGTAGAGCTCAACCACTAAAATATAAACAATATCAAAATTTTAAATTGCTAATGTTCTTATATTTTATTAATTAATAAAAATTGGAAATAAGTAACCTAGTAATGGTTACTCAGACATCTGTGAGGTTACTATCCAGAATTTAAAATTTCATAAATTTGAAAATTGTACACATCATCAAAAGGAATGCAAAACTGTATATCAATTCTGGAAATCAGTCTGGTACTTCTCAGGAGGAAATTAAATGTAGTTTTAACATTGACACTCAAAATTTTGTAGCAGCTCTAATAAAGTATTTCATTTATTACTAATTTTTTTTACTTTGCATTCTCTCTAGTTTCTTAATTGTATGTGAGCATGACCCAATTTTCATCATTTACCAACATCTTTCTTAAAATTTTTTAATTTTAACTTGTGAAAATTATGCCAAACACTTCAGTTTTATTATGCTTGATGATAACTGCATATTGACTCTTCCATTTAGAAATTAAGAGGACAACAGAAAACCTGGGAAAAGTTGTTGAGAAATTTGTGTAAAGTGAGAGAAAGAAATTGACTTTGAGGAATTGGCTGGCACAATTGTGATTCTGGTAAGACCAACAATCCAGCCAACTGGAAACAGTCAAGAGGTGAAGTCACAGTTATGAGTCCAAAATTCACACAGCAGGCTGACAGGCTGGAAGCACAGGTAGGACTTCATTGTTATCTTCCTGAGGCTGAATTCCTTGTTCCATGGGAAACCTATTTCTTAAGTGCTTCAAGTGAGTAAAGGAGGCCCACCTGCATATTAAAGGGTTATCACTTTTGTTTATAAACAACTTATTGTAAATATCAATCACTTCTACAGAATATGTTCACTGCAACAACTAGATTAGCATTTGACCAAACAACTGGACCTCATAGCCTAACTGAGCTAACATATGAAGTTAACCATGGTATCATAATAAAATGTGTTTATTAAGATGATACATCCATGAGAAAATGTTTAACATTTATCATGTTTTTTGCATTAGCACAAACTTTTCTTTTCCCTCTTTCTTTCTTTATCTTTGACCATTTTCCAATTTTCAAATGTAACTTGCATATTCCAATTTTACAGCCTTGAAAAGATGATATATTTCAGAAAGACAGAAAGATCAAAAAGATTAATATCACATCAAATTTGATTACTTCTACCTTAAAAACAGTGTGTAAAAAGCAGTGTTCATTGAAATAAAAGAGATGGATGGAAGGAAGTCTAGAATAGCTCACATTATTGAAATAGGAAAAAACAGGTGGCAAAAATATACTTACATAAGCTCTAAAAAACAAAACAAATGAAAGTAATATTTTAATCATAACAAAAATGTTAATTAAAATAAAACTACTGTCTACTGCTGAATTATCTGAATATTCTTATATGCCTTTAAACAGTGATTAATTCTTGCATCTTCTATAGAAAATTCTATATATAACTTATATGCCCTACATATAATAAATTAAAACAATTGTTTCCTTTAAATATGTTGACTTCATATTTTCTAATTTGTACGCAAATATTATGTGTATTTTTTTTTTTTTGCTTTCAGAGAAATGACCATTTTTCATTAGTTAATTATGTCCCTAAAGAAGAAAAATCCCAGGGCTAAAACAAGACAAAAATTTAAAACTAAAATAAATTATAAATTCCAAAATGTGTTATATAAAAGCTAGATTTACATGTACACCTTCAAGGTTGTTTATTAATACTTAAGAAGGCCTAGATAAAATCCCACATGATTTAATTATGAGTGGGTACAAAATTCATAGGGCAGGTTGGCAGAAGATGACCAATAATACACAAAATAAATTCTCAATCTACATTCTGTAACTGAGTTTGTGTAACAACAGGAAACATGTTAATTGATTCAAACTGGAAGGTTAATATGCACCCTACATCCATGAAAGTCAATTAGTTATTTTTTTGTCCATTTATCTGGATTGGTTAAACAAGTTTGTAGGTCACCCACAGAGAACTACTTTTGCTCAACTACTTGGGCAGTTTTTTGATCATATTTAAATATGGCAAGATAGTGAAGTGACCCGGACTCAGAGGTTAGCGAATTCGTATGTGTCCTCTTGAATTGAAAACTTTTTATAAAAGAGTATCACAAATTTTCTACTCTTAATTACACCACAGTCTAATGAGTACAAGTTCAATTACTTTGGAAACTCCCCAAAATAGTTACAATAAAATGAAATTACTGTTTCAGGTATCCTTCTTACAAATATTGTGTAAATAAATAGTAAAGCAGCTCAAGATGCAATAAGGAACTTTTCAATGAGAATATATGCATCATTGAGGAACTCACTTAGAATTCCAGCTTCGGTGACTCTAATGGATATAGAAATTTTGGGTTTGATTAACTGTCCTTAAAATATTCTAAAGAGGCATTAAAATTACTTTAAATGGTACATGGATGAAATTTGTAAAATGTCATATTACAATTTTTAAATGAGCTAAAAATTCAAGCAAATTCTCAACAATAGAACAACTGTTGAGCACTAAATCAATGAGTATAAAATATTTAATTGTTGGAATGGGAAAGTTAAATTCTTATTTTTACTTGTAAATACTTCATTACAGATATCAGGAACAAATGTTGCTTTAACTAATCCTGTGTATAAAAATCAATGATCATGAATAAATAAAAGATATTGGTCTAGGTCCAGCTCAAATGTCTAAGGAATCATCTCAGTAGTGGCCTTACATTTACAATATTTCTTAAGGAACACTACTTTGCAATATCCTAAATGGAATATTACTCTTTGTTTATAAAAGAAAGGGAAATTGATCTACTAAATAAATGTGCCATAGAATAACAAGTTATATAGTCAAATATATAAAAAAACACACAAAGAAAAATAAATGCACTAGAAATTTTATAACAATTCAAACAATTGTGTTTTCTTAAATGATAAAATAAGGTAAATAATGTGCTTGCAAAGGTCAAATCTCTAGAAAATATATAATATATAGTCATGACTAGCTGTATTTCATCTACTAAACTCAGTTCAGAAATGAAGATTACCAAGTAAAGCATTGTTTAACATTTATTTCTAAATTTTGCTGAATGTGCAATTTCTTCTTCACTATTAAATAGAAATATAAACCAAGTGTGCTTCTACATCAGGTTTTTCTTACCATTAGTAAATACGCAATTCAATTCACAAGTATCAGAAACTTATTTCACCCAAGAATTTCCTTTGAAAACAGATGTCATCAAGCTTTTTAATTAAAAGTCAGATAGTAAATATTTTAGGTTTTGTGGACCATCTGTTCCATGACAACTCCTCAATAAAATCACTGTGGCATAAAAAGTCATGAAGATCACATAAAGAATAGATGACCATAAGTGGGGGATAGGGAAGAATATAGTTACTTTACATTAGGTAGAGGGGAGTAAAGGGAGGGGAAGGGGGATGGAGGAAGGAATGAAAGTAGAGTGAAACAGACATTATTACCCCATGTACATGTATGAATGCATGACTGATGTGATCCTGCATACATATAATCATAACAATGAGAGATTGTACTCTTTTTATGTATGATCTATCAAAATATATAAATGCATTCTATTGTCATGTACAACTAATTAGAACAAATAAAATAAAATAAATTAAAAAAAGAATAGATGACCAAATCATTCTATGTACATACATGAATATACCACCATGAACTTCACCTTTATGTTTAACTATAAAGCTCAAATTAAGAATAACTATAAATAAATAAAAGGAAGCCAAGTAGAGTAGAAGACAAGGAACGGGGGAAGGAGGAAGGGAGGAAAAGACCAAGTACTGGGGACTGAACTGGAGCAAATTATATTTCATGTTTGCATGGCTATGTCAAAATGAACTCTAGTATTATATATGACTATAATCGCTATAGAAAACAAAAAAGAATAGATGAGGTGTTTTCCAATGAAACTTTATGACAACAAACCTCAAACCAAATGAGACCTTTTGGCTCTAATTGTACTTTTGGCTAAATTTGACCCAGAGGTTGGTAAGTTGCTGGCTCATTTTAATGTGATAAATGAATAACAATGAAAATTATCTCTATAGATATTTTATTGGCTATTTCTTACACAAAACAATAAGCATCAATATAGTATTTTCCTCATTTTATACATCTTCTATGTAACCACATCCTTAATGATTTCTATGAATGATTTCTAATTATATAAACAATTAAAAATAGAAAGCTTTCAAACTTCTGAACATTTTATTTTATTATGTAAACCTGTAAAAAGAATAAGGAAAGACAATTTCTGCCAAGTGAATGCTGATAATGAGTTTTAAGACTAGTTATGCACCACTCAGTGGCACTGAAGTAATTAGAACCTAGGTTTATTATCTTCAAGTGTAAAACCAGTACTTTAGAAATTGTCCCTTAGTTTAGTTTGGACTTGGTATGAAAAAGGTGAGGCATAGACAATGTTGGCTTAATTATCAGTCTCTCATATACACAATTACTTGAGAACCTTTATTAGCATGTTTTCCTCTCAGTTATGCATATTACTGAAAAGTTACAACAAACAAAATAAACAAAACTCTTGAATCTGAACTCCTTTAATTTTTTTTGTACCATACAGAAGAGTGAATCATTTTCTGTTTCCTTCAAACACAAAAATATAAAATTAGTCAGCTACATAATTGGTCTTATCACTTCTTAGTAGAATAAAAAAAATCATGTAGCAGTAAAAAAAAATGTTCACATACTTTATGAGAAAAAAAGATTAAAGAGATTGCAACTTATTACAGCCAGCAATGTGTCTCAGACTTGAGGGCATTTTCTCAAAGAACATCAAAAAAGGTAAGACTGTGTGTGTATCATTTCAAAAACAGTTTGATTTTTCTTGCAACTTTAAAATATTATATATAACAATTTAAGAGTTACTTTGAATTCTTCTTAATCCTGTATTTATGTATACGACTCTATAGAAATGAGAAAATAAAGGAAAATAGATTTCCCTCAGAACACTTGAGATTGCAACTACGAGGATAAATTTTTAAAAATGTTCCTCCATAAGAGCAATGGCAAAACAAACCAATCGACCAACCAACCAAACAACAACCCCACAGACTATCTTTAATTATATAAATTAGCTAATTTGCATAATGTTTCTCCGTTGGGCTCCAGCTCATGTTTGTGCATCATTAGATTCTGGTTATTCTTTTCTGAACAAAATGTCATGAAAATGCTGTTGTGCAATGTTCAGTACATTATATTGGTATACTTGACATCTCATTATTGGTGGTATTAACTTTTACCACCTGAGTAAGGTGGATTCCATTAAAGTTTTCCATTATAAAGATATGGTTTTGACTTTTTTTTCACCAATAAATGTCTAGAGGAAGTATTTTCAGAGTATATAAATCTTTCAGTTTTACTTGTATTTTTTACAGAGCATCCATTGATGATTTTTGACAGCATAGATTTTAGCTACTAAAATCAAATTGTGATTTTTTTCTATTTTCATTGCTGTTTCTGCATTTTTAGTTTGTAGATATAGTAGAAGTTTTCCCATCAATGACTTTTATTCATTTACTTATTTATTCATATCAATATGGATTCATAGATTCTTATCTTATGTATTGGTTATAATGTGCTATTATTACTATTCACTTGACATTCATATTATACCCAGTTTGACTATAGGGAGTACTTTAGGTGAACTTGCTTTCATCTCCATGCCTTACCTCTTCTGTGGTCATTATTGGCTAGAATTCTTAGAAATATCCAGAACATGAATAAAAATTCTGAAGGAACTTTCCAACCTAAATTAAAAACAAAGGACTATTGAATACAATATGGATTCATGGACTGAATCCTAATCAAGATATATTTTTGCTAGCAGATGAATTAGTAAACATTTAACAAAATGTTAGTACTTGTGGAATTTTATTAATATGAATGTCCTGGCTTTTTCAATTATTCTGTACTTAAATAAGAGAATTCCTGATTCACAGCATACAGATACTAACACATTAATAGTAATGAGACAACACACCTGTGACTCACCTAACGTAGGCAGCAGTTAACATTTAGTGACTAAGAAGAGTATATGGACATACTTAGTACTATTTTAAAACTTTTAAATAAATGTGAAATTATTTCAAAATGAAGCAACATCAATATTAACAAAAACCAAAGATTCTGAGGTACCAGGTCCAGGTGAAAGCCACATGCACACATGTGCGTGCACCTCCATGTGTACATATGTTCCCTTAGAACAGGAGCAGGCACAGCTTTGAAACTGATTGGTTCTGGGATAGATTATGACTTCAACCACCCTGATACATAAGAAGATTATTTTTAGTGTTTTATTTACTGACTTGGCTTATTATTTACTTATTACTTTTGTTACATACCAGGTTTTGAAAAAAAAATGAAATAAAATATCAACTCTATTTCTTTTTAGGGAAAAAGAAAAACTGAATAGTAACGAAATTTTAATGCTTAGCCCAGAGCTATCATAGACAAATTACTTAATAGCTCTTAATTTCAAATTCTGCATATTATATTAAGAAGTCATATCCTATGTTCCTTTTGAATAATATAAATTTAAGAAGAAATGGTCTAGATTCTGTTATAATAATCAGACAATTAGCACTTTGTAATGTATAGTCATATGTGAGTGAACATTAAGTAAATAAAATAAGAGATTGAATTAAAATATAATAAATTTACTTGACTTTTAATTTTAAACTCTTGAACATAATCTTATTCCTAAACATCTTTGTTTCCCAAAACTTGTATATTTCTTAAAATGGTTACTTTTGCTAGATAATTTTTTGATGTATGGTATTACAAATGTCTTTAGCACAGACACTTTGCCAAAAATATAGATCACTTGGCAACTGTTCCATTTGTTGTAATTATCAAAAGTGACATTTACTGACACTTAAAAATTATTCCACCTCGTTAAGAATAATGCAAAAGCATTCAATCTAGAAGTTGAAAGCCATACGTGTAATTAGTATACAAAGTGGATACCACTTATCCTCAGCTTTAGAACCAGAGTTAAATTATGTCAATTGTTAGAGTCCAAGGTCATTAAGAAAGATGTTTTTCCTCGAAAACACAATCTGACATATAAAAATTCCTTGCCAATGGTTAGTATATAAGACATTTGCAAATCATATAAATTCAAACTTAAAATATTTTGTGTATATGTTATTTATACATTTAAGCAAGCCTGTGGGTAGAACATCTATACCTTAGATTACAGTTTCAAAAGGGAATCTGATGAAAATATGTATTATATGGCCAATTCATATTTTTAGCATAATGAATTCCTCAGAGCACTTCTCAAAAGGGTTTCATTTTAAAATAGATTGTTTCATCTGTTAAGAATAAAGCAACTGGGATTGCTTTTCTTACCAAGAATTTAATAATTAGCAAAGTGTGTATATGTGGCAACCATCAGATCAGAATAAAATTCTCAAGACAGAATGTACAAAGATGACTCTAAATTTTATAATTCATGAATGATGCTTCAGAATAAATAAAATTAAGAGAAAGATGACCTTCCAGTTAACTAAGATTATACAAGAGTACATAATGTGCTAATAGCAATAAAAAATTAACTTGAATGCAATATGAAACTTTCTTGAAACCTATGATAGCTCTGGTGACACACTGTTAGGCAATTCACTGCAATGGGTTGAGCACTACATTGTAGGCATGAACCCTGTGATAAACAATAAAAATATTTTATGTTATAAATGGGACCTAAAAGATGACTCTCTTATGTCCTCCACATTAAGAAAATAATGACTGACCATCAGTAAAAGGAAATGAAAACTTGAGCTTTAACGTGAGCAGGGAATTCTATACCACTGACAGTCTACATAAGAGAAGGAACTACAGAATGCAACTGGTGTTCAGTGAGGTTTCTACAAGATTCTTTAAAAAAGGATTTGGAAGAATTTGTGAGAGCTGGTGGAGACAGCGTCCATGGATCACCTCAAAGGAAAGTAGAGGACATACAGCCAAATGAAGAATTCCTATCAAATCTCTTCTTGAGGAATACTATTTGTTTGAAATATCTCTGCATTTGGAAAAACTATTGGCTTGAGGAAAATAAAAAGTAAAAATAAATCATTCAAGCACATGGACTTTTCTGCTTATTAATACTACATTTCTCACCCATCAAAACCAATTTTCTGACAAACATCAGCCAAAAAAGAACTCCAGTCATTAAATGACATTCGATAGTTAAAGTAACATGCAAAATACATAAAAGAAATTATAAATATATATGAGCAAAAATGAAGCCTAAAAGAGTAGATAAAGAAACTTGACCAAAAAAAAAAAAAAAAAAAACAGTGCTGAGAGCTCATGATATATGCAAAAATTTAAGGGAGAGCTGTCAGGCATCAGACAGGGGTATGGATTGGCAGATATTGAAAAGAAAATAAGAAATTATAAGAGAAAATTAGGTTATCACATTGTAAACAATGAAAACAGAAAACAGTACTGAAAAATATGAAAATATAGTATAGAGTTCTGGTTTCAAAATACTAAGAGAAAAAACACAAAGTAAAAATGAGAGTGTAAGAAATTATTAAGCAAATATATAGAGAGGCATATCTGCATAAAAACTGATAGATAGTTCTCCTGGATATGCATAATGTAATTATGTGAAAGGACAAAATCAGCAAATTGAACAGAGGACGAACAAAACAAACAAACAACAACAACAACAACAACAAAAAAAAAAAAACTAAAGGAAATTTGAAACAATGGGGGAAAAGAGATACTGTTTTTCAGGATATATTGCCAGAAGTGAAAGTTTGGAACTCTCTGAATTACCTCATTATAAAAGATGAACTTCCAAGATACACAACCTTTCATGTTTACAATTACAAACATCTAATAATCAATCAATGAGGAAAAATGAAGATGAATACAAAATTCCCCATAAATACATAAAACTAGAAAACACTCCAGAAAAGCATATATATTTTTTCTGTGAGAAAACTAATTTTTTTTAACCCAGACTTGGAGGTTCTTAAAGACACTACTGGATGATAGCTATCATGAGTTTCTGCATTGCAGTCACATTCTCAAGTTCCATTTCTATTTCTATTTCTCTTGCTACTTACAGCACATCTGTCATTCCTTCCTTCAATGAATTCTTGAACCCTGAAAGTCATCCATAAGGATTATCAATTTCTTCCAAACTCCTTCCTTTGAATCACTAATAATAGCATCTAGAATGTCAATTCTTTCTAGAATCTTTTCAGTTTACTTGGTCCAGATCCATCAGAGAAAGCACTATCTAGGGCCTCCATAGCATTACAAAATGTATTTCTTAAACATCAGTTCTTGACATTTTAATTACTGATTGATCCACAAATTGCAGAATGGATATTGTGTTAGCAGGTATGCAAAAAATGCTCTCATTGTGCATCTTTTTCATAGCTCTTGGGTGCCCAGGTACATTGTCAATGAGTAATAATATTTTTATGGAAATCTTCCTTTCTGAGCAGTAAGCCTCAACAGGGATCTTAGCATCTTTAGAGAATTAAAAATAAATGTGTTGTCATCCAAGGTTGTTCCATTAACAGAAGATAGACAAATAATATTTAGTATAATTTTTAAAGGCCCTAGGGTTTTTGCAATGATGAATCAACATTATCTTTAACTTAAAGTCACCAGCTGTGTTAACTTCTAACAAGGGGATCTGCGTTTTGAAGTTTGAAGTCAGGCACTGACTTCTATTTAGCTACGGAAGTCTTAGATGGCGTCTTCTTCCAATAAAAGGCTGATTTGTCTACGCTAAAAATGTGTTTATTGTAGCCACCTTCATCAGTTATCTTAGCTAGATCTCCTGGATAACTTGCTGCAGCCTCTATATCAGTACTCAGTGCTTCACATTGGACTTTTATGTTATGGAGATGGCTTCTTTCCTTAAACCCCATCAGTCAACCTTTGATAGCTTCAAACTTTTCTTCTGAAGTTTCCTCAAAATCTCAGCCCTCATGGAATTGAAAGGAATTAGGACCTTGCTCTGGATTAGGTTCCATCTTAAGAGATAATGGTACTGATAAACTTGCTTGACACAAGGTTGCCACAAATCTCTAAAACATCACAATATCTATGAGGCACAATAATGAGTAACACAATAAAGTGAGCTACGCTTGTATACATCAACAAATTTAATACGTGTACTTGTCAAAATACTCATTTTTGCATACAATAAAAAATTCATCTCCATAAGAATTTTAGCAAAGACATTATTCTGTCAAGGTTTGTAAATTTGATAGGCATTGGCAAATTGACATCAACATTTGTCACATTTCCAAATCCGCATGTGAAAATGACTGTACTCTCATATCTTAAATAACATACCAATGTAATGCATTTTCAAGATTTTTATCTTTGCCATTGGAATTAATGAAAAATGGTACCTAACTTAATCTTCATGTTCTTTATAAGTAAGTTTAAACACATTTTAATATTTTATATTTTCCTTTCTGTTAATAACCTATAATATATATTCAATTTTTTGAATAGATATAATTAGTCTTTCATTTTTATTTGGTCATTTTACTTTTAAGGAAGTGAATTGGTATTAGATAAAAACATATTTCAAAAAAAGAATGATCTGAAATTTTGTTCCTGTGCTCCCTAAAAATTTCAATGCCACTGAAATTATGCACCTGGAAGTTGTGCCTCTCCGTATTTTGGCCTGATGGAGCATGCAGGACACACACTGTTGCAGCATTCTTGAGTCAATAGAAGACTCTTTCGGAGGCTGGAGTTCACACAGGGCCCAACCACAACTTTTCAATCCAAGTGACAGGAGAGCCCATTTGGAGCAGGTATAGTCATTTTGCTGCAGAAAATTTTGCTGGGAAAATCAGTTTAACATATGATTTATTTTATATTTGCTAATATTCCAAGATAGTCTATCAAATGTTCTATAAAATGTCCATATTTTATCAAACAATATGTCAAACATTTGGGACAAAGTAATATCATTTTGCTTTCTATCAACCATATTGTTATTCTTTAAATGTCAAAGAATCCCTATAAGTGATATAAATAATATTTGTGATGCTCTGAAACTCTAATATTTACTTAACACGTTTACATATTCCCCCTTTCAATCATTTTTCCTCTTGATTAGACTAATGGCCTAATCCTTTCTTAAAGCAAATTGTTCATTCTACTCTGTTTTTATTTTACTCTTTAATTTTTTGCCTTTATCCTAATTAGATGTTCCTTTCTGATTACCTGAGTGAATTTTTTATCTCTTTCTATTTTCATCAATGAGATTCTTAATTTACCTGTGATATATATATTATACATTTTTTCAGGATTTTTCTGTGTACCTAATTAGCAATAATCCATAGACTCAGAAATGTTATTATTATTATTTTTTTATTTTCTATTTATGTTAAGTCTTTTGTTATGATTCCCTTTTTGACCGAAGGCTTAATTTCAAAAGAACTTCTGTGTGTTGTTTGGTCTCATTTCCAATTAGAAGTAGATTCTTAAAGTTCTTGTAATTTGTGAAATTTTATTTTATTTAAAGAAGGAAAAGTTTTCAACAATATATATGCTTTTAGTAAAATTCATTGAGGTTTTACTTCTGTGCCAACATATGGAAAGATATTTAAGAATGAGTTTTAGTTAGGTTAAAAGACTAATTCATTTTATTCAGGTTTCATTTATTATTTTATGTATTTAGATTTTTATAGTATTATAAACTACTTTTCTGATTACTGAAAGATTATTCATCTCACAAACAAAATAAGTTTTTTTTAAAAAAAAGCAACAATAATAGAATTTCTAGGTAAAATACAGCATAAGTCAAGTTTGTAATTTTGATGAATAATAAATACAAATAATAAAGTATAAGTTGGCCTCAAGTATTACATGGGATATATTCATGCTAAAAATAAAAGAATAATTTAAAAAGTGATTGTTTGAGTTGAATTTACTAGGCATCTGTAATTTGTATTTTTTTAATTTAGCAAACCTTAAATAGATTATCAATATGAATCAAGGCTAATTTTAACTTAAAACAATTTCATTAATTTAGTTCAGCTATTCACAGTGTTGCCTATTATCTTAAAGGTTAGTTAATTATAACAAATGAACAACCCAGGATTTTTTTCCTGATGATGATAATGATTTTTTAAGTGATAAATTAATAGAAAAAAAGCGAAAGACACAGATAAAAACAATTTATTTTTAAATGGCAACTAAGAGCAAGAATTTCGCTAAAATGAGGATAAGACTATGAAGTGATTGTAGGAAGATGATCATAACTTACTATCTCAGACATACTGTGTTGAATATGCTTTGAGATTACAAAGTAAAAATTTTGTAAAAATCAGTATATTTACCATTTTTGAACTTGAAGGTGAGATCCAGATTTCTACTAAAATTTCAGAATTCATTACTTTACGGAATAGTTGAAGATATCACTTGAAGAAAGACTTCTATTCACTCCACTCTTAATTACTTTCAATATGATTTCATTTTTAATCTTTTAAAAATTAAGTAGAGGGCTGGGGATATAGCTCAGTTGGTAGCGTGCTTGCCTTGTAAGAACAAGGCCCTGGGTTCAATCCCATGTACCGCAAAAAAAAAAAAAAAAAAAAAAAAAAAAAAAAAATTAAGTAGAGAGATACATAAACATATACATGTACACATATATACACATTTAGCATGTATTCAGTCATTCATTTATTCTCTGTCTCCCTTACATCTATTATCATCTCCTCTCAGTCAACAATGCTGTTCACCAGTGGCAATCCAGGTTGGTTTGAAAATTGTGTCGTTTCAAGAATGTTGGAGTTGCATACTAAACAACGTGTACATCTATATTTGCATACCTTGGGTAAGACTAATCATAGTCAACTTTTAACAGGGTTATCTCAATAGTCTAACTACTGGTCTTCTTTCTTCCTTATCTTACTTCAATCTTATAGCAGCTCCAGTTACTTTAAAATATTATTTCTTGAGTTCACTTTCTGCTAAGATTATTTTAATGACTTTCAAACTTTTATTTTAGATATTCTGTTTCTTCCCTACCTTCCATGGCCACATGTGAGATTCTTGTTTTGCTTGATTTCTATTTATTTTAGAGACAATGTAGGAGCAGGCTAAGAAGTCATTTTAAATGGCCAACTTTGGAACATCTTTCTCTAAATATTCCTCATGTTGTTAGCCATCATTTTGACACTGTTTATCATTTGTTTGTATTATAACACTTTATACATTTTAATATAGTCAAATATTTTATTTTATGGCTTTCTGATTTTCATTCTAGCATAGAAATATCTCCTGCACCTGCAGTTCACACAAGCAGTGTTCATATTTGCTTGCAGTTTTGAGATGCTTTTCCTCCACTGTTATTGTCAATAAAACTCTAATGTACCTGTGTAAAAAAATCTGTGATATCTATGTTGATTTCCTCCTAGAACATCCTAATGCCCCTGAAACATTTACTAAATAACACTGTTTTCCACTTAGTAACAATGCTATATATAATACTAACTTCCCACATACTCTCAGATATGGTTTTGTTCTCTTTGCTTTTTATGAAGATCCTTGTCTATTCTCAAACCAAATACATCTTCTCTAAATGAATTAATATTATAAACATTAATATCTGGTGGGGCTACCTAGTATTCTAACACTTTTTCTTCCAAGTAGATGTTAATATTTTATCATTAATTTTTCAATGGCTACTTAATACTTGTTTTGTTATGCAAAATTATAAAATAATAATGGTACATTAGAATTAGAAATAGAATTTTATTACTATTACATAGTAATTTGAAATGTTGTGGACTCTCTTAGCTTCTTTGTTTACCCAGTGTGATCTTTAAACAGAGTTGTTTCAGTTTGCAATTTAAATATTGTATATTCATTAAAATTTTTATTCATTTTCCCTTGTTTACCTTATTATAACAAAATTTCTTTCCACTTAGTAACATGTAAATGATTATACTGGGAAATATGTATATACAAAATAAATGTACAGACACATGCACATGTGCATATATTATTTTAGCCTCTTTTAATTTGAAGTATGTAATAGCATCTTCTATTGATACACATGCACATGTGCATATATTATTTTAGCTTCTTTTAATTTGAAGTATGTAATAGCATCTTCTATTGATAATTTCATCTTGACTCTAATAGTTAAACAAAGATTTTAAAAAAACATAATTTACCAGTTTTTAATTTCTATAATAGAAAAATTGTAAGTTGGCAACAGTCTGAGGACTTTTTCTCAGCAGTTTTCTGTTTTGGCATTCCTAAGGTAGGCGGGCATTTTCTCTCCTAGTCTTTAACATAATGCCCATTATTTGATTCCTGCCTTGGGAATCAATGCCTTGGGTTTACTTTGTGGGCTGCAGGCTGTCCTAGTAGTTGTTGTTTTAACCAAGGCAAATAGTCCCCACCTAGGCACTGTGGAAACCCAGTAGTCATACTTCCCTGCAGTACTGGGGGTTGGACCCAGGGTCTCACATGTGCAAAGCAAGCACTCTGCTACTGAGCCACATTCTCATTCAATACTTTCCTGAAAGTATATCATTATGTACTCTCACTTTTAGTCATTTACTCTGAAATTCCGCATGTTCTTATTAGTTTTAAGCTCTAAGTTGCCTCTGGGAAATTAGGGAGGAAGTAGCTATGCTAAAACAAGAGAATTACCCCATTGAATAGCTCTGTTAAATTACACGGTGACTCTGTCCTCCTCACTTTTCTACTGGCTTTGCTGCAGTCCCCTGTTCTCCATTCAATGAGCACACGTTCTGTTCAGAATCTACAGTGGAAACACTGTTGTATGTCATTCAGCAAAGCAAAAACTTCAGATGAGTGTGAGTTACGTCCTTTGTGTATATCACAGGTGAGTTTCTCAGAGTTATTCTTTTTGCTCACAATATGATGACCTGATATATTTCTTTTTGTCTTCATATTCTTTTAGCTCCAGAGATAAAAGTTAAAACCTCAACTTTGTTTCCAGAGTATCCGAAGAAAGTCTACAAATAATAAAAAAAAGATTGACAACCCAATATAATGTGTAAAAGATGTGAACATGAATGTCACAAGAGAGAATAGCCAAAAGGCCAGTAGGTACAGAAAAAAATCACTTACTATGAAAGTGTAAATTAAATCTACAAAGGGATAACACACACATCCACCAAATGTCTCAAATTTGAAAAGACTGACCATCATTGTCAAAGATGTAGAGCAACTTGTTTGCTCACACATTCCAGTGAGAGTAAGTCACATCCGAGGAATGTTTGGCGCTATATCAAAAATTTTTAAGCATATTTTTCTCTACCCTTCAGTAATTTCACTTCTTTGTAAATGTCTGACAGAATTGAGTGTTTTTGTTCTCCAAAAAACATGTATGAGTTTGCTCATTTATACTTTGAAAATTTTCATAGTAATTTGGTTTACATAGTCAAAAAATGAAAATAATCAAGGGAACAACAAAAAAAGAAGGGCTACATTAAATGTATTACATTAAAAAAAAAAAGGAAACAAGAACAAACTGCAACAATATGGATGCATTTCACACACCTTAGGTTGAAAGAAGGCAGTTAGTTACAAAAGAGAATCTACTTTATTTGAATTTTATGTGACCGAAAAAGTAATCTACTCTGAGGTAATAAATGTAGGCACCTCAAGGGTGTGATGATGGTGGGGAGGGAGGAGTGATTTTCAGAAGGAATCTTAAAGTAACAATCCTGGATATCATAAATGTTCTAAGTATTTATTTGGGAAATGATTACATAGTATTAACATATAAAATTATTTGAATAATGCAGTAAAATCAGCATACTTTATTATACTTAATATATTTTAATTTTTAAAAATGCATAGGCTATCCACAAATATAATTTGAAAAATATGTCTTCTGGCATATGTGTGTATGTATATAAATATATATAATATATATATAATCTTTCCAGCCTTGTCATAAAAGATTGCAAACGTTTTACCTTGAGGGCTTGAGAAAGCTGACCTCTCAGTGCTGGACTCCCTGCTCCGTCAATGCATTGCAGTTGGTGACAAAAGAGAGAGTCAAGAAGACCACTGGATGTGTCCAAATAAAGATCCAACAGAAGGGCCATGTGTGCATCAGCTTTTAGTTGTTGTGACCAAAATACACAACATAAAAAATTAGAGGCCGAAAAGTTTATTTATGTTTGTGGTTTCAGAGGCTTCAGTGAGTGCTTGGTTGGTTCCATCAGTTTGGGCCTGAGGTGAGACAGAACAGCATGGTAGAAAGGCATGGCAAAGGCAAGCAGCTGAGCACAAGGCTGCCAGAAAGCAGAGAATGAGTAAGAAAGGGGCTGGGAGAAAGATAAACATTTCAATTCATGCTCCAATGAACTATTTCATCTAACTAGTTCCCATTACCCAATAATACACTTAAATTATTACTCCATCAAATGGATTAATCCACTGATAAGGTTAGAGTCCTCGTGATATAATCATTTGCCAAAATACTTACCTCCGGACATTGTTATGTTGGATACCAGACCTTTAAGTGCAGGAGCCCTTGGAGGAAATTCCATATACAAACCAAAACAGGTATTGACAAAGGCAGGGATATAAATTCCTGGCTATGACTCTCATTCTTCAGCAGTGGGACTAAAGTCGAAGATCTCAACATTATGCTGTTTCCAGTGATGATCATTAGCTCCCAACAGCTTCATGTACCTATTGATTATCTGCAGTGAATTATTATGATTCATATTTTTAAATCAGACACTGTTTCAGGATCTATTTGCCCTAATGATCTCAAGAAATCACCGACTCTTGGCTATCCTCTATAATGAAGGAAAGAGTCTTGTCAAACTTTGTAAGAGACAGTACAGTCTTTCAGCGTGTGCCACTACAAATCCGCTACCCCAGGGATATGCCAAAAGGCTTGTTAGAAGGAGGAATAGAAGGAGAATGAGGGATAAATATAACAGAGCGGGGCTGGATTTGTAGTTTAGTGGTGGAATGCTTGCCTCATCTGTGTGAGGCACTGGATTTGATTCTCAGTACCAAATAAAAATACAACTAAAACTATTTTAAAAAGATATAAATGATTTTTTGACTTATGATTTCATTTCCATTTTTTTTCTTTTAAATATACTAAATATGTTTTTCTCTTCTCTTACTTGATTTTTTTTCTTTTGTAAGTTTCAGGTTATTACAAGATACTTTTTTTTCCTTCTTTCTATTTTTTGAACTATTTTATCAATTTTTTGCTTATTTTATAGATTCTATTTTGGGGAATGAAATTTTGTTCATGATGACAAGCCACCTTTGTGGAACTGTGTATCCTATAAGGGACTAAACTGCCAATCTGTGAAAAAATTCACAAGTCTCACTCTTATTTCATGATATCGTGATGAGTGGACTATGGTCACTGACAATCAGTAGTTTGACAGTCTAATATTCATTCAATCTTAGAAGCCTAGTGTATACCACAAAATCTCTTCCAACTTAAGCCTCTTTCTGCCATTCTTCTTGTGATTTCCTTTCAATAGCATTGTTAGAGATTATAGTCACAGAATAAGTGCATAATCACCAAGATAATAAATGGATTGAAAGCATGAACTACTTCATTTTTTTCCCGTGGTGCTGGGGAGTGAACCCAGGGTCACTTTATCACTGAGTTACATACTCAGTTCCCTTTTCTTTAATTTTTATTTTGCCACAAACTCTTGTTAATTCACCATGTCTGGCTTCAACTCAAGATCCCCTAGTTTCTGCCTCCCCAGCAGCTGGGATTGCAGGTGTTTGACACCATCATTGGCCCAAATAATTTAATTTTGTCCTAATTGAAATTTTTGTGGTAATTGTCATCACCATTCCGTTGTTTTTCAATCTTTGACTTTTCCCTCTGCCGCTTTATGAGGAAGTACTCTTGAACTGATTGGTGTTCTATCTAGGGTGCAATAAAAACACAAATTTATAAATTACTATAAAATGATCAATGTAAAGGTCAAGAACTTTAGCGAGCATGGCATAACTTAAAATTGAACTTTAGTGTATTTCAGACACTTTCATCTTTTAGGGCATACATATAGTTTCTACCCCATGTATGTGTATGCATTTTTTCCAAAGTCATTGGTGTCTTACTAACTTTAGCACTTTAGTTAAATTATCCCATTTTTAACTACATCTTGGAACACAATGTTCTGTTTGACTTGTGCTCATGTTTTTTATTAAAACACTGTTGCCATTTGTACAGCATCATTCATATTTTAATTTAAGACATACTTTCTAAATTTAGACATTTGATATTCATTGGAGTGTATTTGAATTTTTATTCAATTTCTAAGTTAAAACTCAAAATAGTGTCAGTGATATAATTGGTATTACAAAATAATAAGTACATTATGATATTCTAAATATGAAAAATACATTTGAAAATTTTACATATTAGCCAAAAGAGAAAAAGTTACTAAAATAACATCACACATTCTAATAATATACATAATTATTTTTAGATAAAAACATTTCACACAGTTTTGCAAACAGGTTGAGTAAATACATATTTATTTATAAAAATGGATTGCATTCTACTTATTAATTCAATAAGAGTACTAAATAAAAATTAAATTTTATGTGAATTAGCAAAAAAAGATGTAAACCTACTAAGTTTAAAAACTATAATATTTTATATTTCCTCAGACTCTTAAGTTATGTGATAATAACATGAAAACCATATATACATATGAAAGTCATATAAATTATTTGCAGCTACATGAGCAATTAACTTTTGTTAACCTTTACTATAAAAGATAAAGGCACTAACACTTTCATTTTCTCCTTTATTCTAATATTTGAAATCTAGACCATTACATTATCCAAGATTTGTTATTGTATAATTCATTCTGTAACTATCGCCGATTGAATTTGAAAATACTATTTCTATATTTAAAAGGACCTGTTTTTGTTAACACGTTTTCTCTATTTTGGAGATTATTTATGCTGATTAACTTCCTAATTAGATATAATTATTCATCAATAAAATTTATGCAAGAAATCAAAACTCTATAGTACTCAATCTATTTTTCCTTGAGAATAACTACATCTTTGGTTTGTAATTTTGGTTTTGATGCTCTGATCTTAACACTGAATGTGACTGTAGGGAAGTCCCATGCCAGTCTAAAACCATAACCCTGTAAGCAACTTGGCTTCTGCTCCATTGTCTCAGGTATTCTTTTTAAATTCTTGAAGATCTACTTAACTAAAAAGCATCTGCATGCTGCCTAAAACTAAAAGTGTACTATGCACAGATTTAGTTTTTCTTCTTTTTTTTTTCTGGTAAATTTTAGTTTTACTGCTGTGCTAAATAATTATTTGTTATTTTTAGTTGCTGGGATTCATTCCTCAAGATGACCAATTATCTTTATTTTTAGTGGATTTGTCTCACTGTTTAATCTTTTCTTTTCATTTGCAATACTCCATAATTTTCTCAAGCTTTTTCTCTCCTCTCATCATTAACTCTCCTTCTCTTTGTCCTGGGTGCTACCAAATTTATTATGAATTCAGTTGTGAATTTCCTGTTATTTTCCATAAACTTTCTCTTATCTATTTGGATTCTGAATTTATTGAATTAAGGTGCTTAGTGAGTTGCTTTTTTCCACATAGCACTTGGGCAAGCTTCTTTCTGTTTCCTGGGTCCACTTTACCTCTGACCTGGGTTCTAGATCTTCATGCTATGTATCTTTTTTTGTGGCTATTGGCTTTTGATTTTCCCTCCAAACAGTAATTTCCTTATTTATATACCGCTTCAGTCTTCTATTCTAGCATCCTAGAGACTTCCTTTCATTTTTAAGCTATTGAAGATTGCATTACTTCTTTCCCACCATAGAAAAAGCCTTGTGTGGTTCACGCAGGAAACAATCTTTTCTTCTTGCTGTTTTCCTATCGCCCAAGAGAAGACAGAGCTCACTGAGAGACAGTTCCATATAAAGGAGGACATTCTCTGCTCTTGCATTTTAGACTCATTTCTTCCATGTATTTAGATAATACCCCTCAATCCAAAGTGTAGATGCTCATAGACTGAAGATACCCAATATCTTCAGTAATTGACAGGACAATTGACCTGTCAGAAAGAGTGGTCATGCTTTTTTAAGTATCTCTTTGAAACCAAAACTGCTACCCACCTCCAGTTTCCTCTCTTAGCACAAAGGGAAAATGTAATTCCTCCTCTTCAGTTGGTCTCCCGCTGGCTTCACAAATATCAGTACACATTTGGCAGATACTGAGACTAAATAGTATGCTTTCTTAAGAATAACACACTTTTAAATTCACAGTCTGCTCTACTGAGGTCCAGAAACTTCTCAATTACATACATGTCAAAGGTTATGGCATTAGGCCATTCCCCTTTCTTTCTCTGCTACTAGTCAATGCCCTCCTGGACTTTCAATATGCTTCCTTTTTTTAGATTTGCTGAAGAGAAACATTTTATGGCTTCCATTATTTTGTACACACAAATCCCATGAAACCATGGGATATTATTGATTTTTATTTAACACAGATAATTTTTTGAGTGCAACAGAAGATTCTTTGATATTAGTGTACCATTTTGCATCACAAATATATGTTCTTACTTTCCTAAGATGTTAAATAGGATCATAGCATACCAGCAGGATTAATGAATTTGATTTTTTTCTGATCATGCAATATAGTCAGGTTATTAAAAAGATTTATTTAAATAAATGATCTTAACACTGGAGTACAAGTGAGTCTTCAGGTACCAAAAACTACAGATTAAAATTTCATGGAGCACCACCTTAATGCTATAAAATTTCAAGAAACAACACAACAGAAAAGCTACAGTTCATCCATTTTTAAAGCAAAATATATTCATATTCACTTGAGTTCATTAAAATATTCCCAGGGTTTTAAAAATTATTTATATTTTTTAACATATACTCTGATAAATGAGATAAAATAATTAATCTTTTACTAATTATTTTGAAGAGTCCCATAAGACAGATTACAGTTTTTCACCCAATAGGAATTTATTACACCATGAATTCCATAGAGTACTATCATGCATATAATATTTAACCAAGAATTATATACTTTAAAACTTAATATTGAAGAAGGGACTCAATATGCTTACAATAATGTCTGAAATACAAGCTGTTATTTAACTAATACAACTTCCTTATTTTAAATATAGCAATAATTAGAACTCTAAATATAGCAATAATTAGAATACATATACATGTATATGTATTCTCACTAATGTATTTTATGCATTATATGTACATATAATTGTACATATTGTATATATGTTATAAGGGAACTTTTAAGTTAAAAATTATAAAAATAATATTCTGTTTAAACTCTGTTTAGATTCTGTTTAAACTCACAACCAGCATGTCCATTAAATTAAAAAAAAGCATTAACAGAAAACTTATTTTCAATTTTCCTCAGGATTTAGTCAGTTTTTTTGTCACTATGACCAATATCCAACAAGAACACCTTAGAGTAGGACAAGTTTTGCAGGGGCTCAAGGTCTCACAGGTCATTCCATAGATAGTCAACTCCATTGCTCTGGACAGAAAATGAGGCAGCACAGCAAAGGAAAAGAGCTCAATAGATGAAAGTTGCTCAAGTCATGGTGGGGTCAGGAAGCAGAGAGGGGTGGGAAAGGGGCCACAGGGAAGGTGCACCACCAGGCCATGCCCCCTAGTGACCTACTTCTTCTAGCCATGTCCACTTGCCTACAATTATCACCCCTACAGTCCATTCAAAAGAGGATGAACAAATAAGGTTACAATTCTCATAATGTAAACATTTCACCTGTGAAAATTCCTGCATTAGCAGAAGTTTTTGGGGAACACCTCATATCCAAACCAAAACACCTTAGAGCAGGTAATTCTATTTCTCCTCTAGATTCTATCACATCTTAGAGATAAATCTTTTGACCTAGTTGCCTGATAGTAAGACAGTTTCACATATTATCCAGATGGAAAGAGCCTTCCTCAAATGAAATAACATCTATATTTTAAAAATAAAATTTTCACTTCTGAAGCAATTCCTCTAGTTTACTTTGTAACTATATATACCAAAGTAATAGTGATTAGATAATGTGGCAAGATAGATCTGTCAATATTATAAGTCAATAACTTTCTCAAGCTTATTGCATTTATTTTAAGTACCTAAGAGGTATTGGGGTAGTAATTTTTGTCTTGAGTATGAGTGTTAAGTATAAATTTTAAAGTATGTTTTCTTTTCCTATGTGATTGCTTTTTGCAAGTATATAGCATGGCAGTAACAAAGAAGAAAAGAAATTTTTAAAACAGTTTTCATAAACACAGATAAACAAAGATAACATTAAAAACGACTTGAAATTGATTTCAGTGGAAATATTTGCTTATGAGGAAATGGAACATAATACTGAATGTGAATAACAGGAGAACAATGCAAATAAAAAATGTTAAAAACATGGGCATATATTATGTTTTCAGTTTGTAGTGCAATTTATTTTCTGTATATGTATTTTCATTATGAGTTTTCTAGCAGTCTAATATCGCATAATTTCAATATGGAAAATTCATGATGTGGAAAACATTTAGTGCCTGCTTTACAGTTTAAATATTTAATTTATTTTTATACTGATTGGTTTCAGATGTCATTAAAGACCTTAGAAACCAGACCCAAATAAATAATATCACTTTCATGTTTCTATTTAACGAGAAAATTTTGCCTGCTAACTTAGAGATATTAATACCATTATGACAAGGACCTGTAAGTAAGAAACTAGGTATAAGTTTCTGGAATTTAGTAACTAACTAATAGGCCATTCACTTTAGATATGTAAAGGAGGTGTCTACTGGTTTGTTTTCGTTTGTTTTGTTTGTATTTGTTTTTCAATTTGTTTTATTTTCCCCATATCCTTTTGACGGGAAATTCTAAGATAAAACTGAAAAGCAAATGGGTTAATCCCACGATTAGCCCAGCAAGAACAAAAGGGAGAATACTGGAAAGTCACTTCATTAAAGAAAAATTGCATTTTTTAAAATTTAATAATCACATACTATGTTAAGTTCTAGAACTTACACTGCTTTAATATTTATTTCAGAATTCATGCTGTCACTTTGTAGTGTTATAATATGGAACTTTCCAGATACTTACCCCAATATATATGATCAAGTTAGTATATTTCTACAGTTTAGGATTCCTACAATATTCTAAAATAAAAGTTTAAAAAAATAAATAAATGAGTAACATTAATAAATCAAACTAATATTAAACAAAATCAATTCCCAGTAACTTGACTTTGAGGGCATCAATCTTTCACTTTGTTGTATCAGATTTGCTTGCTACATGCTTGAATTAGCTTCCAGTGGAGACATAAATGAAAGATCTTTCCATAGGATTTTGATATCATGACATGCTTTATTTGTTCCAGTATTGCCTTAGAAAGACCCAAAGGGCCCATCATTTTAATTCTGAATTTTATAATAGATATCCTGATTGTTATCTAAAGATCAATAGAGGAATTAACAGATTAGAATATGGCAATACATTGGATAAATTTTTATTTTTAAAATTCCCTATTCCTCCACTTTTAAAAGTTTAGGACAGTTAAAGATTTTTATGATATTAGAAATCTCTATCCTCTAAACTAAAACGTAGTAAAATCTTGATAATCTGGTATACTGAACAAGATGCTACTGAGATGTTATTGCAATTGCTGTTGAAAAGTTTGGAGTATCAGGGTTCAATATTGACCGATCCCCAGAGAGTCAAAGTGCACACACGGCAATGCAAATCACACAACGAGGTTTTATTGCAAGCTCGAGCCTGGACCATAACGAGCCTCTCAGACCACTACAATGGCTGAGTGGGGAGTGGCCCCAAGGGATGAGAAAGCACTCTACTTAAGAAATTTCCAATCATTCACATACAAAGACCTGTACATTATTGGTTAACATTGGAACAGCTAAACATTTGTTCTCTTTTGGTTGGGTCCTGCCAATTTATTTGAATCTCATTGGGTCCTGCAATACTGAATGGTCCTGGAGGAAGAAGGAAGGAGGGAGGGGGTGAACTATGCAGGAGATGAGTCAGGGCTAGGCCCCCTCCCTGTCCTTGATAGATAAGGTTTCCCGGGCAGCTGCCCATTTCTCAGACAGATATCTCTTAACAGCCTTGATAAACCCTGGGGGCCCAGTACGTCCTGTTTGTCCTGTATTGGCTCTTGAGGGTAGTACCTGTGCACCCTTTCCTTGGGAGAGGTTTTACGGGCCAGTTCCCGAAATGGCTTGCTCATACAACATGGCTGCACAGATGTCACCTTGTTCTCAACAGGAGAAGCCCAATCAGAATCTCACAGTTCAACTGATGGGGAATCAAAGAGAAACCTGCTAGGGTCAAGAAAGCAATCACTGATGAGAAACAGGTAGACATAGCACACATTTTAAAAGGTTATTATTAGACTTTCAGTTCTTAAAATGCTTTGATAGATTATTTAATATTAGCATGACTTTTATAGAAAAAACAGGGAAACAATTATTTAATTTCCAAATATAATATTATTACATTATTTTCAACATCATTCATCTGTCTTCTAATCACCATATGAGTTATATAATAAAACAAATCTTAAGCCCTAATATGTTGGCACAGCCCATAATCCCAGTGGTCGAGGAAACACGTCAGCAACTTAGCAAAGATTTAAGCAACTTCATGAGACCCTGTCTCAAAATAAAAATATAAAAAGGGTTGGGAATGTCCCTCAGTGGTAAATTTTCCCTTGGTTAAATTTCTAGTAACCCCCACAAAGAAAAAACTCTTTAAGAACATGAAAATAAATTTTACACTAAATATTTTAATATGCTTAAAATTTATTCAAATTGTTTTTAAGCTCAATGGCACAGGTTGGTAGTTCCAGGGACTACTCGAGGGACTGAGCTCAAGGGACTGAGGCAGAAGGATCACCAGTTCAAGGTCAGCCTCAGCAAAGCTGAGGCTCCAAGCTACTCAGTGAGACCCTGTCTAAATAAAATACAAAATAGGGTTGGGGATGTGGCTCTGTGGTTGAGTGCCCCTGAGTTCAATCCCCTGTAGCAACCCCCTCAAAAAAATTGTTTTAAAGCATTGTAATGGCTAATTTGAATTGTCTACTTGATTGGAATAAGAGATGCCCATGATTAAGAGGCTTCTGGCTCTTTCAGTGCTTGTCTAGGAATGATTGGAATGTGGGATAGTGAACTGAAGTAAAGACTCTCCCTAAGCATGGGTGGCACCAGCCAATAGGACGGAATAAAAGCTGGAAAAACAAAGAAGCAGATGCAGATGCAAGCTTGGTTCTTCTGGAATGGGTTCTTGATTGCTGCTTTCATCATCTGAGGATATTAGACTCTTGCTTCTTCACTCTTCCAAAGCAGACTCTGCCTGTGATTTTCCAGGTAGTTTCCAGAAGCCTTGGTCTCAGACTAGGGTAGCACTGTTTTTTTTCTTGTTCTGGGGCTTCTGTGTCTTAGACTGCCCAGCTGCTGGTTCTTCCAACTCTCTAGCCTGCAGATGGCCATTGAGGACTATTCAGCTTCTGGTCATGTAAGCCAATCTAATAAATCCCTTTTTTATAATCATACTTCCTGTTGATTCTGTTCCTCTAGAGAACTCTAATACAAGCATCAAAATAAAAGTCACATATTTATTAAATAAAATTGCATTGAATATTTTAGATATTATAAACTCAGACAAATACCTTTATTTTACTGCAGTGATTACAAAGCCAATCATAACACTTAAGAAAATTAGGTGTCAAAATTTTGCCAATCTGAATGATGTTTTTTTTTTTTTTATATTTCCTTTTTTCCTTTTGCTTTACTTACCCCATTTAACACAAGAGAATTTATTTTCATTTATTATATTTTCAAGTTTTGTGTGTTTTCACTAACTTACCAAATGCAAAGGAGGCAACACAACCTTAAACTAGAGAAGTTGGGAAGAATTGTGTGGGTGATTTATTGATTTTGGAACTGAATATAACATCTACTTTAGAGTTCAGTGAAACTTGAATCCTATCCAGTGATCAGTCTTCTGTATCTTCCTCTTTGTATTTTAGTAGTTGTTTCTCTTGTTATGATGCACAATTTTAATAGCTTCTTTTTCACAGTGTTTTAATTCATTAATCATATTTTCTTTCTCAAAAAAAATTTTTTTTTTTCCCTACTTCACATGGTCAACATTATTTAACACATTTTTCTAGAATTGTGTGTACTGACTTGGTACATTGATGTGATCAAATACTCAAACATGCTATCAGAGCTTTATAACAAGTAGCATTATCAAGATTTCATCTGCCATGGAATGAAAGTTTGAATCTGCTCTTTTAATCTTTAGGGATATTTATTATATTTATTATCTTAAAACATACTTGGTGGTTCATTTTCTTAACCCAGAAAAGATACCCTGTCTCCTAAAGTGTTGGAAGTTTACTTGAAATGCTGGGGGAAATGTTTACTGGCTTATAGCACTGAATATTGCTTTGTGAAGTGCTGACAACTGTCTGATTTTATTTTTATTATCATAGTTCACTCGCTGTTTTTGTTTTAATCTTTGAAATTAGCTTCATTGGATATGCATTGGTATTGATCATTATGTGTTTTTCAAAAACATAGTGTAATCTTCACACTACAGCTTCATTTATTCCTTCATTCCCAGACTAATTTATGAACATGAAAAAATTTCATTTCTCCAATTGTGATATTTACAGGAAATACCTGTGCTTTCCAAGGCTTTTCCTATATTTTAGTGTTCTCATTCTTGACATCTTTTTAGCACTTTTTATATGCTTCTACATTTTATAGTTTACTTAAATATTTTTACCATGTCAATGTATTTATCTCAGGATGTCACTCTATTCTCTTGATATTATTCTCTCTTTTGTTTATTTCTTTCCACATTTTTTTGGTGCACCAGTTGTTACGTATTTGTAAATGCACACAATATAACAATATAATTTGGCCAATATCACTCCCTTCCTCCTGCTCTTTGATCCCTTTCCTCTACTGATCTCCCTTCAATTTTTAGGAGGTTCACCCCCATGTTTCTTTTCTTTTTCCTATCTAGCATCTGAATATGAGAGAAAACATATGACTCTTGACCTTCTGAATTTGACTTATTTCACTTAACATGATGGTCTCTAGTTCCATTCATTTTCCTTCAAATGCCATGATTTCATTTTTATGGCTGAATAAAATTTTATTGATTACATATATAACATTTTCTTTATCCATTTATCCATTGATGAACACCTAGGCTGCTTCCATAGTTTGGCTATTGTGAATTGTGCTGTTTTAAGCATGGGTATGCACTATCACTGTAGTAAGAAGACTTTAATTCTTCAGGGTAAATACCAGGAGTAGTATAGCTAGATCAGATAGTGGTTCCATGTCTAGTCATTTGAGGAATCTCTCTGCTGATTTCCAAAGTGGTTTAGTAATTGACAATCCTGCCAAAAGTGTAAAAGTGTTCCTTTTTCTCTACATCCTCTCCAACATTTATTATTATTTGTATTCTTGATGACTGTCATTCTGACTAGTGTGAGATGAAATCTCAGCATAGTTTTGATTTGCATTTCCCTGATTGCTAATGATGTTGAACAATTTTTTATGTATTTGTTAGCCATTTGTATTTCTTCTTTTGAGAATTATCTGCTTAATTCATTTGTCCATTTATTTATTGGGTTATTTGACTTTTGGTGGAAAGTTTTTGATCACTTTATATATTTCAGATATTTATCCTCTGTCAGAAGAGTAGCTAGCTAAGATTTTTTTTCCCATTCTGTAGGTTCTCTCTTCATACTCCTAATTGTTTCCTTTGCTGTGAAGAAACTTTTTAATTTGATGCCATCGTATTTATTAACTCTTGGCATTATTTTCTGAGCTTTACGGATCCTAAATGAGAGAGTCTTTGCCTGTGCCTAAAAGCTGGAGTGTTGACCCTACGTTTTCCTCTAGGACTTGCATAGTTTCTCATCTAATTTCAAGGTCTTTGATCCATTTTGAGTTGATTTTTGTGAAAGGTGAGTGATAAGGGTCTAGTTTTATTGGAGTTCAGTATCGACCAATCCCCAGAGAGTCAAAGTGCACATACGATAATGCAAGTCACACACGAGGTTTTATTGCAAGCTCCAGCCTGGACCACAACCAGCCTCTCAGATCACTACAATGGCTGAGTGGGGAGCGGACCCAAGGGGTGAGAAAGCCCTCTATTTAAGAGATTTCCAAGCATTCACACACAAAGACCTGTATATTATTGGTTAACATTTGAACAGCTAAACATTTGTCCTCTTTGGTTGGGTCCTGCCAATCTATTAGATTCTCATTGGGTCCCACCAGAACTGAATGGTCCTGGAGGAAGAAGGGAGGAGGGAGGGGTGAACTATGCAGGAGATCAGTCGGGGCTAGGTCCCCCTGTCCTTGATAGATAAGGTTCCCAGGCAGCTGCCCATTTCTTGGACAGATATCTCTTAACAGCCTGGATAAACCCTGGGGGCCCAGTACGTACTGTTTGTCCTGTATTGGCTCTTGAGGGTAGCACCTGCCCGCCCTTTCCTGGGGGTGTTTTATGGGCCAGTTCCCGAAATGGCTTGTTCATACAACATGGCTGCACAGATGTCACCTTGTTCTCAACAGTTTCATACCTCTACATATAGATAACCAGTTTTCCCAGCACCATTTGTTAAAAAGACTGTCTTTTCTCAAATGAATGTTTTCTGTCACCTCTGTCAAGAATTCTTTTCTGGGGGGTCTCTCTGCCACATCCCGCATGGATGAAAAAGGGTTAATTGCCGGAGGAGGATATTGGCTGTATATCTCTCAGTTGCCCCAAAACTTATCCACTCAATAAATGCAGGAGAGCCAATACTCTTTTTAAATGAAAGGTGGCATGACGGGTGTGGCCATAGCAGCTCTGGCCTCTAATAACAACCTGGAGTAGCTCAATTCTTTTTTATTTATAAACAGACAGGTAAAGGTAAAACTGGGAGGAGCTTCTTCTGTGATGGACAAGATAGGGTGGAGTTAGGGAAACTAGACAGGGAACCATCTAGGACGGCTTCCCACACCTATGACTGTAGACGCGCGCATTTGTCTCTGAGTCATCTATTCTGTACAAATGGTCTATTTGTCTGTTTTTATATCAAATACCATGCGGTTTTTGCTACAATAGCTCTGTAGAATAATTTGAAGTCAGGTATTTCATGGGCTAATTTCAGGTGAACTAGCATTAGTTCTTTAAAGGTTGGGTAAAATTCAGCTAAGAATCCATCTGGTCCTGGATTTTTCTTTGTTGGAAGGCTTTTTATTATTGCTTATATCTCATTACAAGTTATTTGTCTGTTTGGGTTTTCTATGTTCTCTTGATTCAGTTTTGGCAGATCATATTTGTCTAGAAATGTATCCATTTCTTCCAGCTTTTTCAATTTATTGGAGTATAAGGTTTCAAAATAGTCCCCAATGATCTACTGGGTTTCTGAGATGTCTGTGGTGATTTCTCCTTTTTCATATTAATTTTATTAACTTCTTGTTTTCTTTCCTTTCATTTTAGTTGGTTTGTCTAAGGGCTTATAATCTTGTTTATATTTGAAAGGAACCAACTCTTTCTTTCATTAATTCATTACTTTATATTCAGTTTTTATCTTTATTTATTTTGTATTGTATATAATTACTATTGAGCATTTTTATATTTTTCGGTATATTTTCCCATGCAGAATATTAGAATATAGAATTTCCCTACTTGTACATTTCAAATTATAAATGTTTTTTATTTTAAAATGGGGCAAAAGCCATGAACATTCCATAGAAATCATACTATGCTCATGGCACATAAACATGTTCTTTCATTTCTTCAATTTTTATATAATGTAAAATATTACTTCTCCCATAGTACTTAAGTTTTAAGGAAATATCTGTGTTTTCTCAGTGTTCATATGAGATATAGGTGAATATTATTTATACTTATTTCTTTTATTTAGACTCATTCCATGTAAAATTTGTCTTCGGTCTAAAATTTTACTGTAATGATATGAGATGAGATGCAGAACCTAGAACAGTAACATTTGATGGATTAAGACTCAGTTTATTTTTCTGTGTACACTTACATTTCAATTGCATTTACTCAAAGGAAGTGTAAGTAGGATATATTACTTGATTCCTAGATTTTCCTTCTTACCTCTCTGCATGATCTTTGCCCAAAAGGTTTAGCACTTGTCTGTGTTTCTTCCTTTCATTAAGACTTACTGCAGTATTTGTTTCCATTTTATATATAATATTTGCTTATGTCAGTTTTGGGAGGATAATTTGTAATCTGCTTTCATTCATATTATTTCCAAAAATATATTTTCCCTTGCTTTAGATTTTTAAATTATTTATGTTAATGCAGTTAAAATTAGCCCAAAGAAACACATAGGATAAAATTAGTTTGACAGAATTTGAAAGAGACATACATCAAAATTTTATTATACAAGAAAAGTCACTTGTTCAACATCTTTCTACATCAATGCATGCCTAAAACACTTTTTAAAACATCTCTACAGTAGTGACTAAAGTCTATTTGGAGATTTAAAGCAGAAAGAAGTCCAACCATATTGTCTTATGAGGTGGCAAATCCATAATTTTAGAAGATCTGTTCAGAAATTCTTTAGGGCAGGCACAAATCATGGGCATCCAGGTCAGCTAACTGAATAGTCCAGGTACACATTTAGGCTGCTCATCTTGGTCTCAGCCAATACAACCAGGATCAGTCAGTGCCAGGAAATCCAGCAGCTACTGCAGGTGGAGAAGCAGGTCCCTCAGGTCTCCAAAGTCCACAAGCAAATGAACCCAAGGCTGAAGCAGGCCAAAGTAACTTAAGCTGAAAGTGAGCACTTCTTCCTTTAGAGGGAGGAAGAGTGCAAAGTCCTAGGCTTTTGAGGGCTGCTGGGCCCTGGGACCCCATAACAGGTGCAACACTGAAGTGAAGGAGACCCAGTAAAGATGGCCTTCCTCCACACTTACTTTCAGCAGAATAAGGATGTAGTCTCTGATCACCTCTAGATCTTTGCAATATCTGAAAATTACCACATGGATGGATAAAAGAAGAAGTACCTATTTCAAGAACTGACATTTTATTTACTTATTTTCCATATTTTTTATTGGTGCATTATAGTTTTACATAATAATGGACTTGTTATTATTCATACAAGCACAAGATATAATAATATAATTCGCAAATATCACTCCCTAATAGTTCTCCTTTTCCTTTCTTTGCTCCTGCCTCCTCTCTGTCCCTTCCCTCTAGTCTACTGAATTCCCCTATATTTTCACAAAATTCCTGTCTCTCTCTCTCTTTTTTTTTTCCTGTGTGTGTGTGTGCGTGTCCTCTCTAGCTGCCATATATGAGAGAAAACACAAGACCCTTTACTTTCTGAGTTAGGTTCATTTTGCTAAACATTGGCCTTTTAGATGTCCTCGAAGAATATAAAGCTGCAGTAAAGCTCAAGTTAAGATCTTTTGACATTAATTTACTTTTGTATGTTTTATAGGAGGCCCCATAATTTTCTGGAAAGTAGCATATCTAACTTCTTTGTAAAGATTTCATACTTATCCAAAAATTTAGTTACTTTACCTCATATGTCTTAGAAATGTAATGAATATATATATATATATATATATATATATATATGTATATTGTTTTCCAATGCATGTTAGTTAAAGGAATATATATATGTATATATATATTATATATATATATATGTGCAATCATGTATGTATACTAAAGCAAGAGACAGAGAGATAATTGCTTTTGAATATTAAATTGGCATTTGCTTTTATCTCCAAAGCACAAGTCATTGATCTCTCTCTCTCTCTCTCTGAACTCAGGTTGATCAACTCAGGTTGATTCCTCTCATAAAAAAAAAAAAAAAAGAAAAGAATCTAAAACATTTAAAACTTGCTGACCATGATCATAAAGTTGTATTAAAACACTGCATATTCTTCTCACCATTCATATAGATTAGTTTTGCGTCTTAAGTATCCTGAAATAAAGCAAAGATAATCACACCCTGTTTTATTGGGCTGATCAACATAGAATGAGATAATTATTTAAAAATTCAATACATTACCCACATTATATATCCTATCTCAAAATCAGAAAAAAAAAAAAGATCATTTTTACTAAGAGTGGTGGAGGGAGGTGAATGATGAAACTAGGAAATAAATTTAAGTAAACCAGAAAATTTTATTTCTAAAATTTTACACAGAACCTGCTCCAAAAAATTATAAAATATATCATTATCCTTTACAGCAAAAGAAAGTAAATTATATGTTAATTTTATTATAATATGATATCAATTATAAGATATTCACAATGTCAGCAATGTTAAAATGTTAGAAACATGCAAGTAGGAATTGATATGATGTGATAACTCACATTTTTAAAATGTAGTAAGCCTGACCATCATTACCTCCTCTTTGTTCTGCTTGCTTAACAGGGGCACTGAACAAGTGCTGAATCTTCATCCTAAATAATCATACTGTTGATGAAATATAAGGTATTTTCACTGAGAGAGCAAGAGCAACAGGAGGAAATGATTAATTGTTACTTAGGTGAGCAGACAGGGTCAAAGAGGTTTTAAAAATAGAAAATATTTAGCTTGAGAGATAGTAATAGAAACTCTTTCCAAGGCTGAGGGAACCTGGGCAGAGTCAGGGAGATATGAACAGACTGATGCACTCAGAAGAACACTGACAATTTTATATTCCTGCAGCATAAAATCAAAGTGGAATGGTATGGAAAAGAAATTGTCAAATACCAGACTGAGTGGTGAGTTCCCCAAACAAATGATTAGGAAGACAAACCTGAAAGGTTCAGAAATATTATAGTCTTTATCTCAAAAAAGCTAAGAGCAAAAAAGAAAACATCAAATAAACACTATTTTTATTTGTATTACCCTTCAAACATGTACCAGAAATATTTTATAAATTGATTCTTTCAAAAAATTAGCTGGAATAAATGTCCTTTGGATTAACAACTATGGCAAACACTAATAACTAAACAAATTAAAATAAGCTCAGAAATAGCTCTGTTCTTTGTTTTCGTAGGAATTTTGTAGGATAAATAAAATATCTTTATGAATGTGGACATTTGCAATAAACTAGTTACTAATGAAGAAAATCAAAGTATTTGCATGTAAGGTATGAAACTTGTATATTAGTATGTGTACTACCTTACTAACAATATTATTATACTTACATTGCTAGTAATTTTTTCTAAATATTTTGAATCCAAATGACAATTTTATATTAAAAAATCGGTAATGTAATTTCTTTTTAAACATAAAGTTTGGATCTATACAAAATATTATACATCAAGACTGAAAAATATCTGTACTGTAGGTGCTATACTCTAGAGTGCTGCGTTGATATGTTTAAACACTCTGTGTGAAAGGGGGGAAAATAAGTAAACTGAGTCTTAATTTAAATCAGTTAAATGTACTAGTTTATTCATCATGTTTCTTCTAAGACTGTTTCCTGCAAGAAAATGAAAAATTCCAAACTGGGTAATTAAAGGAGAGGTTTATGATGCCATTTTCATAGAAGTTTGGGTGACATTTAAATATGAAAGAAATTGTTCTTTTCCCTGAGCCTGAAAGATGAAGATGAAGAATCAGTTGTCCAAATTTACAGAGCATAAATAGAGAGGATGGAGAACTGCCCATCACAACCAACAAATAACTGCCCATCACAACTGTCACTTTAACAATTCCAGCAAAATTCACACAGCATGCTCACGCTCCTCCAGCACTCAGATCTCTTGTGATGCCTCCATTCTGTCTATACACAACACATGTCAAACTCCAGACATGTCATCAAGACAGTCTATCTACAGCAGTTTCTCTGAGGACACTGCAGTGTAGGGAAGGTTGGATAATGTCTTTAGACAGGCAAACCAATTACATCCTGGTGATACCACTCCTTTTCCTTGGCTTCACCCACAGCATTTGCTCTTGTCTTTTACCCAGTTACATACTCAACATGGGTAACTTGTATTTCATTCTCATCAGTTACAATTAGCATAATGTCTAAAGTGTAAACAACCATAAAGATGTACAGAGAGAGATCCACACAGTTGGCATACCACAGACTATGAAAGAGAACAAAAGAGTTGCCATAACTATTAAAAAACTCAGTGATGAGGAAAGCAAACATTGTTTTACAATATATTACAGTTAAGAATAGGGATTTCCATTTGGTTTCTACACTAAGGACTGTAAAGTTTTTACCAGGTATTAAATGTATCTATTCCTGCCAAACTATTGAGGAATGGAAAAATGACCTGAGAATAAACCTGTAGACCTTCTGAATCCACTGCAAGAGTCAAACAAAACCCTCATCAACCATCAGAAACCTGTACTCCATGCAGAGCATGCTAAATTGCAAAAGTATAGATAATTAGTGGCAGTTAGAGACAGTATGATAAACTCTAAAACATTTTGTTTGCTTTTCTTGAGAGTTTGTGATCATTAAATGTTTAAAATTCCCTCTGCAAAAATGTTTGAATGAATTCATATTAGAAATGTGCCATTATTATCAAGCCCTTCTTTCAAAGACCCAAGTTTCCCCACAATTAAAAATATCCACTCCTTGAAGTGGCAAAGGTCTGGCACCTGACTTGCCTTCTGATCTATGACCACAGAACTTTTCCCCTAATACCTGTCATGCAACCCTTTAGTCAACTGTCAATCTATATTATCCCTTGAAACCTATGCTTTATTAACCATCACTAAAAATTCCTGCATGTTAAAACATTTTAATTATTATTCATGTCTTGAAATTTATTGGAACATTTGCATTCACCATGTATCTAAAGGTCAAGGACCAGCAATCTGCCTCTAGCAATATTTATACCAGTAACTCTTAGGGAATTTAGAGAACTCAAGGTTATGGTAGCACCCTTTGCCATAGTCCTAACCAATAGGTAGGTTGGGATTGAAACATTGTATTTACAAGTAGCAGACAGTGTTGCAGTCCCAACCTTACAGTCCACATAAGGCTTCTGATTTTTTCCTATACATACCCACTTGAGAATTCTGAGTTCCAATCACATTGGTAATTTCTACAGCTCCCTCTTTAGTACAGGATTGAAGAAGCTAAAGTAACCACTGTCAACATTATTCTCAGGTCCTGGATTCAAAACATTAGATCCCAGGTTCCATGTAAGGACAACTTATAAATAGTTTGGCTGGCATTTGCTGGGCTCCTGTCAACTGAAGCCAGTGGAATTCTGTAACTGTTCTATAAGTACATCTTCCTAGAGCCAACTTTGTTCTCATTTGTCACATATTGGACAATGCCTATGGTCATGAAGGTAATAGGGGTATTTATCATAACTTCTGCAGATGAAACAGTTCCCAAATGTATGTAAGGAAAATCTTTCATGAAGGGGAAAGTCTGTTTCCCTCAGAAACAGTGAGAAGTTGTTCCTCTATGAACAAGGAAGACTTAGGAGTATGTGGGGAGGGGAGTTCAAGATTCTTGTCTCTGCGGGTGTCTTCCCGATTTTCCCTATCCCATATCTCAGGAACTCAAGTGCTCTGGGTTGAGGATTTTGCTGACAATGAAAATCTGTAACGTCTACCACAAACACTGTTTACTGGTCTCAGTCATATCTGCTGTGAAACTGAAGAAAGTAATGAACTCCTTAAAATAGTCCTTGAATGTCTAATTTTCCATTTATTATCTGAGTTGGATAATTGATTTTTATTTTTCTCTTTTTTAGTTGAATCACCTTTCAGACTGTCATCTACAGTATATAGATACATATATATATATAATATCATTTTTAGTAACAAAATGGAATTCCAAGGAAAAATTTATCTCTCAAATTCTAGATCTTATTTGCATTTTTTCCCCATGCTAAGACCAGTGACAATTTGAGACTCTCAATTCCACAATTTTTCACAGATGAACAGTGTCCATTTTCTCTGAAACCCATTTTCTCAATAGATTTCTTAATATGATCCTGTTTCTAAGATTTGGTTCTTGGAGCCATTTCTCATAATTACTACATCAGTTAAAACTCATCAAATGAATGAGCAAACTATACACAGATGCGCACACACACACACACACACACACACACACACATACACACATTAAAATGGGTGCTCTGTGAAAAGTCTAACAAAGCAAATCCATTTACAAGAGGATGCATATGGTTCATGGAATTAAGAAATGCAGGGAGGTAGTTATGAAGAGACCTCGAGGCAGTGGAGTGTTCAGATATTTTTAATAACTGGCTCTCATGAGTGGGGGTGGACACTAACTTATAGATGTTAGTTTCTCTGCCTCCATTACTCTCACCATGACTGATTTTGAGCTGGGAGTTCAGTTCCAGTGAGCAGAGAACTGAGAAGCAGGGCCCAGCCCTGGATGACAGGACCTAATAAAAGCTTTCTCCCAACTCCAGCACACCCATGCCACTTGCCTGAGCCTAGCAACAGAAGCAAACCATTCCCATGCTTAAGCCACCAAAGGCAAGGACAATAGCAGTTACTGTGATTCAGAGGTGGTGGTTATTTAGAGAAGATTGTCTGCCATGAATATTGTAGTCATTTCATTGAAGACTGTGGAGGGGAGTGACCTAGGGGATAAATAATCTGACAACTCTTCTTCTAATCTGTTTGCCTTTTGTTAGTGTCAAACACTGACTAACATTGATTAAAACCCTAAATTCAGAGAGACCAGGATGCAACAATAGGGGTCATCTCCTAGATGCAGAGAGGGCAGAAAGAGAGTCTACCAGGAAAGTCAAACTAAAGACATTTAAATTGTATCAGTTTTTGTTTTTCTTACGTACTTCACAGTTGGTTAAAAGCACTATTTTTGAGTGTACTATTCAATACGATTCTCTGTCCTATGATTGGCTGAAATAATAATTTACCATAATCCTCATTACTCAAAACAAGTACGAACGTTCTCTGGCTGTAGCTATAATTTCAGATTCATACCAAACAGAATTCCGAATGGTTGTGTATGCATGGCAAAATATTTTCTAAATGGGGGAAATTTATACAAACGTAATTGTCATAAGAACAGTCACTCATCTATTTTGGTTCTCCTGCTTTCGCATCATGATCTCTCTTCATTGCTGTAAGAAAGACAAACTTATGTAAGTCTTATAACTAGGTCTGCTCAGTCCTCTACATGAACCACATTTTTCATCCAGAAGAATCTCATTATCTTTCTAATGCATCATTTAAATTTTGATATTTTTTCCTCCAGTTCTTTTTATTGATCTTTTTCTGATCTTTGTAGGCTTAGCTGCAATTCAAATTGCTCTTTCTAAACAAGCCAAGCACTCTTTCTCCCTTTTCTCAATTCCAAATTAAATTTAGGGAAAAAAAAAAAAAAGTAATCTATGCCACCTATTCATTACATGTATCCAAATGCTTGAAAATTCTCTTGGAAGAACATAGACAATATCATTTAGATATCCCAGGCATTTACTGGGTGATATAGACTTTGATGAATTTAATGATTGTTTTGGTCCATTTGTGATGTAACAGCTGAGACATAGTAATTTATAAGAAACAGAAACTTATTCTGGTCTGAACACTGAGAAGTCCATGATCAAGGCAGCAGCATGATCTGTTGAGGCTTTCCTGCTCTGACCTTGCATGGTATAAGGTAGAACATGGCTATCCGGGGATGCAGTTTGGGTCCTCCCCTAGCACCAGGGGTGGGTGGAGAGAGACCCACACCAGCAAGCCATTTTGTAGCAGCGTTCACCCATTCTGGAGTGCACAGTCTACCTCCTAATACCGTTGCATTTGAGTTTCACTTTTCAAGACAAAAATTTGGGGGTTCACAGTAAAATCATAGCAGCAATCACGGGCAATCACAAACCTGATCTCCATTTTCATCATGTGTAAAATAACTGAAAGCCAAAAAAAAACAGTTCAAACTCTTATAATTTAATTCATTTGATATTCATAAATGTTAATTATTATTGTTTTCACATGAAATTTCTTTAGCTATCAGAGACCTTGGATAAAACAAATTGTCCCTCCAATCGAAAACGTAAGTACAAAGAGAACTTAAATTATTTTTTTCAGGATGACGCTATCAGAGTTTGATAGACCCAAAACAGAAAGTGAGAGATTTCTCACTTTTATTATCTTATGAAAGACTTACATAGCTATCCTAGCATCCTATGTCCTTCAAGTCAGGTTGCAAAGAGTAGCAGACAGAATTATGATGCACTGCTTCCAAAGTGGAAATTGAGACCCCTCCATCTGCATCAGCTGCTCAAGGGTCTAGACCTCACCAGCACCTGTGCATTTAATTCATTGAGCAAAATAGTATTATTGTGCTATCTTTGTGCCTTTGGTTTCAGAGGTGGTTCCAAAATTTCTTTGTAAATAAAATCTATATATAACAATTATAACACATAAAATTGATTTAAATGTTGCAAAGAAACACTAATGGATACAGAAATTAATATTTCGTAAACTATAAAAAGTAATATGTTAATAAAATTTAAATAATAATGATTGAAAAAACTAAATACCTAAAATTATGCAAGAATAAAAAAGTCAAATATAAATTATAGTGATGTTGCAATTTAGATATGAGTTGTCTCCCTAAAGCTCATGTGTAAGACAATGCAAAAAACTTAAAGGTGAAATAAGTTCTGGAAGTTTTAACCTAATCAGTGTGTTAATCCTCTGATAGGAATCAACCGGGTGGTAACTGCAGGCAGTTGTGTATAGCTGGGGGAACTGGGTTGGTGGAGGCATGCCTGTGGGGTTTGTATTTTGTTGTGCTCAGGAGAGTTCTCTAGTTCTCATTTGGCTTCCTGGCGCCATGTCCTGAGCTACTTTTCTTCACTATACTCTTCTGCCGTGAAGTTCTGCTTCACCTTAGGCCCAAAGCAATGGAGTCAGTCATCTATGGACTGTGACTTCTAAAACTGTGAGTTCCAAATAAACTTTTCCTCCTGTAAAATTGTTCTCGTCATGCCTTTTGGCCACAGCAGTGAAAAAGCCTACTAAGTAAGTGGAGAGATTGAAGGAAGTGCCACAAGTTAGAAAACAGAATGTAAACACTATGTAGAAATCAATCAGAGAATAAAGAACAGTACACATATTGTAATGAGATATATTGGTATATTAATATTAAAAATGATATTTCTGTGAATCTACAGTATAAGGCACCATTTATGGAATTTTCAACTCGTCTAGTTGATATTCAAAATATATCATCCTCTCAATGAACTGTTACTGCTTGGTATGTCTACACTCATTTGACAATAAAATCACTTAAAGAACAGAAATGAATTAGCTTAAGGTAAATATTTTTAAAAAGAACACTTTAATTGTTCCTTTTGGGTTCAATGCAATGACTCTCTTGAAAAAAATAACCGAAATATACTCTTCCTGTAACAAATAAAGCCCACGGTGTAAAATCACTTACATTACATATTTTGTTAAACATATATACAGTATATATGTCAGTCACATGATCATGAGAACAAATAACCAATACTCACATATGTTGTTCAGCTGTGGTGTTCAGAAGATTAGCTATAGTCAAGCATTTTTAATTTTTATTTTCAACTTATTATGGATTTATTGGAACCTAATTATATCAAAAATTGTGGAATATCTCTATAGTTCCTGAGAGTGAAGATTTCAATGTACAAATCTGGTGGAAAAAGAAGCATTCAGTCCATAATAATTTGGGTATATTAAAATATATACATATTTACATATGGAAATGTGTATACAGAAGTTTATAGAAATACATACTTATTTTATTCCTGTTTTTCTTAGCTAGCTGTTACTTGTCCTTAATGAATATGTAATCAGGAAATCATTAATGAAAAGATGTTTATAATATATTCATTTAAATGTGTATTTTAACAAAGTCTTAGGCTGCATCTTTCATTAAGTTTAATTATAGAACTGAATTTCATAACCTTGATGATATCTATTACATCATATTTTAAAAGGTAATAGCCTCTTATGTTATCCTCTAGATTTTTCTTACTTTAATACTAAGCTGAATTCCTCATTAATTCTACACAGCCTAACCAATCTTTATCTCTTCACTATCTGTTCCTCTGTGGCAATATTGTCTCTGTTTACTTCTTTCAGAGAGAACTTGTCTTTTATTTATATTTTATGCATATTAATGAAGGTGTTGATACACAGGATGTATTTAGGGAGTGGTTGAGAGACTTTGATTCCCGATCAAATATGTAAAGCATGAGTATCAGAGGAAACAAATTGCCTGAGAGGATTTGAACTACAGTTACTGGAAAAGGAATTAGGGATCCTCCAGGCAGCTCTGTTTCCTTAAGGGTTCATAGAGATTATCATCTTGGTTTTAAAAATATTGAACTGATCTTCTAAAACTTGCTTTTCTGTGCTTTAAGGTATCCCTAATGGAAAAAAAAAAAAAGAAATATTTTGTTTTCTGATAAGAAAACTGTGACTTCTTTAGTCAAAACACCTCCTAATTAGATAGAAGTGATTGATTCTTTTTTTTAAAGTGGAGAGAGGGTTAAGAATACAGAAAGGTATAATGATATTTTCTACAAAAAAAGGTAAATAAATTTCAAATCAAATTAATTGCTTCACATCTCACAATAACAAGGCAAGATATACAAATTAAGTATTAAAAGATATTGGAAAGTAGAAATTTCTCAGCTTAAACTCTGCAGAAAAGCAAACTGTCATGTACTAGTACTTTAACAGATAGTGCAATGCCAAGGACATTTAGTAAGAGGATAAGAGTCTGGACACGAATCATTCCTGAGCTGTCCACCACTTACAAATGCAACCAAGTGTTCACTGCCATGCAACTCTCTCTGGAATGTCTTACACCCCATAGTAATTCAAGGCTGTTGATCAATGGAGAGTAGGAAGAGATTTAGTTATGGAGCTTCCAACTTCCAGTAATCAGAAAATTTCCTCTAGAGGTATTAACTCTCTTGCACTTGTGTTCACCTATATGAGCTTTCAAGAAATACTTCTTATACTTTAGCTTCAGTGAGGATCTCTGTGATATAAGAGATGAAGCTGAGAGTAGAGACCATGTGAGCTGCTCTCAGAAGTGCTTCCTAAAGTCAGTTACCCTAAGCATTTAAAAAAATTTGTTGTAAAGAGTCCCATAGGTAAGTGCAAAAAAGCATGATCCCAGAAGATATACCGCTAACCAAAATAGACTCTCAGTTTTACAAAATATGAAAAGATATGCATGAAGTTATTAATTGAGAATGCATAGGTCATGAATCTCAGATTGAAATCCATATATGGTGATCAGGGCAGACTTAAAACATAGTGACGTTTCATATTTCCTTAGGAATATTTCATCTTTTCCTTTATCGCATAATCTCTAGTCCTCTAGATAAACATTTCCTCTTTTGGAACTAGTGGTAGTATCTTGACCATTTTTTTTTTAATATTTTAGTGTTTTAAATTTTTTAATTGATGTAATAATTGTATGTATGTATGAAGTAGAGCAAGATAAATTGAAACATGTATACAATGCATCATGAGAAAATCAGGAAATTAGAATTTCCATCTCAAACATTTATCATTGCTCAGTTTCAGCAACTTTTGGACTCCTCTCTTCTAGTTATTTATAAAACAAATGATAAATTGTTGTAGACTATAGATAAATTGTTGTAGACTATAGTGACTATGTTGTGCTGTGCCACACTAGAACTTTTTCTAACTGTATATATATAGGGAGTTAGATAAGTTCTAGTGTGTGTGTATATATATATATATATAAATCAGCTTAAATCCTTTCATTATGTAGTATTCATTAATAACTTTGCATATGATTTGCAGTGTTCCATTCTATCACAAAGCCTGTCATCGTCTTGTGTGAATAATAAATCAATGTGGACATCCCTTCCCTAAGGAATGTAATGGCCTCTGGATGACTTGGCTTCTCACTGTGGCTTTTTACCCCTTTCTGCCTTCCTTCCCCACAGTCTTGTCATGCCAGATTGCTTCATACTTAAAACCACAAACTTAGTGTTCTTTTCTCTCACAACAATTCCCTGTCTTTCTAGATTTCTTGTTCAATTACTCTTGACACAATTGTTATGTCTCATTTCACTCATATCTTGTGACATTTTCCACTTATTCTTTCCTTTGTATTTTTTATCTCTAGAAAGCTTAGACTTCAGAGTTCTTCATCTCCATAAGTTAACTCTCATTTTTATTGGTCATCCCTGAAAAAGAGAAAAAAGGAAACAAAGAGAAACCTAGAGGAAATATTAATGTTTTTTATTCCAAACCTATATCTGATCTTTCAAGATCATTCCACCAAGTAATTCTAAATAAAAAATAACTCAAAATTATCAAATATTTCCACCAGACCAACTGCCTCAGTTGTAAGTGCATCTTGTTAATGGGTTAATGTATTTTATTCTTTGTTGCGGTAGGTTATGTCTTCAAATAACAGGGATCCACAAACCCTTACATAATTGAAATCAGTATCTCCTTCTTTCTATTCATCTAGAAGTTTACTTGTGAAAAAGTAATTTGAACAAGATGTGCCAAGCACAAGAGCCAAAGTTTAAAAGATCAATGAAGAAACATTGCTGTCTTGGTAGGATTCTCAAAGAGCTAACTTTGTTTCTTTTTATCATAACCTACTTTGAATCATGCCATGGATTTTGAACATATTCTGTCTTACCTTTCCCTATCAGGAGGAGTTTGAATTTTCTTATTTTTAGTTAATTATATGCATAGCAAATCACTTTTAAAATGTTTTTCTTTATCTGATTCATTTACTAATTCTTCAGCTAATGATTTCGTTCCTAATTATGTGTTAAAATATATAACCAGAGACAGATGTGGTGGCATACACCTGTAATCCCAGGGACTTCACAGACTGAGGTAGGAGACTTACAAGTTTAAGACCAGCCTCAGCAACTTAGAAAGATTCTGTCAAAATAAAAAATGAAAAAAGGACTGGAGATGTACTTCAGTGTAAAGTGCCCCTGGGTTTAATCCCTAGTATATATACATAATTTTATTGGTCACTCCTGGAAGAGAGGAAAAGAATATATATATTCAGAACCTAGAAATACATGTGTGACCAAGACTCATTTTCTACTTCAAGCAACTTTAAATTTTTGTTTGATGTTTTAATTCGCACAGGCTCTGTTCTGAAACTGAATCTTCAGTCCAGTGATTGCAGAAACCGTGGTAGTCTTGGTATACCTCCAATCACATTTGCCACATCCTCAATGCAACCAGAAATGCATTTCAGGCCAGGTCCAGAAATAAAGATGAATAAACTGAAGGAAATTAGAAGTAGATGAAACAGCTGCTTATTTTAAGATTTCTTAGAAGAGAGCAGATAACATCTTTTTATTCCCCTACCACGTAGAGTCAGGGCATTAGCAGTAAAGGAACCAACATGGGATGCTCCTGTGGCAGAAGGTATAGACCAAGAATTGTTGTAAATGTCATGGGAAAAGCAGCACCTGTGCTGGCCTGAGTTCCTGAGGGGTGTGGAAGGTGTTACCTATATTACCCTATCCATTAAAAGTCCTCTCACATACCCTAATTAAAAACTATTAGGGAACTACACTTGACCCAGTCTTTTATAACCCATCTCCACAGTTCTTTTTAATCCCTCCTTTTTCATATCTGTAACTGTTCTTGACAGTGGAAAACTTTGCTCCCATTATCTAAAGCATATTTACTTATTTTCTAAGTCATAGAAGATTTAGTTAGATAATCTATTTTGATGATAGATTGCTGGGTAAGTAGATAACTGAATGAATAGATTGTTTGATTGATAGGTATAGTATTTGGCTATGAAAGCCATACCTCTAATAAGAATAATTGGAAACAAGGATAAAATATTTTAATATAATTATCTAGTATTTTATCTTAGGATATATATGGCCAATTATATGTAGTCAAAATTAATTTATGCTCTAAAGTTAATATAAATAGTCTTCCTTCTCTGGTGTGCATATGATATTCATTTGAAATCTGGTTAGGTTTATTTGTTTTATTTTTATTCAATTTGATTTGATTATTTTTTCAAACCTTCATGATTTGCTTAATTTAATTTATGAGAATTTGAAATGTTAACATAGTCTTAACAATCAAAACTACATAAAAGGTTATAATCATAGCAAGATCTCATTTCCTATTATTTTAGCATCATTTCTAACCTACCACACTGTCCACCTGTTCTTTATCAACCCCAAAGGTAACCTTTTTTTGTTGTCTTGCTCATTTCTGATTTATCCATCTTATCTGTCTCCCTGCCTTTTGGGTGATATTTCCTTCTCTACCACCCTTAATATTCAATTAATTCTTCTTTCTCTCCTTTTCATTAGTTGAGATACAATGTATTTGCCCATGAGCAGTTCTTTTGATTCCTGATCCAGACTTTCCTTCTCACCTTTGAATTCATTTACCCATCTGCCACTTGATATAACATTACAGGGCATACTTGTTTAAAATTTTTGAATATAACCTCATGAATCCTGGGGAGATTTCTGTTGTTTTATTCCTATTAGAATACATAAGCGAGTACAATAAACCTTCATATTTGTATTCTTACATCATCCAAATCAGAATGCTGCAGCAAACACAAAAAGAAAAAGAAAAGAAAAAGGAAAAAAAGAGAAAAGGGTCAAAACAAAGCAGACAACAAAAAAGAATGTAATAAAAATAGTTGGCTAATAATGAAACAGGAAAGGTACCCCAAAATGATTTATAGTATGACATATAAAGAGATAATAACCATAATTTCTAAAAAACTTTTAAAAAATTGAATGCAAGTGTGCAAAAATTTATTGGAAATAAATAAAAAGGTATAAATGGGTTCTTGAAATTTCCAGGGAATTCATAAAATTAGTTACATACGGTGAATCTATTTGTCAGATTTTCACCACCATAACACAATATCTGAGGCAGAATTTTTTTTTTTTTAAATAGGCTTTTTTAGCTTACACTTTTGGAAGCTGGAATTCATTCTAGACAACACAGCTTAGACTCTTCTAAGTGTGGATGGCAAGTTATATGTGGGAAGATGGGTCACATCTTCAAAATTAAACTAAAGAGGAATTCACAATCAGGCATAGGCTTTTATAATAATCCCCACACAAGAACTAACCAAGGTCCCGTAAGAAATACTTAAATGCCTTTCAAAGACACATCCTAGTTTGCCCAAGGAATCCCCACAAGGCCCCACCTCAAAATAGTACTACCATCTCTTAAATCCTTAAGCATGGAGACCAATTTACCAATCCATAAACCTTTGGGAAAACACAAAATATCCAAACCACAGCTGTGGATATGTCAGCAATGAAAGACAGGAAGAGCTTCACCTTAAACAGATATTGAATTTGTCTAAGACTTTCTGCAGCTACTGAGATGATAATGTGAGTTTTGTTCTGGCTTCTATTATGTGATATATTGATTTTTAGGTTTTTATTGATTTGTGTATGTTGAACCAACCTTGAATCCCTGTAATTAAACTGATTTGATCATGGTGCATGATCTTGAAAAGTGCTGTGGGATTCCACTTGCTAATATTTTCTAAGGAATTTTGCATTTATGTTCATCAAGAATATCCATCTGTAGTTTTGTTGGCTTGAAGAATCCTTATCTGATTTTTAGTATCAGGGTGATATTGGCTTAATAGAATGAATTTGGCAGTGTTCCTTCTATTTCATGAAACAATTTGAAGAGCAATGGTGTTACTTCTTTAAAAATTAAGTCAGCATACTTTAGGGATACATGCATACCAAGTTCATACCAATATAATTCACAATATCCAAGTGATGGAATCAGACTAGACATCCATCAAAAGATGAAAGGTACAAAAAAAATGTGTTGTATGTACAGAATGGAGTTTTATTCAGCCATAAAAAATGAAATCATGTCATTTGCAGGACAATGAATGGAACAGGAGACTATCATGTTAGGGGAAATAAGCCAGGCATAGAAAGACAAATATTGTGCATTTTCTTTCATACGTGGAAGCTAGAGAAATAAAATAAAATAAATGTTGTGAACATAAAAGAGAATCATTAGGGTAAAGGAAGGATACAGTGGGAAGGAGTAGGGGAAGCTAAGGGAAGGTTTCAGGGAGTAATATCAACCAAGTTATGCTAGGTGCATGTCCAAATATGCCACAATGAAACCCACTGTTCTGTATAACTAGTATGTATCAAAAAATGATATTTTTCAAGTGATAAAAAGAGACTGACAGGAGGGTGGATGCTTTTGAAACCCTGATGAGACTGAAGAAGTGTTTCAATCCTAGTGCAAGAGCAAGTGAACTATATGGCTAAGGAGAAACTTCAGCAGAGTTTGGGTTGTTCTAGATAGTGATTTCAGAGGTGGGAAAATTTCAGAACTTTTGACCAGAAATGTTCAAGGCTAACATGGAAGAAAAATTAATGAAAGGAAGAAAAGTAGAATAAAAGCCCAGATGTTGACTATGTCATCCACAGGAATGTAGTCACTAAGATAATAAGAGTTAGGTCCTGAGGGACTGTGACCCATGTTGTAGCACTTTCAGTAAATTCAGGAACGTGATAAGGAGGAGTAGGGTTGATTATAAGGGTGGTCAAACAAGAAGAGGAGGAGCATTGTGGTAATAGAAAGATCTCAAATCACTTTCTCATTTTTGAGAAGTTCTAGAGAATAAAGCAAATAAATCTCCAACTTCGGTGGGGTTCAGAAATCACAAAGCTTAAAAACGAAAAATGTTTGGGAGTATTTTGAAATGAGAGAACTGGCTGCTGCTTGGTTTTCTCTGATGAATTCAATCTGTAAACTTCTTAAAACTCATTTTCTATTTTGATTAGCACAGTAGAGCAAGATGTATTTTTTGATTCTATTGATTATTTCAATTGGATAAATATCTTTTGATCTAGTCCTGAGACTAGTGGACCAGAGCAATATTCTGAAAAATGTGACCTAAGCAACAACAATGTGGGTGTGGGGAGATGGGGTAGTGTAGAAGTGGGGCGGAAGGGGGAGATTCTGCCACGTCCAGCATGGATGAGGGATAGGGTTTCTGTCAGAGGACAGTGCCGGCTATTGATTAATCACCAAGAAATCCATTTAATTAAATAAACACAGGAGTCAGTAATCTTTTCAAATGGGAGGGGATGTGACAGATTGAGCCATGCCAAGATCTGGTCTCTAACAAGATGGAGGAGCCTACCTTCCCTTTATTTGTAGTTGTACAGGTAAATGGGGACCAGAAGGGGCTTCTTCTGTGAGGAACAGGATGTAGTGGAGATAGGAAAGCCATTTTCTTAGAGAATTAGCATTTCGTCAGGCAGTGAGTCACTTCTGTACACAGTCACCTATCTCAGGCTATCTGAAACAGTCTTTCATAACTGCCAGTCCTGGGAGTCAGACCTCTGTATCCCATGACTCAGCCAAGCCTGATTCTGCTAAACATGGATGGCCTCCCACAGGGTAGCACAAATAGAGCAAAACCTCCAAATGAAAAGAGAGAGAGAGAGAGAGAGAGAGAGAGAGAGAGAGAGAGAGAGAGAGAGAGAGAAAGGAATGACAGAAAGAGACAAAGACAGAGTAAGAGAGAGAAAAGAAGAAAAGAAGAAAGCATTTTTGGAAGTACTATCTTTCAGTGTATTTGTCTTACTTTCCTGATAAAGTGCTTGATTGTGTACCATGAATCAATCAAATTTTGGGTTTTATAAGTAGGTCAGAAAGAAATAATGGTTACTAGTAACATATAAATAGAGTCATAGAGATAGAAAATACTCGAAAAGTAGTAAGTTCCTTGGAGTTGACTTTAAGATAAAAGATACGTAATTGGGAGAACTGCTATCAAAATAGATAGCTAATAGCACAGAATTTCTAAAACTTTTCAAATTTCCTGATTGATTGATGGAAATGTCTTTTTCATTCTCTTTGAGTCCTTTTAAATGATCACACCTGAGTTTATGCTAATGAGGTGGTCCTCAGAATGACCCCATTCAGGTCCTGCAGAGAGGAAGAAGATGGCGCTTTATGAAAATTCTTTGACAGCGAGAGTCAGTGAGTTTTCAGGGTGGTGAACAGAGGTTGCTGTGACGGTGACGGCTGAGGATGGGCATGGAACTCTGTGTGCCCCACTTCTTCTCCATTCTTATCTCTAAATAATCTCTTCCTTCTGGATGTTTCTGAGGTATATTAAGTAAAGTGTTTTCCTGAGTTATTTAAGCAATTGTAATAAAAAAATAAAACACTGGACGGAATCATGGGAATATCTTAAATGGTAGTTGGCTGGACAGAAATGTGGACATCCTCGGCCTCTCATGTGTGCCTGACATCAATTGCAGGCAGTCCTGTGGAGCTGAGCCTGTAAACCTTTGCAGTCTGAAGTTAAGTTCTGGTCCTTAGTGTCAGAAGTGAATTGAATTATTGGACACCCTGTTGGTGTCAGAGGACTCAATAATTTCGCAGGTCATTTCTTCATTGGAGTGTAATAAACCAGACCAAGTAGTTCAAGAAATGTAAAAAGCAATTGGGATTAGAGCACTAATTTTACTTATTATTAAAAATGCAAAATAAGGCATGCATCTGGTCACATGAATAGACACGAATGGAAAGATTTATTACTTTCAGATAGCATTATAAAGCATCAGGTATAAGTATATAAAACTTTAGCTATGCATGCAAAATAAATAAATATAAAATAAATAAATGTTTCCAAAAATGCTTTGAAATCTTATCACAGCCCAGAAGCTATTTTGTTGTAAGGCAAATTCATCCTGAATCACAGCCAAGTCCTGTTATGCCAAAGGACGTTGCTGTAAATCTTAAAAGTCTGCCCAAATACAAGGACCCTGAGGACATAGTTATAGCAAGATGTGAGCATATTTTCTTGCATGATGGTCCAGGAGGCAAATGTTAATGACCAGAAAGCACAAAAAACCTGCAAAATGGCAAACATTTATTTAGAATATGTCAACATTGTCTTGAACATTGTAGGGATGAGAATCTTTAAAAATCAGTGAATAAGAAAGACTTGGTGAAAAATACGTAGGAAAAATGAAAGTAAATTAGATCTACGCATATTTACAATTATTTAGTTTTCTTGAATTTAAGATAAATTATATTACCTGCTGGGTGACTCTATTTGTTGTATAGTTACGTGTCATTACCTGCAAAGATATTGTATAGACAGTAGCCTTCCAGGTTAAATACTAGATATAAAAGTGTGACTCAAATCTTGGATGTCCATTCTTTCTACTACACTATTTTGAATTATCTGTTCCATTTTCTAAACCAGCTTGGAATGTGATACCACATCTATTCCCTCTCCTGAATCAATCAGGCTGATTCCAATGTCAGTCTTCTCCTGGAAAATGTCACACAGGCATTTTAAACAGGTTTGGAAATGATAGCAATTTCCAAAGAGTGTTCAGACCCATAAATTAACATGAAGCTATATTCTGCCACAGACCTTGAAGTGCTAACGCAGAGATATGTTCATAAGAAAAGACGTTGGTGTCAGAGTTGATATAGCATAAGGAAAGCAAAACTTAAGGCAGAAAGTAAATTTGAAAAAATAGTAAATCATTAGGATACTTTTCATTTGGGTTTATCTATGTCTTGCTCTCTGTTACCAGATTTCTAAGAGATTTTGAACGAAGAAACTGCAGCCAAACAGTCCATTTATAGCTCCTGACAAGGCAGTCGTCCCACTTCTTTGTCTATTTTCCTTTCCGGAGAAAATGGATTAGACAGTTTGGAAGAAAATCAGCACATCTCCTTTCCTTCTTTACCTTGAGCCAAAAGTCTAGCAAAAACGTGGGCCTTATTCTCTAAGTTCTATCATTTTTTCAGTGCTAAACCACAGTTTAAAAATCATCTCAATAAAGATGTTTAGAAAAGTCCAAATGCCACAATTGGCCATAGCCTTCAACATCCATTCCCAAAGGAGACAAAAGGTACCATGGTCTACAGCAACTTCAGCACTGCTAGTTTTATAATCCACTTACTTTTCCTGCAAAACCAAAGTACTTTAATCCTGTCATGACTGCTCACAAATTGGTGTGAAAAAAACAAGATACCCCATCACATCTCTTTCTTGTCCTGCTTCTGACAGATTCTACCCTGCGGAGGAGTTAGGGGGACGAGTTGGGGTAGGATTTGGGTTTGGGTGTGTGTGCTTACTTCACATTTTGCCAGAATTCTCCCTAGGAGATTGTGATAATGTAGTGTAACAATGACTTCATAGTTTATGTCTTTATGAATCACAGCAGAAACAGTCTTTATAACTGAATTTGTTAATTTTGGTTCATTTCACTTATAGATGTAGCAGAGCACCTCAGTTTAAGAATAGTTTTCAGAGACCAGTTACTAACATTTAAATCCTGGCTGACAATTACTAACTCTGTGTCTTTAGACAAATTTCTTAATATCTCTGTGCTTCAGTTTTCTTATCTGCAAAACTAATGCAATAACACTATCTATCCACAGGTTGGTTTTAAGGATAAAAGAAAATAGCACAAATTCCTTTTATAGGTATCCAATGTGTCTTTATTATTTGTGACCTCAATTCTCAATTTTATATTTGGTGATTTGTATATAGGTTATGTGAGCAACTATTGAAATAATATATTGTAAAAAAATTATCCTATATTTTTTAGACATTCATATACTGACTCACTCTCTAGAAATATCATTCTCATATCACAAACTGCATGAGTTTGTGAGAAAACAGCACATCATTTAGTAAACAGTGTGGGAAAAAAAACATACTTATGGGAGGATATAGCCTAAGGTTTTTCTGTTAATTTTGTCGCCTTCGTCACTAAGTTATATATACACAGAGTGACCATTTCCTGATTCCTGTCAAGAGCTGGCTCTGATGTCTGGAATTGCATACTTTATCTGACTTTATCTTAAGCCTCACAACCAATTTGAGAGATGGAAACGATGATTCCACTTTACATATGAAGAAACTGATTTCCTCAAATGTTAGTTGTCTGCCTTGAGGCAATATAATTAATCATTGTCCAAGTCAGAATTTGAATCAGGGTTCTGAATCCAGATCCAGTCCTATCCTTGGCTTTTTAAAGTTTTCATAGAAAAATCTTCCTAAGCTTCTAAATATATTTATTTGATTGAAAATGTACAGAAAGAAGGCACAATCTTGAACTCTAAATGTTGGAATGCTATCATTTTTCAGGGGAAGGAAATGACAGCAGCCCTAGGCAGGTGTGCTACCAGCACCTGTCTCTCCTTTAAAAGCAGCACAATCCAACTTGAGAAGAGAAGGCAAGAAAGATAAGGTGCAAAGTCTTAGAAACTGACAACTGAAAGACAACTTGGCCTGAAGAATCTATGAAGATTCGAAGAATATACTGGCACATTGAATAGTAAAATATTATAAAGGTGGTATGGGAAGAAATTTCCAATAATTAATAGAGGTCAATTAAAACAGAAAACAAAACCAGAGCACTGAGGATGGCTTCAGTTATGCACAACTGGGAAAATGAAAATGATCTGCAGTTCAAAAAGGAATGAGTGCCATTGTATATTGTGAATATGGTGAACTAGGTGTAACTGCAAATTTTATATAACTTGCTAAGTGAGGTGAGGATAGAATAAAATCAACTACTTTAAGATCTGTTCCCATAAGCAGATATTTGTGTTGTATTATTCATAACTGGCTAGTTTATTCAATACATAGGCTTGTAGTTTGCAAAGTACACTAAGTAGACATCAAAATCATCTGAAGTACTTGTGAAAACTGTCTCCTGGAGCATCCCTCCAGATTTTCTGTTGCCATGGGTATTGGGTGGTGCCTGTATCCAGGTGATGCTAATGATGCTGGTCTCAAGATGATACTTCAAAACCACTGAAATAAATTTTATTATTTATTATTTTACCTTAAATATATGTTTTGTCTAATCCATACTCTGTAGTTATCATAGTTATCATAGCACCAGTATTAGAAGTGAGATCTAATCTCTGAGGGCATACAGGAAATTCTTGAATATAGCCTCAAACTATCTTTTGTTATGGGAATTGCATATTGTATATACTGAAATTTTAAATGAGAACCTCTGTAGATCACTTGAGTTCCTATCATCAGGACCACTTTAATGCATACTAAGATTTTCTTGTAAGTTTAATATAAAAAAATACAGGAATATTTTTGAGATAAATCAAATGATTCTTATATGCACATCTGGTTGATTTAAATAGGTTCCCCCCAAAAGGCACATTGAAAACAGAATCCCCAATGCCACAGTGTTAGGAGGCAAGGCCTGAGGCAGATGTTTAAGGTCCTGAGGACTGGACTCTCATGAATGGATTAATGCCAATTAGAAACGGCTTAAGCTTACCCATTTGATGGTTTTTCTTCCTGCTCTCTTACTCTCTCACTCTCTCAACTTTCTCCATGGACTGGTGCAGCAAGAAGATCCTCAGTCTCTGGAACTGTAAGAAATAAACTTTATTTCTTTAGAAATTAACCAGTCTTTCTGTTATAACAACAGAAAATAAACCAAGACAACACTCTAATCATTTAAAAATTTTAGTTATAGTGTACAGCACGTACATAAAATACAAACACATACATTCAAACACATGAAATGTGTACACACAGTTCCTGTGAGCCCACACATTGGTTTCACATCCCATAATACCACCAACCATTCATTCCTTGTTGAACTGTCCACAAAGTCCAAAGGATGCCCTGCACATGGCACACTGAGAATGTCAGAAGAAAAGATGTAGGACTAATGACACAATCTTTTTGCTAAAAGTCATAAACTATTATTACAAAATGTCGTATAGATTTTGTAAAAGAGATTAAAAAGTTATGTATGTAACTTACTAAGAAAATGTGGAGTTGACAATTTTTGTTTTCATTTCCTGGAAAGAATAGTGAAAAACAGTATTGCCAACTCAAAGTTATTTTGAACGGTGGCAAAACTTACTTTTCAAACTTTTTTTATGAAAAAAGAAATCATGTTGTAGAAAAGATGTTTTAAAAAACGAAGAATTTACATTTATTGAAGAATTATCCTATTTTTGTAATACAATTTCCTACAACAATAGGCACTTGTTTGAGGAATTAGAGGTTTGTTTCAATTATGTAGAACAGCAAGAACCATAAAAATCCAAATAGTTCCTTTTATTTTCTCCTTAATAATTTATCATTGTTTACTCTTAAAAAATATGGAAGTTCTCATGATTATAAGTGAGGTTTTAAAACACTCTAATTCAAAGTTTGTTAAATGTTTAATTTGTTTAAAAATGTATTGAAATAATCTTAAAGTTGTATTTTAAATATATGCTGTGCCAAACAACATTAGACAATGCCCCTGAGTACAATGCGGTATGGTATTGACCAACGTAGGAGACAGGAGTCTTGTGCTATGTCCAGATTTTGAATGAGTTGAGGATATTTATAAGGTCACATTTCTATTTATTTTCTCATTTTGTTATTTTTAATTAAAGTACACATAAAAGATTAAAATTTCTAATAGTACTTGCACTTCCAATGAAAAAAATGTAAGTCATGAAAAATTGGCTATTTTTATTATTTAAGAGTTCAGTATATTAATTGCATTTCTAACTAAACTAGGAAACTAAGATGCTTTCTGTCCATTCACATTGTCTGAAAGTTATCATAGTAACTTTCATCATATATCCTATTGTGAAATGTTCCAGAGATCTAAATAATTTACTTTATGCATATTATTTCCATATTTTGAACTTATAGACCTCATAGATTAAACAAATATCCTTATATTATGAGTGTAAATTAACATGACATTATCAATATAAACGTAGGCACTAAAGTTAAATGTTTTGAAGAAAAATAATGAGTGAATCCCTGTAAATTGGGTTAAAAAAGATTCTTCGGACACAAAAAACAAAGGCAAATAAGAATTAATAATTTGGTCTTCATCAAAATTAAAAATTTCTGTTTCTCTAAAGACATCATTAACAAAATGTATATATAAGCTCTCTTTTGAAAGAATATATTCACAGTACACATGTCTAAACAAAAGAGAATTGTTTCTAGGATATACAATGTACATTTTCTTACACCTCAGTAGTATGTAACAAATACCTCTATAAAGTTTAGTAAGAGATTTGAGCACATAGTTCTGGAATGCTTATTTAATACCTATGAAAATGTATTGAGGTTTTATTTTTCATGAAGAACATGTAAATTAGAACTGCATTCATAACAACTATAGATATAGTCATATGGAGCAAATTTAACATGTAGCAATATCAAGCGTTGACATGCAGAAGGAAAAACTTAAACTCTTATTCACACTACTATTGGGAATGTAAAGTTGCATGACCAATTTGAAAAACAGTCTGACAGTTTCTTATTAGGTTGTATATGTGCCTACACTGTGACTTAACAATTTGACTCAGCTCTTTACCCAAGAAAAATTAAAGGATGCACACAAAGACTTCTTTCAAATTTATATAGCATTTTTTCCTCAGTATCTAAAAACATAAACTGTATGTCCATCAAAATGGACAAACAATATGCCAAGTTATTTATTAAATAATTGATTATTCAGTAATAAAAATGAATGTAGTACAAATACACTCAACAACTCTCGTAAAACATTATTATTTAACATAGTTTGAGGGAAAGAAATAATTCACAAAAGGCAACATATTGTTTAATTCAATATTGCAAACTTCTAGAACAAGCAAAACTGATGGAAATATAAAAAGTAGGTAACGTGCAAGATAGTACTTGCAATGGAGTGCCAGAGAATTTCATGAAGTAATGTAAAAGTTTTGCTTCTTAATTGTAGTAGTTGTTACATTGTTAGATCATTTTTCAAAACTCATTGAAATTTGAAGTCAATAGAAGTGACATTTTTAACTTAATTTAGAAAATAAAACCAATGTGATTTACTATGTATGCAGAATAACTACTACTACTAAAAATAATAATATATAAGACTATCTTAGGAATGCAGAAGTTATTTGATAAAACAAACTGCAATTGACAGACTGTAGAAATACAAGGAAAGTTCATCAATTCATTGGGCAATTAGTTAAGTGGAAAAAGAGGTAAACAGTTTGAATAAAACAGACTGTATTATTATATTATTCAAATAAAATAGGCTGTATTATTGGTAGTTAGCAAAACAATGACAACTATATCGTAGCTACTATAAATAGTAAGTCCATTGGAAGATTGCAGGTTATAAGATTTTTTTTCCTTTTTTTATTGTTTGTTCTATTTAGTTATACATGCCAGCAGAATGCATTGTGATTCAATATACACAGATGGAGTACAACTTTTTATCTCTCGGATTGTATGCTATGTAGTCACACCATTCGTGTAAACATACATGTACATAGGGTAATGATGTTTATCTCATTCCACCATCTTTCCTTCTCCTGCTTTCTCCTCCCTCTCATTTCCCTCTACAATGTTGCTCCGTTCTTCCCTTACCACTCCCACTTATGTATCAGCATCCACTTATTAGAGAAATCATTCAGCCTTTGGTTTTTTGGGATTGGCTTATTTCACTTAGCAACATATTCTCCAATTCCATCCATTTATTTGCAAATGCCATAATATTATTCTTCTTTATGGTTGAATAATATTCCATTGGGTATATATACCACAGTTTCTTTATACATTCATCTATTGAAGGGCATCTAGATTGGTTCCACAATCTAGCTATTGTGAATTGAGCTGCTATAAACATTAATGTGGCTGCATTAATGGGGTTATGCTGGGGTATGCTGATTTTAAGGGTATAAGTTTCATATATAAAATATAATTGTATCACTTGCACCTATGAAAAGATGATATACACTTGATTTATCATACCCTTCTTGTTAAATACAAAAAAAGCCCCCTGAAATAGTATGTAAAAGATCTCAAAATGTTAAAAACAAAACAAAACAAAACAAAACAAAACAAAACAAAAAAAAACCAGACGTGCTGGAGATCTCAAACGCAAGGGGTGCATAGCTGTAAGTTTCTTGGGTTGTATTTTTTTATTCATACACCTCAGACTTCAAGTTGAAAGCTACAGAACAGTGCCAAGCCCCATGAACACAGGCAAAATCAGACTCCAACAGAGGACCTGTCTCTCTAGCCAAATGATCAAAAAAAGACAGCTCCAAACTGCTCAAGTACATACAAACCCAATAGAGAAAGATGTTTGCCCTTATTTTTCCCACACTATTGAAAGCCCACAGGGAAACCTAGAGATCTAGAATTCCAACATTGTCAGGCTGGGTGAACTCAACACCCCCTGCACTGGGGAGGTCTCCAAGAAAACTGAGTATACAGCCTGAGAGTAGACAGGCTTTTTTTTTTTTTTTCCCTGTCAAGTGAACTAAGTCCTCTCCCCATGATCTTATGTCAGTGTAGATGTAGGGTAAGGGGAAAAGGCAGTAGCAAAACATTTCACTTCTATCAAGGGGATTATCATTGATGGCTATTAGGGCTGCATGACTTTCATTTCAGTCAAGAAATAGTTAAGAAACCACACCCTCTGCTGTCCATTGAAACCAAAGGGGAAAATGGGACCTCCAGGTCTTTTTTTTATATTATTATATGTACCTACATGTAATTATATACAACTCTGTGTTTGTGGTGTGTGTGTGTGTGTGTGTGTGTGTTGTGTGAACATTAATTGGTATTCCTTAAGATTAGAAAGATTCAGAAAAAGATATTACACTCACGGTTAATGTTTATTATTGTGAAAATATATTAATTAAATCAGAAAAGGAAAAAGGCTTATATGGTCAAGAACAGGTGAGACCAAGAAGCAATCTTCCAGGCCGCTGTGGTCTTCCCGAAACTCATACGTTGAATCCTCACTCCCCTAAGTGATGGTATTAAGAAGTGGAAGGTTTAGGAGGTGATTTAGTCATGAAGACTTTGCTATCATAAATGTGATTGGTGTTCTGAATTATAAAAGAGATTTGAGAGAGCCTGTTCATTCCTTCTTCCACACATAGAAGGCCCCAAGAAGAACAAGCATACATGATATAATAAATTTTCCAGCATATAGTTTTTGGACCTCCCAGTCTTCAGAACAGTTAGTAATAAATTTCTGTTGTTCTAAGATATTTTGTTCCAGTAGCTTAAATGAATTACAACATAGGTTTCCCTTCCCAGGGAATGACAGAGGAATGAATTTAAGTCTCTCAACAACAGCTTTTGACAGTTCATGTAAAGTGTTACCACCAAGGGAAGCTCTTTCAAATCTTACTGGACTGGGATTTTACTGAGTGATAATTACATGGCCATGTGTAGCACCCATCTTACCTCAGACACTTAAGACTTTAGTTCTTCCCCAACCCTAAAGAGAATAGCTGTTCCCCATGAATCACATCACTTATATAAATTTATCTGTTAAAACAGATTCTTAAAAATGTCTCAAGTTGTCAGACAAATAGAATAAGCTAAATATCATATTATACAATGCCATTGGTATAGAATAACCATACCTGGCAGATTCGTCTTTTCTTTCTTTTCTTTTCTTTCTTTAAGATAAAGGATAAAGGTTTATTGTTTTGTTAGCAAAGGAGAAACAGGAGACTCTGGTCTCAAATGCTGTGATTCTGCCCATCATCAGGAGCAGGGGGTATTTAAAGGGATGATTCAAAGGCTACATTCCATATGTTCTCTGTTGGTGTTGTCATTCACCAGTTAATTTGGGAGACAGTTATTTCTGAGATATTCTGGTACCATCCCCAAAGTCTGGATTACTTCATTCCTGTGGTGGGTGTGGACTCAAGGACAGATAAATACGCCTAAAATGGGGAAGAAAGGTAATGTTGTTTCCCCTGAAATTAGGGAGGGGGAGAGATTAGAGAGGAGCAGGGAGAGAGGAAGAGAAAGAAACATGTACCTGGCAGATTATTAAAAGGACTTAGTAGTTATTTCCTAAATGCTGCCCAAGGGTCAGTCTGAAGACAGGTCTTCTTTGGAAAGTATAGAGTTTGAGCAACTGGATTTTAACTGTACTTCTTACTGTTATGAAGGGGATCAGTGGCCTCCAATGACAGAACCAAGGGAGCTTGTGAACCCTTTCCACTAAGTGAGGACACAGAGAGCAGGCTCCGTCTATGGATTAGAAAGCAGCCACTGCTTCTGCCTTGATCTTGGACTCGTCACTCTCCAGAACCATGAGAATTAAATTTTTGTTAATCATGCCACCTTGTGCATTAGTCAACTTTCTTTCTCTGTGATCAAAATACCTGACAACAGTAACTTATAGAGGGAAAAGTTTATTTGGGGTTCATGGTTTCAGTGCATGGTTAGCTTATTCCATCACTGTAGGTCTAAAGTGAGGCAGAACATCATGGCAGAAGGACCAAGTGAAGAAAAATTGCTCAGTTCATGGTATCCAAGAAACAGAAAGAGAAAGGAGAATCCAGGGACAATATACGTAAACCCCAAGGCACATCCCTAGTGACCTACTTCCTCCAACCACACCGTACCTGCCAAGAATTACCACCCAGTAATTCACTGAAATTATTAATTCATCAAATGGATCAATCTACTGATTAAGTTATAACCATCATAATCTAATGATTTCATCTCTGAACTTTCCTGCATTAACATAGGATCTTTTAGGGGACAACTCATGTTTAAACCATGATACCCAGTTTATATTATTATCGTTATGTTATTATTGTTATAACAACCCAAATGGACTAAGACTACACTTCATGCCCCTCCAAAAAAAAAAAGAAAAAGAAAGAAACAGAGTAGAAGAGCCAGAAAAAGTCTGTAAAAACCTATTCACATGAAATTGTATTTTCATATATTAATAGTAGCATTAAAAATTATACTATTAAAAATACATACTACCTAGAGAGGATAAAAATGGAATAGAAATGTTTATAAGAGAACCAAGTTTGAATAACAGTTTAGCTTATTAAATATGGTACAATACATTCTCATAAGTAAAAGACTGATAAAATGACATTAATTTTTTAATAAATATTTTCAAAGACATTAACTGGTAAATTATTCAACATTTATTTATTTATCATTTATTTATTGGGTTAGGGTTAGGGTTTGAACTTAAGGACACTCAACCACTAAGTCACACCCCTAGAACTATCTTGCATTTTATTTAGAGACAGGGTCTCATAGAGTTGCTTAGCACCTCGCTTTTTGCTGAGGCTGGCTTTGAACTCTCTAACCTCCTGCCTCAGCCTTCGGAGCTCCTGGGATTACTGGTGTGTGCCATTGTGCCTGGCTCTATAATTTATTTTAGAAATTTAAAACTAGATGGAAGAATTTGCTGGTAAATCGATGGAATTGGAGAATATCATGCTAAGCGAAATAAGCCAATCCCATAAAACTAAAGGCCCAATGTTTTCTCTGATATTCAGATTCTAATTCCCAAGTGGGGTGGGGCACTAGGGAAGAGTAAAGTTACTTTAGATTCCGCAGAGGGAGTGAAGGGAGGGGAGGGTGTATGGGAGTAAAAAGGATAGCAGAATGAAACAGACATTATTACCTTATGTACATATATTACTGCATGACCAATGTGATCCTACAACATGTACACTCAGGAAAATGAGAAGATATAAATTCATTTATGTATGATTTATCAAAATGCAATAAATGCATTCTACTGTCATGTATGACTGATTAGAACAAATAAAAGTATTTAAAGAAATAAAATAAAACTAGATGAAAGACTTTAAACAAACTTAACCAAGATTGGATAACTTTATCTATGTATCTGCAAAGAAGATTCAAATAAGCAAAAAGCTAATTTAGATACTAAAATACTTCAAAATATGAGAAATTGGTGTAAGATTTTACTGATGTTTATATGGTTAAAAAGTGCAAATAAGAATAAGGAAATTTTGTAAATAGAGAAATCAGGAGCATTTAAATTCTGTAGTTCCTGTCTTTCTGTACAGTCAGTTAGGACATAATGTCATTAAGACCTATTTAGATTTAATTATCTTTTCCCCATGCACATGAAAAAAGGAGGTTTACTCTTGCAGATTAATTTGGGAAGAGAGATTCAACTTCTCAGTCTGTCAGCCATTCATGGATGGTAAGGTACTGAATACTTGTAGTACGTATGTACCATAAATTAAACTGCAAATATTAAACTGTAGTGACTCAAGATCCTCCCACCACTCATTTTTTTGTCAATTTTTACACATCTAGTCTTACATTGACCAGAAAGTATAAATTATTTTGCTGGAAAAAAAAGCAAAGACAAAAAAAAAAAAATGTAAACCTATTCTTGGTGTAAAATTTTTTGAGTTCTTTATAGATTCTGGAGATTAGTGCTTTATCTGAAGTGTGAGTGGCAAAGATTTTCTCCTACTCTGTAAGCTCTCTCTTCACATTGTTGATTGTTTCCTTTGCTGAGAAAAAGCTTTTTAGTTTGAATCTATCCCAATTATTGATTCCTGCTTTTATTTCTTGGGCTTTGGGAGTCATGTTAAGGAAGTTTGTTTTTAAGCCAACATTTTGAAATTTGGAATTTTTTTCTTCTATTAGGTGCAGGGTCTCCGGTCTAATACCAAGGTCCTTAATTCATTATGAGGCAATCCAAGATGGCGGACTAGAGGGGGACTGCATCCCTAGTCGCTCCAGAACCCAGGAGTTAAGAAGGGGAGGCATTGAGAGACTCGGACCAAAATAGAGCCATGGGTGAGTCTGCCCACTGGGTAAAGTTTGGCCCGGGTGGCAGGCCCAGATAGAGGTGGCTTATCGGAGCCGGGCAGGGCAGCTAGAGTCTTCCACAGGCAGCCCTGTGCACTCCGGCGGTGGGCCCCGCCCACACAGCCAGCTTCTCCAGGTTCTCGGAACGGAACTGGCCCGCTAGTGAGAGCCTTTCTGACCAGAACAAGCTCCGAGTCCCGGAGCCAGTGCAGCTCAGCGTACTCTGGCACGCAAGCAGATTCAGGGTCCAGACAGGGCAGCCAGAGACTTCCCCAAGTAGTCTGGACCCCTGCGGTGGGAGGTGCCGTTCAAGGCTAGCCTCTCAGAGCTGACCGCCCAGTGAGAGACTTTCTACATAGAACCAGCCACAAGCCCCCGAACCAACGGAGAGCCTCGATCCGCAAACAGCCTCTGGGATCAGGGCAGGGCAGCCAGACACCTCTTCAGGCGGCTCTGCCCACTCCAGCTGCAGGCTCTCTTCTCGGGGCGATCCAAGATGGCGGCCTAGAGGGAGACTGCACCCCTTGTCGCTCCAGAACCCAGGAGTTAAGAAAGGGAGGCATAGAGAGACTCGGACTGAAATAGAGCCACGGGTGAGTCTGCCCACTGGGTAAAGCTTGGCCCGGGGGGCAGGCCCAGATAGAGGTGGCTTATTGGAGCCGGGCAGGGCAGCTAGAGTCTTCCCAAGGTAGCCTTCCACACTCCGGCAGTGAGCTCCTCCCACACGGCCAGCTGCACGGTGCAGGCCCACAGTGAGAGCATTTCAGCACAGAGCCAGTTCCAAATCGTGGAACCAGTAGGGGGCTAGGGGCAGTTTTCTTCGGATACGCTGCTTTATCAGATTCCTCCAAGACATCAGGCTACTGAAGGCTGGGAGGTGATACACTGGAAATCTACCGGGACACTATAAGCCAATAGCGGAAAACTGCAATATCTCAGGGTCCCACTGACAGCTGACCAATATGAGAAAACAAGGGAAGAAAATGTCCCAAACAAACCTAGATACTACATCAATAAAACCCAATGACAGCACAGCAGAAGAAATGTCAGAAAGGGAGTTCAGAATGTACGTAATTAAAACGATCAGAGAAGCAAATGAGGAGATGAAAGAGCAAATGCAGGCATTGAAGGAGGAGATGAAAGAGCAAATGCAGGCATTAAATGATCACACCAATCAACAGTTAAAAGTCCAAATACGGAAAGCAAGAGATCATCTCAATAAAGAGTTAGAGATATTGAAAAAAAAACAAACTGAAATACTTGACATGAAGGAAACAATAAACCAAGTTAAAAACTCCATAGAAAGCATAACCAATAGGGTAGAACACCTGGAAGACAGAACCTCAGACATTGAAGAAAAAATATTTAATCTTGAAAACAAAGTTGGCCAAACAGAGAAGATGGTAAGAAATCATGAACAGAATCTACAAGAATTATGGGATATCATGAAAAGGCCAAATTTGAGAATTATTGGGATTGAGGAAGGCTTAGAGAAACAAACCAAAGGAATGAACAATCTATTCAAAGAAATAATATCAGAAAATTTCCCAAATCTGAAGAATGAAATGGAAAACCAAGTACAAGAGGCTTATAGAACTCCAAATATACAAAATTACAACAGACCCACACCAAGGCACATTATTATGAAAATACCTAACATACAAAGTAAAGACAGATTTTTAAAGGCCACAAGAGAAAAGAATCAAATTACATTCAGAGGGAAACCGATAAGAATATCAGCAGATTTTTCAATCCAGACCCTAAAAGCTAGAAGGGCCTGGAACAACATTTACCAAGCCCTGAAAGAAAATGTATGCCAACCAAGAATCTTATACCCAGCAAAACTTACCTTCAAATTTGACGATGAAATAAGATCCTTCCATGATAAACAAAAGCTAAAGGAATTTACAAAAAGAAAGTCAGCATTACAGAACATTCTCAGCAAAATATTCCATGAGGAAGAGATGAAAAACAACGATGCAAATCAGCAACAGGAGGCACTAGCCTAAAGGAATAGCCAAATAAAGGAGAAACCAAATCATGTCAAAAAACAAATATGAGTCAAATGATTGGGAATACAAATCATATCACAATAATAACCCTGAATGTTAATGGCCTGAACTCGTCAATCAAAAGACATAGACTGGCAGATTGGATTAAAAAGAAAAATCCAACAATATGCTGCCTGCAAGAGACTCATCTTATAGAAAGAGATACCCATAGACTAAAGGTGAAAGGATGGGGAAAAACATACCATGCACACGGACACAGCAAAAAGCTGGAGTATCCATCCTCATTTCAGATAATGTGGACTTCAAATCAAAACTAGTCAGAAGGGATAAAGAAGGACATTACATGCTGCTTAAGGGAAGCATAAATCAGCAAGACATAACAATCATAAATATCTATGCACCGAACATTGATTCATCCACGTACATCAAACAAATCCTTCTTAATTCCAGAAATCAAATAGACCACAACACAATAATACTAGGCGATTTTAACACACCTCTCTCACCACTGGATAGATTGTCCAAACAAAAATTGAATAAAGAAACCGTAGATCTCAATAACACAATCAACAATTTAGACTTAATGGACATATATAGAATATACCATCCAACAAAGAACGAATACACTTTCTTCTCAGCAGCACATGGATCCTTCTCTAAAATAGACCATATTTTATGCCACAAAGCTACTGTTAGCAAATACAAGAAGATAGAGATACAACCTTGTACTCTATCAGATCATAATGGATTGAAATTAGAAATAAATGATAGAATAAAAAACAGAAACTTCTCCAATACCTGGAGATTAAATAATACACTATTATATGATGATTGGATAACAGAAGACACCAGGAGGGAAATAAAAAAATTCTTAGAAGTAAATGAGAACAAAGACACATCATATCAAAATCTCTGGGACACTATGAAAGCAGTACTTAGAGGAAGATTTATTTCATGGGGCGCATTCAAAAAAAGAAGTAGAAATCAACAAATAAATGACTTAACACTACAGCTCAAAGCCCTAGAAAAAGAAGAGCAGACCAATACCAAAAGTAGTAGAAGACAGGAAATAGTTAAAATCAGAGCCGAAATCAATGAAATTGAAACAAAAGAAACAATTGGAAAAATTAACAAAATAAACAGTTGGTTCTTTTAAAAAAAAAACAAAATTGATGAACCCTTAGCCACACTAACAAAGAGAAAGAGGGAGAAAACTCAAATTACTAAAATTCGGAATGAACAAGGAAACATTACAACAGACACGACTGAAATACAAAACATAATTAGAAGCTATTTCGAAAATCTATACTCCAACAAAACAGAAAACCTCGAAGACATCAACAAATTTCTAGAGACATATGAATTACCTAAACTGAACGAGGAGGACATACACAACCTAAATAAACCAATTTCAAGCAATGAAATAGAAGAGGTCATCAAAAGCCTACCAACAAAGAAAAGTCCGGGTCCAGATGAGTTCTCAGCCGAGTTCTACAAAACATTTAAAGAAGAGCTCATTCCAATACTCCTCAAACTATTCCATGAAATAGAAGAGGAGGGAACCCTCCTAAACTCGTTCTATGAAGCCAATATCACCCTGATACCTAAACCACACAGAGACACATCGAGGAAAGAAAATTTCAGACCAATATCCTTAATGAACATCGACGCAAAAATTCTCAACAAAATTTTAGCAAATCGCATACAAATATATATTAAAAAGATAATGCACCACGATCAAGTGGGTTTTATCCCAGGGATGCAAGGTTGGTTCAACATTCGGAAATCAATAAATGTCATTCACCATATCAACAGACTTAAAGTTAAGAATCACATGATTATTTCAATAGATGCAGAAAAAGCATTCAATAAAATACAACATCCCTTCATGCTCAAAACACTAGAAAAAATTGGGGTAGTGGGAACATTCCTTAACATTATAAAGACAATCTACGCTAAGCCCATGTCCAATATCATTCTAAATGGTGAAAAACTGAAAGCATTCCCCCTAAAAACTGGAACAAGACAGGGATGCCCACTTTCACCACTTCTATTCAACATCGTCCTTGAGACTCTAGCCAGAGCAATTAGACAAACCAAAGAAATTAAAGGGATACGAATAGGAAAAGAAGAACTCAAAGTATCCCTGTTCGCTGACGACATGATTATATATTTAGAGGAATCTGGAAATTCCACCAGAAAACTTTTAGAACTCATAAGTGAATTCAGTAAAGTAGCAGGTTACAAGATCAATGCTCATAAATTCAATGCATTTTTGTACATAAGTGATGAATCCTCAGAAAGAGAATTTAGGAAAACTACCCCATTCACAATAGCATCGAAAAAAATAAAATACTTGGGAATCAATCTCACAAAAGAGGTGAAAGACCTCTACAATGAGAACTACAGAACACTAAAGAAAGAAATTAAAGAAAACCTTAGAAGATGGAAAGATCTCCCATGTTCCTGGATAGGCAGCATTAATATTGTCAAAATGGCCATACTACCTAAAGTGCTATACAGATTCAATGCAATTCCAATTAAAATCCCAATGATGTACCTTACAGAAAAAGAGCAAGCAATTATGAAATTCATCTGGAAGAATAAAAAACCTAGAATAGCTAAAGCAATCCTAAGTCGCAAGAATGAAGCAGGGGGTATTGCAATACCAGATCTTCACCTCTACTACAAAGCAATAGTAACAAAAACCGCATGGTATTGGTACTAAAATAGACAGGTAGATCAATGGTACAGAATAGAGGACACGGACACAAACCCAAATAAATACAATTTTCTCATACTAGACAGAGGTTCCAACAATATGCAATGGAGAAAAGATAGCCTCTTCAACAAATGGTGCTGGGAAAACTGGAAAACCATATGCAATAGAATGAAATTAAACCCCTATCTCTCACCCTACACAAAACTCAACTCAAAATGGATCAAGGACCTTGGAATCAGACCAGAGACTGTGCATCTTATAGAAGAAAAAGTAGGTCCAAATCTTCAACTTGTTGGCTTAGGATCAGACTTCCTTAACAGGACTCCCATAGCACAAGAAATAAAAGCAAGAATCAATAACTGGGATAGATTCAAACTAAAAAGCTTTCTCTCAGCAAAGGAAACTATCAGCAATGTGAAGAGAGAGCCTACAGAGTGGGAGAATATCTTTGCCAACCATACTTCAGATAGAGCGCTAATTTCCAGAATCTATAAAGAACTCAAAAAACTCTACACCAAGAATACAAATAATCCAATCAACAAATGGGCTAAGGAAATAAACAGACACTTCACAGAAGAAGATGTACAAGCAATCAACAGATATATGAAAAAATGTTCAACATCCCTAGTAATAAGGGAAATGCAAATCAAAACTACCCTAAGATTTCATCTCACCCCAATTAGAATGGCGATTATCAAGAACACAAGCAACAATAGGTGTTGGCGAGGATGTGGTGAAAAAGGAACACTCATACATTGCTGGTGGGGTTGCAAATTAGTGCAGCCACTCTGGAAAGCAGTATGGAGATTCCTCAGAAAGCTCGGAATGGAAACGCCATTTGACCCAGGTATCCCACTCCTTGGCCTATACCCAAAGGACTTAAAATCAGCATACTACAGAGATACAGCCACATCAATGTTCATAGCTGCTCAATTCACAATAGCCAGATTGTGGAACCAACCTAGATGTCCTTCAATTGATGAATGGATAAAGAAAAAGTGGTATATATATACAATGGAATATTACTCTGCAATGAAGAATGATAAAATTATGGCATTTGCAGGCAAATGGATGAAATTGGAGAATATCATGCTAAGTGAGATAAGCCAATCTCAAAAAACTAAAGGACGAATGATCTCGCTGATAAGCGGATGAGGACATATATTGGGGGGTGGGAAGGGTTAGCATTAGGTTTAGGGTTAGGTTTAGGGTTAGGGATAACAGTGTGGTAAGAATGAAGGAAAGAAGGACTGTATAGAGGGAAAAGAGGGGTGGGATGTGTGGGGGGGAAGGGAAAAAAAATAATGAATCAAACATCATTGCCCTATGTAAACGTATGATTACACAAATGGTATGCCTTGACTCCATGTACAAATAGAGAAACAACATGTATCCCATTTGTATACAATAATAATAAAATAAAAAAAAATTCATTATGAATTGAGTTTTGTGCAGGGTGAGAGATAGGGGTTTATTTTCATTTTGATGCATATGGATTTCCAGTTTTCCCAGCACCATTTGTTGAAGAGGCTATCTTTTCTCCATTGTGTGTTTTTGGCACCTTTGTCTAATATGAGATAACTATATTTATGTGGGTTTGTCTCTGTGTTATCTATTTTGTAACATTGGTCTACCTGTCTATTTTGGTGCCAATACCATGCCATTTTTGTTACTATTACTCTGTAGGATAGTTGAAAGTCTAGTATTGTGATACCACCTGCTTCACTCTTCCTACTAAGGACTGCTTTAGCTATTCTGGGTCTCTTATTCTTACAAATGAACTTCACTATTGCTTTCTCTATTTCTATGAGGTATATCATTTGGATTTTAATTGGTATTGCATTGAACTTGTATAGCACTTTTGATAGAACGACCATTTTGACAATATTAACTCTGCCTATCCAAGAACATGGAAGATATTTCCATCTTCTAAGGTTTTCTTTAATGTCTTTATTTAGTGTTCTGTAGTTCTCATTGTAGAGGTCTTTCACCTCTTTTGTTAGATTGATCCCAAGTATTTTATTTTTTTGAGGCTACTGGGAATGGGGTAGTTTTCCTAATTTTTCTTTCTCAGCAGAAGTTCACAGAAGAAGATCTACAAGCAATCAACAGATATATAAAAAAATGTTCAACATCTCTAGTAATAAGAGAAATTCAAATGAAAACTACCCTAAGATTTCATCTCACCACAATTAGAATGGCTATTATCAAGAATGCAAGCAACAATAGGTGTTGGCAAGGATGTGGGGAGAAAGGCACACTCATACCTTGCTGGTGGGGTTGCAAATTAGTGCAGCCACTCTGGAAAACAGTGTGGAGATTCCTTAGAAAAGTTGGAATGGAGCCACCATTTGACCCAGCTATCCCACTCCTTGGCCTATACCCAAAGGACTTAAAATCAGCATACTACAGAGATACAGCCACATTCATGTTCATAGCTGCTCAATTCACAATAGCCACATTGTGGAACCAACCTAGATGCCCTTCAATTGATGAATGGATAAAGAAACTGTGGCATATAAATACAATAGAAAATTATTTAGCCATAAAGAAGAATAAAATTATGGCATTTGCAGGAGTTGGAGAATATGATGTTAAGTGAAATAAACCAATCTCACATAACAAAGGCTGAATGATTACTCTGATAAGTGGATGATGATACATAATGGAGGGTCAGGGAGGCAGGAATGGAGGAAGGATGGAATGTATAGAGGATAGTGAGGGATAGAAAGAGGTGTGAGGGGAAGGAAAAGTAATAGAATGAGACAAACATCATTACCCTATGTACATGTATGATTACACAAATGGTGTGACTCTACTTCATGTACAACCAGAGAAACAATAGTTGTAACCCATTGGTGTACAATGAATCAAAAAAAGGAAAAAATAAGCCTCCTCTTTTAAAAAACGGAAAAAATAGCCTCAACACTTTAAAAGAGTTGCATTAATAAAGGATGTTCTCAGATGACAATGGAATTAAAACAAAAAATCAGCAATAGAAAGGTAACAGAAATCTCAACAAACATTTCAGAACAAAACAATATGTAATTGTAATTATAAGTAATCCATATACCAAAAAGGAAATCTCAAGGGATATTTAAAAAATACACTGAATCAAATGAAAAAGAAGGTGCAAGATACCAAAATCCATGGGTCACTGCTAATGTACTGCTAAGAGAGAAATTTATGGCATAATGTATTCACATTATATTTTTATGTTGTGTGCATATATAAACATGTAACAATGAATCCCATAATTATGTGTGATTATAAAGCACCAATAAAAATATGGAAAAAAATTTAAAAAAAGAAAAGAAAACCTAGATGCTTAGTAACAAAAGGCTATGAGTACTGATATGTATGAACCCTTATCAAAAGAAAAAAAAAGGACTTGGGATATAGCTCAGTTGGTAGAGTGCTTACCTCTCATGCACAAGGCCCTGGGTTCAATCCCCAGCACCACAAAAATGAAAAAAAATTTTTTTTTTGGCCATTGACATATTAGAATGTCAACCTTCAATTCTAGCTGGATAGCAAAGGAGACACAACCTCTGGTTGAGTTTCTGACATGAAAGATAAAGACCAAGAACCCATCCCCACAAATTGCAATGCTATGTGCCAAATAAAATCTTAAGCATATCAGTGTTATCCTTTTTAGAGATGTTAGAACTCAGAAAGAAAAATATTTTCTTCTTTTTTTTTAGTGCTGGGGATTGAACCGAGGGCCTTGTGCATGCAAGGCAAGCACTCTACCAACTGAGGTATATCCCTGGCCCTTAAAAAAAAAATATTTTGAGTGAAATAATAAAATAGAAAAAGGCTCCCAAAATAGAATGGCTTTGTTAAAATTCTACTAAATTTTGTGAATAATGTGCAAGGTAATCTTTTTGAAAATAGAATGTAAACAAATATTTTAATATTATGAAAGAAAATATAATGCAATTAATGGTTCGATTTAGGAGTTGCGATTTAAAACTCAGAAGAATGCCAGAAGAGATAAAGAAGTGAAATGGAGAACAGTAGAAAAACTCAGCTTAAGAACACTCTTCAGACATGAAATTGTAACTCAGAATCAACAACTACAAAGACAACAGTACTCCAGCCTCATCATGGCATGTCTCAGCACCAGAAAAGAGCTTTCAGACTGTAAAAACTCTTCAGGCTTTAGATGTGATGGGTCTGGTCAACATCTAGATGACTATAAAGAAATGCACGTGAATTCCTAATGGAAAATTAATAGTAATCAGGATACAGAACAAAATCATTTTTCAGGTAGAATAAAATCTTTGTAGCTTTATATTCTCTCAATAAATACATACACCAGTTGTAGAGAAGCAATGTAGAGTGTGATTTACTGAAATGACAGAATAAATAAGCAGATGAAAAAGATGAACATGTGAACCAGAAAAACAGGATTGCAAAGATAAAGGTACCAAAATTCTGAAAAGTCTAGGACTATTATGCAGAAGTTATGAGCAGAATCACCATGAGAAAGAATTCAACTAAATCTTCAATAAAATGAAAAAAAAAAAGATTTTGTAGATATAGTGGGAAGAGTTAGTAATAAATAGCAAAGTAAATAAATCAGATATATGGCCATTATTAACTGAAATAAAGTTAGAATTATATTGAAAAAACTTACCAGTGAACAACATAATAGAATCATAAATATGTAGAGTCAGAATACTGACTGTTGCCAAAAATTGTGCTACATCTAGAATAAAAGCAAGTGAGTTGTAAAATTGGGATACAATTTTGAGAATTTTAATACAGATTACAGTTGAATTACAGCAGATTTATGTCCTCAAAAACCCAACAGAAATTGAAAATATCTTACATTCAATATGAATTTAATATATCTAGCCCACCACGCATCATAGTGTGGCAACATAGTACAATAGAGTATCCATTCTTTACCCCCATGGTCGTGAGGCTGATTGGGAGCCTCTGCCCAGCATCAAAAGTGAGTAGCATACTGCATAACTCCATCCAAGGAAAAGAGCAAAATTCAAAGTATAATTGTTCTTGAATGCATATCATTTTCACACAATAGGAAAGTAGAAAAATCATGACCTCTCTGTACTTATCTTGATAAAAGAAAGATAATAAAGAATGAATAAATGGTGGAATGAGACAGACATCATTGCCCTCTGTATATGTATGATTACAAGAATGGTATGAATCTACATCATGTACAACCATAGAAACGAATTGATGTACCCCATTCGTGTACAATGAATCAAAATGCAGTCTGTAAAAAATTAAAGAATAAATAATTAAAAAAATAAGATAAAACATCTTGAAAGTATAAACACACACACACACACAAAGAATGCATAAAATTCAATTAACAAATAGGGCAATATATCATATCTACAAAGAGTTAAATATTAGAAGAAACATTAATTAATCAAAATAATGATTTTGGAAGTATTACTGCACATTTAAATAGAGTGGGAAAGAGTGTTTTCCTTTCTTCCTGGAATCTTAAGATTGCTCTCTTTAAAGCATATCAGAGTCTCAATTTAAAAAACAAAGACAACATTATTTGGAAAAAACTGAATAAAATTTCAGAACAATTAATGAAAGTCATTAAAGAAACCCAATTTGGAAAGATGAATGTAGTTAAAAGCAAAGAAAAATAACATGTCATTATATCATGAATGTACTATATATAATGTATGCCATATACAAAAGCATATATGGTTTATTAATATGTAATATATTTTATTCATTGTATTTTACTATATACACACCATATACTCACACTTTGGGCACGGGAAGCCTTTTTGAATCTGTCATAAAATGTAGAATCTATAAGCATACTGGACACCTTTGGGGATAGTAGCACACAAAAAAGCTTCTAAAAGTGGAATTCTCCCCATTCCATCACTGGTATGAGATCGTGTTCATGACTTTTCCATATTTAGATCTGACTTGATGGAGAGCCACTGACAAGATCAAGTGTGGATGTCAAATATAAATGTGTCTGCTGATAAACAGAAACAGGGAAAATCAAAGTATCCAGATGAAATTGCCTCATCTGTCGAGCGAGCTCTGTTGGTTTGGACATTTCAAACAAAAAATATAGACCATTGCAGTTTCATGTTCAAATTTATGACTTTTAAAAACAGCATTACAGCTATAATACTATACTTAGAACTAATGATTTTCTTACTAGACAAGAGTTTGGTATCTAAATTTTCTTTCCATTTTTGTGCTAAGGCACAATTCTTGTGCATAATGGTGAAGTGGCACTTATACTTTCCATGTACAGTTATGTGTGGCTTGCCAATTACTGGTCAATTCAGTCATCGGGTATACCAGGACATGCATACCAGGCTTACAGTCACATTTTCCAGTATTCCAAGAAAGGACCTGTGACTCAAATTTGGCAACATAGAAATAGGGTAAATTGCTTTCTTAATGTAAGCACCTGCTTGCTCCCTGGTGCTCACATTTCATTCCTGTTTAGAATACAAACTTGAGTACGGGAGCTCAAGCAACCCAAGCAGTAGGACACAAAGGAGAAGGCCAAGGAAATTTCAGAAAGCTCAACCCAAGCAGTAGGACACAAAGGAGAAGGCCAAGGAAATTTCAGAAAGCTCAACCCAAGCAGTAGGACACAAAGGAGAAGGCCAAGGAAATTTCAGAAAGCTCAGCCCTGACTCTCACGAGCTGTTGATATAATTTTAATCTTCTAATTGTTTGGAAAAAATAAGACCATAATTGTTTAAGCCAGGGATGAACAAGTTTTCTGTTTCTCACAGCTAAATATAATCACCAACTGCTGTAGACACCATGAAGTTTCTACCTGCCTGCTGGAAAAGCATTACTAGTGCAATGATTCTCCCAGTCAGGGAGGTAAACAGACCAGGTGCCAAGAACAATTTACTTATCCTGCGATGGGCTGTCTCCCACAGATATTTGGGAGTTCAGTCATTACCACCTTCCCATGGACAACCCTAGGGCATTATGTGAAAAATTACTCCTGTAATGTGTCCCTCCAGTTCCATCCACTCCAGGATACTGCAAAACTGTTAACATAGTTAACTCCAAAATAAAGCATGCACTTTAGGCACTAAGAAATTTGGAAGGAACAATTTTTATTATAAGAATTCCCATAGTGAAAGGTGTCAAACTATACCTCTATTATAGAAAATTAAAATGCAATTCTTATATTGGGGTCAGTGGCTCTAGAAATATTAATCTTAGAATTTCCAGAGGTGAGGTTCATAGGTAAGGTATTTTTAATTGATCTAGGATGGAGATTAGAAAACTAAAACCTGTAGGTCAATTCCAATTCTATGTGTGTTTTTTCAAATAAAGGTTTACTGAAAGATAGTCACAATTTATCTGTGGTGGCTTTGGCTTTAATATGACAGAATTTAGTAGAGGCAACAGAGTCTATGTGACCCACAGACAAAAACTACTTAGCTATACACTGCTTTACAGAGAAACATTGCCAAATTTTAGCATTTATTTGGATTTTTATGAGAATATTAAAAAATAAGTACAAAAATATATGCATATATATGAGTATATTACATATGAAGTTGTATCAAAATTATATTTTAAAAAGAGTGATGTGCTGGAGAAGCTAGTAGCTACACCTAAAAATGTAAGATTAAAATAGAATATGATAAACTTTAAAATGTTCAACTTTCAAAATAATGTGAAATACATGTAGTAGAAGAGAGTTAAATTCTTTTTAAACAATGTGTTAGCTTTTCATTGCTCTAAGAAATACTTGAGACAATCAACTTATGAAGCAAAAAGTTCTATTTTGACTCACAGTTTTGAAAGTTTCAGTCTATGGTTGATTAGCTCCATGGCTTTTCGGCCTATGCCAAGGCAGCCCATCATGATGGAAAGCACAAGATGGAACAGAAGTTCTTCACCTCCTAGTAGTCTCAGGAAGCAAAAAGAGAAAGAACAGACCCGGTCCCTCAATCCCTTTGAGGGCAAAACCCCCATGACCTAAAATCTCCTCGAAAGCCCCACTTCCTCAAGATCCCACCACCTTCCAATAGCACCAAGCTTGAGACACATGGGTATTCAGTGAGCATTCAAATCAATTTTCTGTGTTTCAGCTCTCTGTTAATATATAGCAAATATCTAAGACAATTTCTAGTGAGAAAATGTTTGTTCATTTGTGACAAATACTTCTGGAGGTTTCAGTCCACGTTTAGTTGGCGCCATTGCTTTAGGGCCTATGTTGAGGAGGAATACACGTTGGGAAGTATATGGAAAAGTAGATAATTCACCTCAAGGAGAGACAGCTAAGGGAAAGAAGAAGGGGTAGGGCCTGCCATTCCTTTAAGGTCATGCCCCAATGACCAGATGACCTCTCATAGGACCTCATTTCTTAAAAGTTTCTAATGACCTTCTAATAGTGTCATTCTGAGGACTAAGTCTTTCACACATAAACTTTTGAGGGACATTCCATACTATAGCATGCATCTTTAAAAATGGGTTGTTAGTCAACTTCCATTCTAATTCCAAATACCTCATACAAATCAACATATGAAGAAAAAAAAAAGGCTTATTTTGTCATACAGTTTTGGTGTAACACATGATTGAACATGCTGCTTCAGGCCTGTGATGAAACAGCACATCATTAGAGAATTATGTAACACAGCAAAACTGCTCACCTCAGTCCTCTTAAGAGACGCAAAGTGAGAAACTTGGAGCCCACAATCCCTTACAGGGTCACACCTTCATGATCTCAGGATGTCTCAGGAGACCTCGCCTACAAAAGTTCCATGACATTTCAATAGCACCATCTGGTGACAAAACCTTTAACACTTAGCCATTGAGGGACATTCAACATTCAAACTACAGCAATATTCCAGGACAGAAATGCTTTCCACATTTATTTACTATATAATCATATATAGGTGGTTACTTTTTTTCTCAATAACATTTTGGGAAAAAAAATACCTGAATTTCAGATTAGCAGACAGAAAAGGAAAATATCGATTCCTAATCACCATCCTGAAACAGAATGTTAAAAATTTTATGAGTCTCAACTCTATTACCCTGAAATCTCTTTCAGGAAATGAATAAAATGTGAATTCCTATATGAGCCTTGACATAATTCCAAACATTTCAACACCATCATATTTGATTTCTGCTGTCAAAACATCAGAGCAGATATTCTAGATGGGAGACTAAGTTGGCCAGGTAAATATTGCTGATACTCACTACTTTTTTCTTTGTTCAATACAAATTTAATGATTTTACTTTTAGAAACACTTAATTTGACTTAGATGTTGTTTATCTTGACAGTAGAAGTTAATCTCTTAGCAGCTAGTCATGAAGATGTTGGTTAGAGAAATGCACGTTAAGATAAACTGAATCTGTAAATGATATTTTCTCTCTCTCTCTCTCTCTATATATATAATTATATATGTAATAATAAAATTGATATATAAATATAAAATTTATATATATATTATATATAATTTTCTCTTGATTTTCTGATGATTAGGTCCTATTTTGTTTTTTGAGATTGTGTAAAATGTTATGGTCTGTGCTGAAACAGCTCATTTGAAACCATGAAATGTCAACATGCTGATGTTTCCAATCATAATGATCTTCCAATACAAATGGTTTTGTTTAGAACTCAATATAACTCTAGAACTGATGAATTATCCTATTTTGCTCCCTCAATTTTTTTGCCAGAACTCTAATTTATTTATCTAAGTAGTACACAAAATTCATAGATCCCTTAATTCTCTTATTGGTTAACACCATTCCCTATCTTATGTTCTTCTAAATCCACCTTGATTTCAAAAGTTGGTTCTTTCAATACATTTAAAAACATATTTTTAGTTGTAGATGGACAAACTACATTTATTTTATTTATTTTTATGTGGTGCTGAGGATTGCAGCCGGTGCCGCAGGGCAGGTGCTCCCCTGCTGAGCCCCAGCCCCAGCCCCTCCATCATTTTTTAATCAATCTCTTTGTCCAGCACCCTTTAGGTACACCTGAGCGATTAATGACCAGTTCTGCCAGTTTTTGTGATTGTGGTTATGTGACAAGTGCTGCTGGGATAAAATGTAGATTTTGGTCAAAATATTTACAGTAGTCAATTTCCATCACGTCAATTTCTTCTTCTACAACTCCTATCCCAACCAAATTTCACAGTCATTTACCAGCAGTGAACATATATCCAAATTACAGTCCATTATACAATTTCACCAAAGAGGTGTGAATGGCTGCTTTTACTCACAAAATCCCAGCACTGTTGCCGTATGCTTCCTTCACTGTTACCCTGAAACAGGTGTTGATCCTCTTATGCAAATTTAGTACTCCAGTTCTTACACATACCTTCTCAGAGTCTTAGGATATTTTTTTGTCACTTTTTTCAGTATCATTGATGCATTCAGCCCCCTGGTTCCTTGGGTAAATATCTGGACATTGTCAGGTCTCTTATGTTAATACAGACTTTGTAAGTAAATTAAAATACTAAGAAGAAGGAAGAAGACAAGGAAAAGGAGAAGGGGGAGGAGAAAGAAGTGAAAAGTGCATTATCAAACATGTCACCTTCCAGCTATTATCCCACCTCCATTCTCTACTTCAAAATTTGCTTTTTGAAAATATTTATACATGACCTCTCTCTTATTTTTACTTCCAAATTACATAAACATATTTCAGCCTTACTAATACATTCAAATTATTTTTGTTAAGCTTACTGGTGTCATTTTAAAAAATTAGTTTATATATACCACATTTTATTTATCCATTCATCTGTTGATGGACATCTGGGCTGGTTCTATAACTTGGCTGTTGTAAACTGCTCGGCTCTAAACATTTATGTAGCTGTATCCCCATAACATGAACTTTTGGATGTATAACAAAGAGTATGATATCTGGTTTCATGCTGATTTTAGATCTTTGGATGATACCAACGAGTGAGATATCCAGGTCATAAGGTTGTTCCAGTCCTAGTTTTGTTTGGAATCTCCAGTACTCTCTCCAGAGTATTGTACTAATTTGTAGTCCCACCAACATTCATTCTATCAGTATACCTTTTTCTTTCTCACATCCTCACCATCATTTATTATTATATGTATTCTTGATAATTGCCATTCTGACTAGGAGTGAGTTGAAATCTCAGTATAGGTTTGATTTTCAGTTCCCTGACTGCTAGAGATGTTGAAGATTTTTGCATATTTGTTGGCCATTTGTATTTTTCCTTTTGAGAAGTGTCTGTTTAGTTATTTTGCCCATTTATTAACTACACAATGAAGTTTTACTGAGTTAAAAAGAAACTCTGGCATTTTCTGGTAAATTAATGGAACTAGAGAACATCATGCTAAGTGAAATAAGTCAGACCTAGGAAAATCAAAGGTGGATGGTTTTTTCTTGAATGCAGAACTAGACCACATGTAGGGGGAGAAAAGAGTGGAGGACAGAATCCCATGAAAATAGAGGAGGGAACATTAGAGGGAGGGAACTGAGGGGGAGGGAAGAGGGGCAGGAAAAGAGTTTAGAATGAAACTAACCAAACTATCCTATGAACATATATAAATATATCACAGTTAATTTAAATATACCACAGTTAATTACACTGGTATTTATATTTATAATGCACTAATTTAAAAAATAACTATAAATATATAGAATAAAAAACAGTAGAGTAAAAGAAAGAAACAGTGGGAAGGAGGAATCAAGGGAAATAGAAAGTACTGTGGAATGAAGTGGAGCAAATTATACTCCATGTTTGTATAATTATGTCAAAATGAAGCCCAATATTATGTGTAACTATTATGTACTAACAAAACCTCTGTGAATCTATAATGAACTAATTTAAAAATTACAAATAGAAGAAAAATATTTCATGTGTATTTATGATTCAACTTCATTCAGTTCTATTAATCAATTCACATATTACAATGTTATTAATGTACCTTTTGCCCAACAGGTACTTAACTCCATGTTAGCTACCCAACAAAATATAAAATACTCCTCCTCTTTTTGTGTATGGAAGCCACCTCAATCCTTTCTTTTCTCATCTCTTGCCACAAGCAGACACAATATTGTGGATTCAAAAGATAGCATCTCAGGTTTATGCATTTTTATTCACACCATCTCTACTCCAGTAAGCATTCCTCTTGTGTTGAAATTACAACAGTCAACATATTCCAGCCCCTAAGATTTTTGTCCTTTCTCAGCCATTCCTCTACACTCCTGGAAGGCATGCTGCCACATCTCTCTGTCATCTTAGTTTTAGACCACATCAGTGAATTTATTCTCAGAATAAGATATAAAACCCTGAGCATGACTAGCAACATTTTTCAAGATGTAGGCCTTGAATTGTTTGTAAAATTTGCCTCCTGCCTTTCCATTTGCCTATGTACAAAGCATTTATTTTCTGAAAACAATTGTACCTTTTACTTACCCAATCACTTCACTTCCGTTGTTTCCTTACTCAGCATCACTTGCTTATTACCCTTAGAAGTAATTTTGCATTAAAAAGTAGCCAAGGAGATGCATAAGTTTAGGCTATGAAGAAAACAAAGACCCAAAATGCAACATTTTTATTTTAAGAAGTTAACATTCCATAATGTTAAGTTCTGATGATTTATAGTTTAGCTGAGCATGATGAATCAACATACTTCTCATAAAAATTAAAATGTTAAATATTTGAAATTACTAGAGTCATATGAAAGAGGCACTCAAAGAAATTTTTAAAAAATGATGTACCCCATTTGTGTACAATGAATCAAAATGCAGTCTGTAAAATAAAAAAAAATTGTCGGACTCAATTTGGTGTATATTTAATAAAAGCATTTTGAAAATAATTAAAAAGTTGGGAAATTCCTACATTTATTTTATGATTTTCTATTCATTTAGATTTAAATTATTTATGGAGATCAATGTATGGTGGTCTTTCAGTGCTTTTGGTGTTTATTACTATGAGTTGGCTTCTCCTTCATTGTTTTCATCATTTGTTTATTCAGTGGCTTCAGAGAGCACTCTTGTCTCAGCCCATCTTAGAGTTTCAAATGCATATGTACACTGTGGTTTTCAGTTTTCTTGTTCTAGAACAGCACATTGTTTCTGCTTAGAGAATCCTTCTAGGACCTTGCATGTCTATTTGTCACATTAATATATGGTTGAGAACTAAATAAGTACAAGAATTTTCTCAAAAGTAAGAGAATAGTAGATGTCATTATTAATCATTGATCAAGTAAAATTTTTATAACAATTTTCTGTATATTAAATATCTGTCATTACATTATGCTCACTCTATAGTTTAGCACAAATTCCACCACAACATGATAGAATATATAAAAAGTTATAAAATATACCCTGATTATGTAATAATGAAAATGGTTTTAGAAATATATAGGAAAATAAGGCTTATTCAAATCTTAGTGCTTATCTAGTTCTTTATAGCTTGTATTTTGCTACGTCATTAGTCAAAGTAAGTTGAACCTTGACTAAAATAAGTTTTTCAAAAATCCAATGAAAGGGCAATAATGATCAATATTTATTTATTTTTCAAATATGAGTTATCAGTGTAATAAAAAATTGAATATCATAAATAATTATAAATTAAAACTAATGATACAAAATATTTTATCAAAACAAGAAAATTTTAAGACAAATATAAATTTTTAATGTTACTTATGGGAAATATCATTGCGATATAATTTGGAGTACAATTATAAATCACTGAGTCCTTCTAAAATAAAATTAAAATGTAAAGAGATATTTAAATTTTTATGCCCTTGACTCAAATTCCATTTTATATAATGGAAACAGTCAGAAGCTAGGCAATATGTATTGACAAAATACAGCAAGGTTTACAATAATGAAAGTTTAGTCATTAAAATATTCAATATTTTAAAAAGTTAGCATATTTGGTATATCCTTCAATGAGACAGGAAACTCACATCCAATCAATAAATTATTTTTACCATATGTGCCATATTACTTGGAAATTAAAATGACATCGAGTATTATTTAAGAAGTTGGCAAAATCATTATAGTTAAAATTAAGAAAAAATACTATAAAAGAAAGAAAACTATTTTATTTATTAAAATTTCTAAAATTGTGTTTCACATGGTGGTCATTAAGACATGAAAGAGAGGGAAAATTTTTGCACTCATAGAACTGAATTTTTTATGAAGAAGAAAGAACAGATAAACTCACCTGTAGTATGGACATTAAGTAAGAGGCAAAGGTGGAAATAAATAACGAGGTGAGAAATTATTACTCCATGCCTAGTCAAGAGATTACAATGAAATGATTTAAGGTAACAGAAACGCAGGACTTGAAAGAGATCAAAATCAAGATATAATTTTAAAAGTCAACAGTGTTGATGTTTTCTAAAAAATCATGTGGTTTCCCTTCTAAATTTCCAACATTCTTTTTGCTTAAGAGCACTTTTCTCTGTAAGAAGTTTCTTCACTGTATATTCTACCTTCATGAAGATGAAATTACCATAAAAAAATCTAGAGAACTCTCTAAAATCTGTTTTAGATTCCTTTAGTATAACTTCAATAATATCCACAGTTTCATCAAAGAAGAAATGACTATTCACCTTCTTTATCAACCCTCAAGGGATGTGGCCCTTTAGGTATTTAAATGTTAAATATATTTATATCATTATTTTGAGCTTTCCAGGGAAGTAAGACAATAGGACACAAAAACACACGCACAAACATGGATGTGTATATACACACAGTGTGTATATGCACATATGAAGACATTTTCAATGATTTTTATTTTTAAGATTATTTTCAAGGATTAGGTCATATGATTATAGGGACTGAGAAGGGGCCAAGATCTTTAGCCAGCAAAATGGAGACCCCAAAGTGCTAAAGGAATAGTTGCAGCCAGAGTCCAAATCTGAGTCAGGAGGCAGAAGACCCATCTTCTGGCCTGAAGATACTAGGGCAGACAAAGATATTCTTAGTCCTCATTTTGGTTCTATCCATTAAGTGGATTGATTGTGACCAACCCACATTTAGGAGGTAATCTACTTTACCCAGTCTAAATGTTAGCCTACTTCAAAAATGTCTTCAATAGGTACACACATTAGAATGTTTAACATATGTCTGGGAACTCTGTGGCTCAATCAAGTTTCCACACAAATTAGCCATCAAAAATCACCCCTCATTCATCTTGACACTTATGTGCATCTCTTTTAACTAAGTATCTAAATTAAAATAAAAATATGCCTTAATTTTACCTAACATGGTACAATCATCCTGCCCAAATATATAAATAACCTGAAAATTTTTCAACCACTTTCACAGAAGAGACAAAAATCTTTGAAACTTACTCTTCTCTTTGATAGTCCATAATTTAAACACTCTGGTATGAAATTAAAAATACTTAAATAATATACAATATATTTAAAACATTTTACTTTTTATATTACATGATAAGAGAATAAGAAAGTAAACAAAAATTCTGTCTTTCTACACACACACACACACACATACACTCACACACATTCATAACAAAAATAAGGAGTACTCATGGTAATTACACCCCTGTTTCTCTTCTAAGTGGTCATGTGGTTTAAACTGCTATTTGTAATTAGCTCTTATCACTACCTATTCTGTATTTCCTTTGCCTTCATTGAGTACCTCAGCTCTTTGTAACTTTTAACTGGTAAAGAGAAACAAATCTCTATTCCTAAAGGATCTGGGACCTTAACTTCTCTCTCTGGATTGAGTTATTCTAATTATCCATTGACCTTAATCACAGCCCACACTAATACCAAGAGATGCCCTGCTATCTCCTGCAATCCTGAACTAATTTCCCTCCCTCCATTGTAAAGCAGCATAAAGTAGCAACACAATTTCCCATCAGGAGGCCAAATCACTCCAGCCAGAACAGGAACTCCTTTCTTTTCCTATTGATTCAAAGACAACAACAGTTCAGGTATCTGTGTTCCAGTCTTAACTTATAATTCAATAGAATTGTGTCCTTTAGTGAAAAGAATATAAATTTTTATCAGGTCAAATGTAGTAAAGTCTCACTAAGCAGAGATTAAGCATAAAATCATGAGAAAACATGAAGCAAAAATTTGCTAGGAATAATAGTGAGTGGTACCACTTCCATTTATGACTCTTGGTTTCTGGACACATAAACCCTCGCTACATGAAATAAGTGAGTCTTCTCCAAAATGTGTAAGTTGAATCCACATTATCAATGTGATCTTTGGAGGTGAGATGTGTGGGAAATTACCTCAGGACAGTGGAGTTCTCATGAAGAGGATTAGTGCCCTTAGAAGAGACCAGTGAGCTAGGTACTCTGCACCATATGAAGATATAATGAGAAATCAATCATCTGCAACCAGGAATAAAGTTCTCATCAAAATCTATCCATGCTGACACCCTGATCTTAGACTTATAGGCCAAAAAAATTATGAGAGATAAATTTCCATTTTTTATAAACCAGTCTATGGCACTTTATTACAACAGTCCGAATAGAGACAGTGTTTATGAAATAGTACCATATAGTACCGCTGATTCAGAGCATAAAGAACCTTACTGAGAACATTGTTTCAGTGCTGCAAAGTATTACACCTGGCTGGTACCATAATTGATTGTTCAAAAAGTCATTTCACAAGCCAGCTGTTTTCAGGATAGTGGGGTACTTTGTACAGAAGCCAAATAAAAATCAAATTTCTTTCAGTGGTTCTTGTTGATAGGAATGAATGAAAATACATCTTCCTATATGATGGCTACATACTAAATATTTAGATTAGCTCAAACAATGAAACCAGGTCTGGTGGAGCAGCTACAAATAAAGTCACTGTGTGGTGATATTTATGACAATCTACTGTCATTTCCAGACTACATCAGTCTTCTGCACATGCTAAGTGACTTGAATAAGAATATGTAGGGACTCACCAGGTTTATAGTTTTAAAGCTCTTGATGGTAGACCTGTAACCAGAACAGAAATGTTCTATTAAGGTTTATTATTTAGCTGGTGGAGTCTGTTTGTGTGGCTTCCAACTGTTCTTTTCTACCAAAATAGTCCTCACAGCAAAAGTGATTAAACAGTATGGTGATTCTGCCAGTTACATATTTAATATTCCAATTTCATATTCTGGAGTGGGGAAATAACAACAAGGTGAGTTTAGGGACACACTGGGTCCCTTGTGAGATTCACCTAAATAAAAACTTCATTGATCACCTGATTTACATAATCTCCTTTTCTAACTGATGGGTCATCATGATGTTTTGATCTCCTTGAATCAATGTCAAATCAAACCTGGGTCCTGTACTTCCTAAAAGCTTTGAGTATTTCATTTGTTACAGAACATAGTTTAGGTGGTAAAAGGCTCTGGATCTACAAACAGATTTTAGCTCAGAATTAATTTAGGGTCATAATTCTGTCTTTATGTTTAAACTCTTATTCACCTGACTTAAAATTTTTCTACATATGCTGATCAAATAAGAATCTGGTAGGCTTTTATCTTAGTCAATTTTTTATTTCTATAACAAAATATCTGAATAATTTATAAAGGAAAAAATGTCCTAGGGCTACAATGCAATGAGAGAACACTTTCCTGGGATGCATGAGACCTTGGGTTTGATTCTCAGCACTGCTAAAAAGGAAAAATATGAGGTTTATTTAATCCATGTTTCTAGTGGCTGGAGTGACCAAACATTATGATGTCAATCCACCAGATAAGAGATCATAGAGGAACAGAAAATGACCCAGGTTTATGCAGAAAGGCCAAGCATGCAAGCCAGTCTCACTTTGTAACTATCTTCTTATAAAGAACTAACTCACTCTATGAGACCATCTTTAATCCTTTCTGTGGGTGATGGCCCCTGTGACCTAATTATTTTGCATTAGGTTTCATCTTTCAAAGGTTTCAACATTGCCTCACTGGGACCACATGCCCCACACCTGAATCTTTTGGAGGACAACCCACAATCAAACCACAGCAGCTTCTTATCCATTTTAATTCCAGGTAAACCATGATCAACTAACCAATGCCACAGAACTACAGAAATGAGGCTATCTTCAGTGCTGATTTGACCAGGTTGCCCATTATAGTAACCACACCCAGCTTGCATTTGGAGATTGAACGCTGCCACTTGACCACTGCCACACCAAGTTCCAAATATTCTTATTGTATTTACGTTTCCCAATTTAGTGACTGCCATTCCCACTTAAGGTCTTACCTAGAAGAAAAGAATAGCCACAGAGCTCTTTCAGATGTGAGCGTTTTCCTCACAAATTCATTCCATACAGTATGAGCATAGAGTTTTTCTTAAATGGCAAATTTATTCTAACATTCCAACTTCCCTGAGCCTTCAAGTGCTCTTCGACTTAAACAATTACCCATTCACCCAATGTGGGTCATCTTTTGGTGCATGTTTCAGATAGCCTTCTAAACAAACTGTCAGAGTCATGTATAACCCAACTACACTACAACAGTGACTTGAAGCTGCTCTCCATGGGTTGAAGTCATATCACTAACTCAATCCAACTATGTGTACTTTTATGATTATCTTGTACCCTCAATATCTGTTTCCAAAATGTTCCTAGATTTGAGTATAAATTTTAAAATTCAAGTGTTTTTTTGTCTGATACACCTCCTCATAAGTTACATTTTGTAGCTCATCTTTTGAAGACCACTGAAATTTCAATTTAGTTATAAGACTAAAAGAAAAAAGAGGGAATGGGATAGATCCTGAGAATAATGGGTGTTGTCTTACACGACAACTGCCAGTGGAAATGCCACCACAGATTTCTCAGGTTTTGTAGGTTTATCTCCTCGGTTTGTGTGGGTTTGACCACTTCTACCATAGATGGAGTGGGTCTTTTTTGTTTGATTTTTGTATTTTTTTTTTTTTTTTTTTAATTAGGGGTTAGAGAAACTACTTCTACTAGGATGGGAAAGTATTTCCACTGTCAGAAAGGGGACTTCACCTACTGGCTAAGAAGACTCATTAGAATTTAGGAGTTCAATGTCCCCAGTTTCATCAATTTCATGTGTTCCTTCTCACATGCCCACATTCCAACTTATAATATTCCATATTAGCCCCAATGAGTGCTTTCACTTTAACAATAAATGCTCTGGAAGGCTAAGAATTGAGCTTGCATTGTATTTTAGCCAGTATCAAAATAAGATTCTGTGTTTGGTTTTCAGGAATCGCCTGAGTCTACAGGAAATAGAGGGAGTCCTCAGAGTACACTTAAATGACTTCGGGTCATTTATGCAGCACTTAAGCTAGCAATTTGAATCAATACTTTCATCCTTTCCTTTCATTACCTTGTCCAGCAAAATGAGGAAATCAGGAAACTTCATTGCTGGCTAATTTTCCAAAAATACTTGAAGGAATTACATACAGAGTCACCCATCAACATGGAGTCATTAGGAGCTTTAGTCCTAATCAAAATAAAAGCCAGTTCCAGAAATTCCAGAGTATTCTGTTCCTCTAGAATCACTCCATATAAGAAAATCTGCATTAGTTTGGATTATCCAGAAAGACCCCCAAAAAGGGATTGAGTGTGTATACAAGTCTGAATACAAGAGAAGAATAAGGTCCCAACTCAAAGACTGTTCAGGTAGTGTGAAAGTAGTATTTCTTTTTTGTTGCTTCCTGTCTGGCAACAAGATCCAATGTACCTCCTCAGGGCCCGCCTGAGGAGAATACAGGGCCGAGCAGGATGATGAGTGTCCGTGGCAAAGGGAACACACCAGAGCCGGGAGGTCTATCAGCATATGAGGCACAGCAGGAATCTCATTTATTGAGGAAATCACACAGCTTTTATGTAGGGTGGAGGCTAGGCGGGAACCAATCAGCTTAAAGGTCAGCAAGGCAGGGGGGTTCATGCAGGCGAGAGTCCCACAGGACTATATGGCAAGCATGAGCTGATCACGTTTGTGGAACTGTTGTTAACCAATCCCTGACGGTGGTCCGATTTATCGTCATTAACTATTGAAACCGCCTTTGAGGCCTTGATCTTGCTCACTCGCCAGGGAGTAAGGAGTCAGCCTGAGTTAGTTAACCTGTCATTAGTCCCAACCCTTTTTCTGCCATTTTATTATATTTGAATCTTCAGTAGATTGGATAATACTCATCCAGACCAGGAAATGCAATCTGCCTTACAAATTCTACCAATTCAAATGTTAATTTCATGCAAAAACATCATAAAATAATAATTGTTAACCATTTATCCAGGCAATATTCTACCCAGTCAATATGCATATATATACACACATGCGTATGTGACTATATGTACCTCTATGTGATTTCATAATAGATATGTATACACATGATTTACATAATATATATGTATACATATGATTTCACAGACATATAGTCTTATGGGTGATTTAAAATATAAAAGAAACACTAAATAAAATGTTAAAATATTTTATAATTTTATATTCATTTGTGTTTATTATAATTATAATTTCATTTTTGAGACTTTTCTGCATTAAAACCATAAAGTGGTCATCAACCAACCTGTGAAGATCCAAATGTGCCCTGTTTCCCAACATTCACTATTAATTGTGAACTTTGAATTGAATATTTCATTTGCCTAAAATACAAATGTGTAGAGTATTAATAATCCCACGTTGGTAACCATTATTAAGGAATAGTAATCATCCTTTCCATTCTTTGAAATTAACAATGCTGTGTGAAAGGTTTCTTGTAGAAAAAGAATTTCATAGCGGGATCATATATTCCACTATCTTTTTCTGCTAAAGTGTATTATGCAAACCCATGATTGAACATCTTGAGCTTCTGAGTGAATTCAGTAAGCCAAAGATCCCTTTCTACAATGGATATGTAGCTTTGATAAGAAGCAGCACTTTTCTGTTGACAACGATAATACTTAGGAGTTTTATGCAGTACAAATGAGACTATTTTTGTTATTAAATATAACTCAAATTATAAAAAAGAAAACATAACTCATGTGTTCTTTCTTCAAAAATAACACATTATAACACTAGGTAACAAGTCAATTACTGAAAAATTAGTATATGATGAAATATGATTTTAAATGTCAGAAAGATAAGTGAAATGACAGCAGATTTTAGCTTGTTGACTCTTCAGCTAGGTGTCTATTGGGTAAAATTTCATTTATGTTTAATCATTCTGCTGTTTTACTTTTTCAACAGATTAGATATCTCAATAGCTGGAGTCCAGAAAAACTGCAATAGTCATGCTGTGGTCCAAACCACTTTTTAAATTCTATTCAAAATGCATCATCTGTTTCCTTATTTAGTAGTGTGAAAAATACTTCACTCCAAAATAATGTAACTTTTTCTATTTTTATTTTTTGCACAGTTTGATGCATCATAACAGTAAGTATCAACTATATAAATAATCACAGAACTAGTACCACTTATATCTTTAGAAAATGATGTTATTACAATATCACAAAGATTTTGTCTCATTCCACCTAATATGAAGATGATAAATAAATGTGCATGTATACTTTTTATTACTTTTTAAGAGTGAAAGTTAGCATCTCAATTCTTATCCATTAGAGCTCTTGAGAATTATTTATTTTTTCTCATGTGCTTTTTATTTGTGGTCATACATATTATGTTTTTATATTATACTCTTTAATTTTAAAATCATTATTTTATTTGGTAAGTTCTTGTCAAGAATGTACCTTTATGTCTTCAGATATGTACTTTGGTTTTTTCCTAAGTTCCAGAGTTCCAATAACATGTTCTGTGAAAGCAAACTTCTCTTCATCCTCCTAACATGAATGATAAGCTCCCTTCATACATCTTGTGTTTTCTTCTCCTCTCTGCAGCATTCACTGGAATCGATGGAGAAATCTGGTAAGACACAATCAATCTTCCACCAGATCTTCAGAAAGCAAAACTAATACTAAAAGTTAAGGATTAAAACATATAAATAGCTACACATCATTTTCTATAACAGGGACAAAAAATAAATATTTATGTTAATATACAACTCTGAACCTATGAACTCATTCAAAATAAGTAGCACACTCTGTGGCACTTAGGAAATTGGTTGAGGAATAAAGCTGATTACTTGGTAAAAATAATAAATGGATGAAAATTAAATTAAAAGTTAAGGAATAAATACCACTTAACAGAAAAAAAAAGGGGGGGGGAAACATACCAAGAAACTGTCAGGTTGGTAAAATATAATAAAAAGCACACATTTTTCAGAAATCATTTTGGTATAAATGGAAACTTGTTGAGGAATAACAACATGAGAAAAGAACATGATTTGAATTGAGTATAATCAAATTTCAATATCTATAAGATACTTGTACTTAGTACATTTCCCAAACATATTTTGTTTTTCCCATAAGAATCAAAAAGTAATGTTTGGATATAAATCAATACTTTTGTAATTGGAAAATTTATAAAATTTTCACAGGTATTTTGTTCTTATTCTCATTTTAAAACAGCCTGATATAAAATATTTTGAATTTCCCAAACTAAGATATTGGAAGGACGTTTACATGTAGCCTCAACCAACACAATGCCGATGTAATAAATTAAATCGAGTAAATTTTTTATGTCCCATAATTTTTAATGAGAAACTTTGAAATGGTTTGCTCTTGGTTTATAATACCATGAGGTAGTTTAGGGTGGAAAGAGGCTTTTTGCTTTCAGATGCCCTGTTAATGCAGCTTTTAAGTTTTTTTCAATAAAGCAGAGTAATAAAAACCATTCAAAACAAATAGAAAACAATGTGGAAAGTTGTTATAAAATAGAACAGAGAAATAGCAAATAAGCCAAGGCAGTTGAGCAAAACAGCATAATGGAAATTTAAAGTTCCCTACTTCTAGTTCCAAACTCCAAATAGCAAAATAGAGTCACTTTGTTTTCTTGCTGATTGAATCATTTGTGGATCTGCTCATATTAATAAGTGAATAATCAAGTAACAATTTTTTGGCATTTAGATGAAATCAAATAAAGTTTTTTGAGCATACAAAATTGGAAAATCAAACTTCCTTTAAAGTCCAAGGACTTGGAATGGTCAAAGAGTGAGGAACTGAGACTATGGATAATCTGTATGTTCAATAATCTCCCTCTGTGTTATTAGATTACTGAGTAATCAGATATTTTGGTGAGTCCAATTTTTATGTCTTACCACCATAAGAACACTGCTTTGGGACCATGAAAAGTTGTAAAATAACTTTATCATATTGAACTTTCCTCAGAAATAATGGGTAAAGCAAAAGCAGTTACAGAACTTGTTTTTCCAGACTTATCATTTGAACATTGTAATTAACAACATATCTAGTAAGTATATAAATCAAAGAGAACAACTCTTCTCCAGGACTCTCCTTTGAGAGGAAAACTGCTGCTTCTATTGGTTAGGGTCATTAAGAATGCAATGGCCTTTTAAGCCTGAAATCTAAAGGAGTGAATCAGAATGTCCTAATGTACTGGTTAATGATGCCTTTGTATTACCAATTACCAGCAAAGCCCATTGCATTAAAAAGAACAGAAATGGATTAAATTTTATTATGGATATAACACTGTGCTCATAGCTATAGATAGATGATAGATAGATAAATAGATTTGTATATATGGAGAGATAGAGACTTTCTTTAGAAAAAGCCATTTTATAAGATAAATGAGTAATTCAACATATTATATGACTACCAATGAATGTCAGAAATGCTATATTCCATAAATATACAGAATTTATATTACATATCATATTTTGAAAATGATGTAGCTAGAGAATTTCAAATACATAATCATTCAAAATTGTAATATTGCATCTCAGAAATGTGTAACCTCAGTCTAACCATGAGAAAAATTCAAAAAATATCGAGCGAGGGACATTCTACAAAATGTCTGACTAACACTCAGCAAAACTGTCAAGAAGAATCTAAGGATTCGTGACAACAGAATGTAGTGTGGGATTCAGGATGGAACAGTATATCAGAAAAATGCATTATGGGGAAACTAAAGACATCAAATAAACTGTGGAGTTTAATTAACAGTAATGCACCAGTGTTGGTTTTCTCATATTGACAAATATGCCATGCACACATGTATAGAAAATGTACAAGGGGAATGGAGGGGAAGGAGGGGGATAGTATTAAGAGATACAGAAGAATGAATTGAATATAGTTGTCCCATGTTCATATATGAATACATGACCAGTGAAACACCACATGATGAACACCTGCAAGAGTGGGATCCTCTTGAGGAGAAGTTCTATTCTACGTATCATATGTCAAAATACACTCTACCATCATGTGTACATGACAATTTTTTTTGTTGTTGTTGTGGTGCTAGGGATTGAACCCAAGGCTTTGTGCACGTGAGGCAGTCACTCTACCTAAAGAGCTTAATCCCCAGCCCCATGACAATTTCTAAAAAGGAAATTTTAAAATTTTAAAACAAGATAATATACCAATATAACATAATATGTTAACAGTAGGAAAACATGGATGAGGGTCACAGGATATTGCTCCCTGTCGGGCAACAAGGTCTGATGTACCTCCTCAGGGCCCAACTGAGGAGAATACGGGGCCGAGCAGGATGATGAGTGTTGGCGGCAAAGGGAACACACCAGAGCCGGGAGATCTGTCAGCACAGGAGGCACAGCAAGAATCTCGTTTATTGAGGAAATCACACAGCTTTTATGTAGGGTGGAGGCTAGGCGGGAACCAATCAGCTTAAAGTCAGCAAGGCTTGGGGGTTCACACAGGGAGACTCGCATAGGACTATATGGCAAGCATGAGCTGATCACGTTTGTGGAACTGTTGTTAACCAATCCCTGATGGTGGTCCGATTTAGCGTCATTAACTATTGAAACCGCCTTTGAGGCCTTGATCTTGCTCACCCGCCAGGGAGTAAGGAGTCAGCCTGAGTTAGTTAACCTGTCATTAGTCCCAACAACAGGAACACTGTACCAAAAACTTTTATGTATATCTGAAACTATGCTAAACTCAATGTGTTCCTAAAATTAAAATTTAATTTTAAAAACAAGTCTGCAATGTAATTTTACCCAAACCAATAATAATTCAAAAACATGTGACGAAATGAATGAATGCTAACTTAACCAGAATTAGAATTGACTCTCATATTTCTTACAAGTACAGTGCAACCAGTGGCACCTGCCTGTAGTCCCAGCCACTTGGGAGGCTGAGACACGGGATTGTGAGTTTAATGCCAACCTGTCAATTTAGTGAGACCCTATCTCAAAATGAAAAAGTAGAAAAAGGCTGGGGACATAGCTTAGCTCAGTAGCATAGCAAACCAAAGTTTAAGTGTAGTATAAATTCACTAAATACTTCTCTGTGTTATCTATCAGTATATAGCAAATTAAATTAATTAAGAATTAGTGAAATTGTTAAGCTGTTTTAGATATTAAATGAATCAACAAACTTTGAGTCAAAGTAATAAAAATCTTGGTACCTTAAATTTTAAACAATGACCATTTGAAATATTGCCTTAGAGTACAAGTGTCATCATTTTTACAGAAATAATAGTACATGTTCTCTCTTAATAGTTTCTGTATGAGTTATATCACTAGATAGGATGACCATAAATAAGACTCTGGTAAAAGAATGAAAACTAATGCTGATAAATTGAAAGCAAAAATAGTTACAAATTTTTTTCTCATATTAATGTGTGTGCATTTTTCCACATTCAGGAGTTGAATAGATTATTATTACTTTCACATATTTTTGAAAACATGTTATGTGAGAGTTTGAATAATTTTAACTTGAAAAGACACCCAAACTCCCAGAGCAGAAACTACTAAAGGTATAGTATTAATCTAATATTCATGTATCCTGTACACTAAAATCTCAAAATCTTCACAGGTATCTATTAAAAACCGACAAAAGGAACATATAAGTTTAACAATAGCAGGTGTCTTTTCTTACTTTCTTTCTTTCTTTTTCTCTATTTGTACCAGGGATTGAGCCCAGGGGCACTTAGCCACTGAGACATATCCCCAGCCCTTTTGTTTATTTATTTTGTCATAGGATCTTGCTTAATTGCATGGAGCCTCCCTAAAATAGTGAGGCTGGTTTTGAACTCGAGATCCTCCTGCCTCGGCCCCTCAAGTCACTGGGATTACAGGCATGTGCCATGACGCTCAATCACACATCTTATCTTCAGAGGCTATGTTATTAATGAACAGTGCTTGATATTAGAATAGAGGAATATTTTAACACAATATTTGATGTTATCAATATTATGAACTTTGATGTATTTTACAGAATTGTCAAATGTGTCCATAAAATTATATTCCAGGATTATCCTCTAATTGCTTAAAATCAGGTACAATACTACAGTTGACAGTAGTACCTGAGTTTACTAATACATGTCTGATAGAAAGAAAATAATTACTGAATAATAAATGTTGAAAATAATGGGCACTAATTGTTTTTACCTACAATATTAGTTATATGCTACTATATAATAAAGTACCTTAAAACTTAGTAGTTTAAAACTACAAACATTTAATTCCTCACACACTCTCTGAGGATCAAGTGTTCAAGAGTGTTTCATGTCAGTGGTCTGGATCAAGGTCACTCATGGGGTTGAACCCAAATTACTCTCTGGGTGGAGCTGTACTCCTTTCTGCCTTCAAATGTGGCTGGAGATTTCACTTACTAGCCCACTCTTGTGTATGCTAGAAGGAGGTCTTTTTTCCTCGCCAACACTAGTCTCTCCTTAGAGATGCTCATGATATGGTTTCCTATACAGTGAAGAGGTAAAGGAACCAAAGAAACAGCCCACTGTCTTCGTAATCTAATCTCAAAAGTAGCATACCATCCCTTTGTCATAGTCTACTGGTCACACCAACCAGTCCTGCTATTTTATTATTGTGAAAAACTTTAAGTTTACAAATAAGGGATGTGGGTGCCATTGGGGTCCATCTGGGGTTTTGATACTGCTGTGATTCACATTTTTAAAAATACACACAATTCCTTGGGATCTTGTATTTTACCCACATTCATTAATGAGAGCTGGTCTAACCTTAGGGCATGTAAAGTAATAGAAAACACCAACAGTAAACATCCTATTTCGCTAAAACCTGATGTTATAACAATGTCGAAAGACAAAAATATATTTCTCCTACCTGTTTTCCAAAGGTTTTGACATTCCATTTTATCTTGTTTAATGAAATTTTATGTAAAACACTTTGTGTTTGAAGGTAGTCAATGTATTAGATTATAAGGTAAATAGAGATACAAGACAAGCATTTTTAGATTAATTCTTTAAAATTTTGTTGTACCATTGTATTAGATAAACCAAAATGTTATGGATTACATAATGTAATTGAATGGATCTAATTTCTGCAAATAGTCAACCATATAGTTATTTTACTATTGAAATGCATATTATTTAAATTTTATAACTTAATATTAATTCATCAGAAAAATCACATTGCTTTGGCTAGAAAAAGATATGGTTGTTTTAAATATAATCTCTTACAAGTATTGTTTCAGGCAGTGATTGAAAGCAGTAGATTCTGACATAAAATTTCTCTTAGCCAACTTCCAAAGCATTTTCCTTTCAAAGCATTATTCAAAAGTGTGCTATATGTTATGATCTTTATGAACCATTAAGGTCAATTTGAAAACAAACTGAAGCAAATACATCTCGAAGATATAGCAATATTGAAAGAAAAAAGACAATAAACATTTTCATTCTAATGTTTCCAAAATATGGGCTTTCTTATATTGCTATGTTGCACTGGTACACTGACTGCTACTATAGGGAATTTAAAAAAATAGTTATGAGCCGTTTCAAGAATTCAATAACCTGGCAACCTGCAGATCATGACAGTTAAAGCCATGCTAATCATTTTAGAAATCATTTGGATATCATTTCACAATACCAATGAGAGTGGTAGTGGCAAATTATTTAGTTTTATATTGTTTTAATTCCATAATTAAGTAATTGAACTTGGAACAAACCGTTTACTACTTCCGTTTTAATTAACATTTCACTATGTAACTGTAGTACTCACTAAAAACACCATCTTCTGCATACAGAGCCAATTATGTTATGCATTACTATAAGTAATACAATGTTTTGCTAATCAAACATTTATGTTGATCAGACATTTTTATGCAGTGGCAATTACATGAAAAGGAATCAGGTTACCAGTGACAAATGCTCTTAATTAGAGTTGAACACGTCCAGATTAATCATGTTTTTGTATTGCTACTTAAAATATTCTTTCCTTAGAGAAATTTATATTATTTATTTTCAAAAGTCATTGAAACATTTCAAGATTCTGGCTAGGAAATACTAATTCTAACTTGGTATTCTGTTATGATGTCTTGATTTTATTGTTATAGCTTCAACTGGTGGCTAGATTTATCTAGTTAACAACAAAGTTCTTACCAATATAAAAAATCATAAAGTAGTATAAATAGTGTTTTGCATTTTTAATTTAGGCATCACTTATCTTTGATCACTTATTCAACAAATAAGTCATAAAGAATCTGGCAAATCATGCAGAATATTCAAAGTAGACTTTTTCTTATTGAATTAGTATTTGGTATGATCTACACAAATGAAAATCCTGCCTTCATCCTTGTTAGTATACAGTATCCCCACCTGTTCCAGGAGAAAGCCTTATGTTAGTACAAGAAAATGTCACCTTTACAGATATGTATATTGAAACTAAATATTTGCACGTTAGAAATAATCGATAATTAAATAAATTATTCCACATTCCAATAGGAGTTTTTGGCAGTGGATAATTTATTATGGGTATAAAGTAGGATATACTAAGGACAAATAAAAAGAGAAAGATGAATAAAAATTTTTCCATATTTGATAATGTAAGAGTAATTCTTACTAATGTCCCTTCCTCTAAAATTACTAAAATAATTAAATAGATCAAAAGTAATGAAACTAGAGGACATTTTAAAATAACTGTCCTAAGGTTTTATCTTAAGAAAGGAACAGACATAGAAATTTAACCCAAGGTTAAGTAGAAATAAGCAAACAATAAATACAAGTGGATAAGAAAATATGCAATTCAAATAAATAAAATCAGCAAAATATACTCGTGGTAAAGTTTAATAAAATTCACAACGCCTTAGCAAGGTTGGTCTCAACAGAAGGAGTGAGATGAAAATTTTCATTATTCAGAATGAACATGGGAGATATCCTAGATGTTAAAACCTTGCAAACATATTAGAATGACAGATTTTATAAAGAAACAAATAGTTTGAAAAATTCAGCCTAGGAAAATTGACGTAAGAGGAGTGGAAAAGGTGAAGACTTCCATGTTTAAGAATGATTTAAATGGATAACAGGAAACATCCCACAATGTCAGCCCCAGAAAGGTTCCAAAGGTAGATTTTATCATTCACTTAAGAAAAATTAATTCTAGTATTAAATGAGCTCTACAAAATAATGAAGAATGAAATAATCCCAGTGTCTGTTGTGAGGTTATTATGACCCTGGTACCTAACCTGAGATACACAATGAAACAAAGAAGAGGAGGAGCAGAAAGGGAGAAAAAGAGAAATATTAGAGCTATCCCTTATGAGAACAGACAATAAATACTTTTCAAAATATTATCAAATCAAACAGCTACATATGAAGTTGGTAAGATATCATTATCAATTTTATACTACCTATCAAATGCATGTCAGTTTCTTTAAAGAATAATCATGTGAAATCTTCACATTAACAGAATCACAGATTTGATAGAGAAAAATCATCTGACAAAATATAATAATATTCCTAATGAAAACTGAGGAAAAAAATAGTGGAATGAGACAAATATCATTACCCTATGTACATGTATGAATACATGAATGGTGTGAATCTACAGCATGTACAAGCATAGAAACGAAAAGTTGTACTCCATGTGTGCAATGAATCAAAATGCATTCTGTAAAAACTAAAAATAAAAAAGAACTGAGGAAAGTAGGGAAATTCAATCAGAAAAAGGTTTCTACTTGAAACTTGCAACTGTTACCATATTTACCTACCAAGAACTAAACTCTTTAGTCCTAAAGTTGTAAATGCAGCAAGGATATTCACCACCACCACAAGATCTATACAATATGATGCAGAGAACCTCCCAATTATTTCTATCAGTCAAGAAGAAGTGAGTGAGGACAATAAAAAATAAATATAGACAACTTCCCCTTCAGCAAATGATATGTCTCTTTATGTAGGTTACCCTAAGAAATCTGCTAGATCTACTAAAGCAGAGAAGTGAATTCAGCAATGGTGCAGAATAGCAGGTCAACATAAAAATGCACATTCCAAATACTGTAAGTAAAATTCAGGAATTATTTTCAAGTGGAAATTACTTTTTAAAAAAATCAGAAGTATAAAATATTTGAGAATATATTAAGCAAAATTCAAGCAAAAACATTACCAGGACATTTTAAATTATAAAAAGGAGATATTTTAAAGGACTGAAATAAGTGTAGAGGTGAGATGAATTAATAAATTGAAATACTCAATATTTAGGTTAATTTTAAACAAACATTTATAAATTTAATGCAAAACCCAACATTCTTTCTTTGTAAAAATGGAGATTACAATATTTGTATGAAAACTTAAAAAACCTAGGATAGTTAAAATATCTTAAAAATAATAAATAAACTTGACTCCAAGAATTATTGTATGCTACAATAAACATGAAAGTGTGGTATTTGTGTAAGGAATGAAAAATATTAGTGAAACAGAAAAGAGAAATCAGAGACAATTGTACATTTATTTTCAACAAAGGTGTCAAGGGAGTTCAGTGGTGATGAGATGATATATAAAATAAATAAATCTTGAATTCTACCACATGCCAGACTTGAAACTAATTAAAGATGAATCATAAACCTAAATACTGAAACTATGAAACTTCTAGAACTCATCAAAGAAATTCTTCATGTAAGAAAGGATTTTAATGAGAATACCTAAATCATTAACTATAAAGAAAATTTGCTAAATTAACATCATTAAAATTAAAACATCTGATCATCAAAAGACACCATTGACAAAATGAAGCACCAGCCAAGGACTCAGAGACAATACTGATAGTATATTAATCTCAGTGAATATTTTTTAATGAAATTATAATAAAATCTCAAAAATCCATCATTGAAAGTAAAAAAAAACGTCAAAAATAGAACAAACAATAGAAAGACACTTCGTTAAAAAAAAAAAAAAGAAAAATGAATGGTCAATAAGCTGATTAAAAGGTAGACTCCAATATTTGACATTAAGGAAATGAACCCATAATAAGGTATGGTCATCATGCCCTTACCTAGCAAGATACTAAATAAAATATATAGACACAATACATTGCAAGTGTTAGAAAACAATTACAACTTTCTGTTTTTCTTGTTAGAGTATGAAATAGTTGGAACACTTTGGAAAGTGTTCTGGCAGGGACTTTTAAAATAAAGATAAACCTAATCTATGATCCAGTAATTGAATTCCTAGATATTTCGCCAAGAATGTATAACATATGCCACCCAAAAACTTGTACAGGAAAGATTGTTGCAAAGCTATTCCCATAGCCCCAAACAGGAACCAAACCAAATGCCCAACAGAAGGAACATGGAAACACAAATTACATTGAGTAAAAATGCTAAAAACACAACAATTCACAGAAGTTTTATTCATAATAGACAAAATCCTGAAATAAGTTGAATGTTTAACAATAGTTTACTATAAAAACTATCATTGAAATGGACAACAGAACACTATTCATCAATAAAATAAGATGCATTATATATATTCAATAATGATTAGTGAAAAGAGTCAAACCAAAATGCATACTTGATAATTGCATTTCTTTGAAAATGAGGAAAAGAGTAACAATCAGATTATTTTCAAATTATGTAATAGGAAGGAAAAAATAAGAGTAGGAACAGAAATACATGAAATAGAGAAGAAATAATACAGCTAAAATTTCCTAAAAAATATCTAATCAAGAACAAAGCAAGAACACAAAAAATTATCAATGGAAAGGGAGCTATCAAAATAACCCCACAAATGCTAAAAATGTATTCAGTTAATATTGCAATTGTATGCCAACATATGTGATATTTTATATAACATGGTCTATATTTTGCTGCTGAGAAGAAAGTATATTCAGTCATTGATGGATGAAATATTCTATATATGTCTGTTAAGTCTAAATTATCAACTGCAGTTTTTACTTCCATAACTTCTTTATTTAGTTTTTGTTTGGAGCATCTATCCAGTGGTGACAGGCAGATCAAAGTTACCCAGTATTATTGTGTCGTGATCTATTTGATTCTTGAAATTGAGAAGGGTTAGTTTGGGGCATAAATACATATAATCATTATATTTTGTTGATGTATAATTCCCTTAAGCATAAGAAATGGCCTTTGTCCCTTCTGATTAAGTTGCATACTTCAAATCTGTGCATTCTATTGTGCTTCAATTTTACCTCAATAAGTCAAAGGAAAAAATAATTTTAAAAAAAGAAAATGAGAAAAAGATAAAACTATACTTTGGTATACAAGAATCAGATGAGATGTTGCTTATTAAGGTAGGAATTGAGTGGAAAGTCGTGTAAGGAAAACATCTAGGTTAAGAGTAATTTTCTGCATCTCAAATGGTTTTGATTGCATTTACCTAAGTTCATTGAGTTATGCATTTCACATTTGAAACTTCAATTTATGTAAATTTTAAGTAAAATAAAATATTAACAAGATCATTTGTTTCTATCTAGAAAGTGTTGGGGAAGGAAATTAGTACAAGATCTTTGAAATATATTACATTTATCAATGATTAATAGTAAACTGAAATATAATACTATTTACCACAGACATCTGCATTTTCAAAATTTTACAATTTGAAGACTTCCATTAAAATCTACAAAAAACGAAGTGGTGATTTTTAAGAAAACAATGTAATTATTACTTTAATTTTAAAGGATAAATCCACACATAATCTCAGAGAATTCTAATTCATAAATATATAGAATTAGATATATGTTTGACCATCGGATACTGTTTTAAGAAGTTTATTGCATTGTTGTTTTTTAAAATAATTGATTTCATCTATTTTCATAATTTCTCTATGGATAACATGTTTTATTATTACAAGTATTAATGTGTATTATGTGTATACATTAATGGGATTCACTGTTATGTTCTATACATGCAGGAATCACACATTGATCAAGTTCATACACACTTTTTTACTCTCAATCCTCTTCCAATCCTTCACTACCAACACCATCACCAGTTCTTCCTAGTCCTTAAAAGTTCCCCTTAATTTCTTTCTGTCTTCCCTCCCTCTTATTCTTTCCCATTTCTACTGAGCACAATTTCATTCCATGTTTCTACCAGGTCAATCTATTGGTTTCCATAAAAGTGTGGGAATATTTGGTATTTGTCTTTCTGCATCTGATTTGTCTCCTTCAACATAATGTTCTCCGTTTCCATCCTTATTGTTGCAAATGACAGAATTTCTTTAGTTTTTATGACTGAGTAGTATTTAATTGGATAAAAGCATCAAAATTTCCCCATCCATTCATTCAGTGAGATGCATCTGACTTGATGCCAAATTTTGAACATTGTGAATAATGCTGCAATAAATTTGGGATGCAGATAAATACTGTTTAAAGATTTCAACTCCCTTACATATATACTCATTAGTGGAATTGCTGAATCATATTGTAGTTCTATGTTTACCTGTTTGAGGAATCTATACAGTTTTCCATTATGGCTGTAGTACTTTACATTCTGACCAACACTGTATATGAGTTCCTTTTCCTCTCTAGCATCAATCAGATTTTATTATTTCTTGTGCATTCTAACTGGGGTGAGATGATATCTTATGGTGCTTGTGATTTGCATTTCTCTGATAATTAATGATAGTAAGTATTTGTTGGTTATTTGAATGCATTCTTTTGAGAAGTGTCTGTTTAGTTCTTCAAAACATTTATTATTTTTTAGTAGTGCCTTATAAGCATGTATACCAGTGGGATTCATTTTGACATAATCATATAGCATGGAATGCAATTTGCTCCATATCAGTCCCCAGTACTTCCTCTTCCTTCCCCATCTCTCTCCCCATGTTCCTTTTCCTCTACTGTACTGATTTTCATTCTATTTAATTTTTTAAATTGGTTCAGCCCACTTTCAATGAGATTGTAAAACTTTTTGAATTCCTTATGTATATTGGTTGTCAATCCCTTATTAGATGTACCATTTGCAAATATTGTTTTTCCATTCCATGGGTTGTCCTTTAGTTCTGTTGATTGTTTACTTTTTTGAGCTTCCTAGCTCAACAAAGTAAACAATTTTGGGGAGTCATATCACAAAATTGTTGCCTATGACAATGTCTTGAATGTTTCCCTGCATTTTCTTGTAGTAAATTTAGAGTGTCAGGTTGGAAGTCTTCTGAATCATGGAGGCTGATAGTGTAAATTCCCACTTGATGCGAATGCCTGAACATTTGGCCGTTGGGGTATTGGTACAAGTCCTGGGAAAAGGCTGGAGAGAACTTGAGCTTCTGAGGTCAAAGGGCCAGAGAAGATTCTTCCAGTTCCATGAGAGAAAATACATTTAAGTTTCTTCCGGATGGTGCCACTGGCATTGAAGTAGAATCCTGCCCACCGTGTCTACCAAGTCACATGCCAGTCTTTTCTGGAAAGACACTCACAGACATGACCCACCCATAAATAGTGTCTTACAAGATATTTAGGTATTCCTTAAACCAGTCAAGGTCATACACAACTTTAACCATTATATCCTATACAGATATAATAAATAGAAAATTCTGCAGTGAATAAGGATCAATATTACTTTTGAATTTTAACAGATTTCTTCTTAAAATGGTTATCTACATTATAAAAATAAAATAAAATGTGCACCTAGGCCTTAGACAAGTTTCTTAATCCTACTGATTTTCATACATAATCATTATGAAAAGACATTTCCACCTTATACTAAGACAGGGAGATACGAAGCAAATGGTGTCCATAGTATTCTTAACCCTGAGATGCTGTGATTCTAAGTGCTATGTCTAGGCACCTCATGCAAATTAAAAGTAGGTATGTACATTATTCCTTAAGAATAGAAGCACCTATGAAAACCCAGAGGAAATTGTTATTAAATAATCAGTGATTCAGTATGAATGAATACTCACATGCAAATAACAAATAGCAAAATTTATTTTCCTTTTTTTAATTGTTCAAATAGAAAGCTCTGGCTTAAGTAAGTAAGTAAAAAATCAACCTGAACTTTCATGTGTTATTTTCTCAGAAATCCCATACCATATTACTAACCATTCATGTGCTCTAACCAATACTTTGATATAAATGAAGTCACACTCCATTCATGTACAATGAATCGAATGCCTTCTGCTGTCATGTATAACTAATTAGAACAAATTAAAAAAATCAATCATATACAAATTATTAGATGAACCAAAGGAAGTCTAACAGAGTAGAAGAAGAATGGGAAATAGGAGAGAAGTCAGGAGGGAAAATGAACTGAAATCTAATTTCCATGCATGTATGAATTCGTTGGGATAAACCCAACTACTATGTATAACTATAAAACTCAAATTAATTAATTAATTAATTAAATTTTAAGAATACTTAAAAAAAGTTTTTTATTTTTATATTTGTTTTGCAGTAGTGAGAAAAATGTTTACAAATTATATTTATTATTCCAAAAATCACACCTAAGTTTAAAAATTCATAAAACTATTTTTGTTGACTGTTATGCATAATGATTTCTTAAATATAATTTGTTTTTTAGTAGTGTGGTGGAAATGTTGCTTATACATTTCTATTATATTTATATTACATCTTTATCATTTTGAGTAGATAAGAACTAAGCAAATCTGTAAATGAGCTTTTATTACCTTTTAAAGACTAAATTAAGTGACACAATTTTGTACTGAGCAGTTTAATTCCAACACACATGTTCAAGGAGTGAATTAATTTTGGCATTGAGAAAGAATGCAAACCTTATGAATTTCAAAGCTGTTCTAAAATGATTAGTCATTACCTAAAATAAAATTTCACTTTTTATATTCTTGTTCTTTATTTCTGTTTTTGGTACTTAAGTGATACAAGCATGAAATTAATTATTTTCACATTTAATTTACTTCTTATTGGTTTTCTCTAATCTTAATCCTATTGAATCATTAAACTTTTCCTTTGCATCCCTGAGTGCCCTGAACATTTTTGTTTATGTACATATTTTAGTCTTTGAATCAGACACATACAGATTGGATGTTTAAATTCCAAAGAAATGGTTTTATGCTCTGCCTAAAGAGCTCATTAACATTGACGAGTTTACAAGTTATTCAATAGTTTTAATTTGTTTATTCATTTGACAGTAAAGCTGCTCTTTCTCTTACTCATTTGTTTAATTCTCTAGGTCTTTATTGTTTTCAGTGCCTCTTCATCTGTTCATCATTGGCCTTTTCTTGATTTAGCCACTTGCAACATTCATAAAAAAGTGTAGTTGATCACAGAACATCTAATGTCAGAGAGATTCATTATGTTGACATTTTATAATCTTTCCAATTATACTTCCTTCACTGGTTGTCCTCAAGTATCCTATTTATCTTTGTAAGTACTTTTCTTAACTATGCAGAAGCTTTTCATCAGGCACACATTTTTAGATTCTATTAAAATCAGGCATGTGCAATACTTCCTGTTTTCAAAAATATGTAGTAACAGTTTTTTTCCTTGCTTAGTACTTAAATCATCTAGCAAAATGGAGAAAGCAAAAGTGGCTTTGTTGAATGTCTCATCACAAGAAAGCTTCAAGAGTTTAGTTTAAAAATATCTATCTCGGGCTAGGTATTTTTTTACTGAAATAAAATTTTAACATACTACATATTTATTCTCTCACTGTCATCATTGTCTGCCTCCCTCATGTGGTTACTTCTGTGAAGATGAAAGTAAAATCTATGTACCGTATTAGAGCAGACAAATCATTGTTTGGATCTTCAAGGAACTCAATAAGTAGTACTTTCATCCCTGTTGAGAAAATAGAACAAAAGAGTAGCAAGAGAAATATACAATTTAACATGAATTAATAATCATTGTCAAGTTGGTGGTTGTGACTTTTGTATTTGGGAAAATTCCACTCACAGCACATATTACCACAATGGAGCACCTTTATGCATGTCCTAAAAGTGTTTGGTGAAAAAGCAATGAGAAAATACTTTCTCTCAAATCAAAATCATCCTGATTGCTCTCTTCTCATATCAAAAGGAATAGCGAAGTGAGCTGAGTGGGTCCAAGTATAGTCAAATATGTTATTCACTGTCACTTTACTTCCCTCAATCAGGATAGGATAAATTGTTGGAGAGAGAAGCATGTGATCAGTAAACAATATTCCTTATCATGGAAACCACGAGTGGAAAAAATACATTCTTCAAATAGCACCCCCTGACTCATCTACTTCCAGTGCTCAGCTTCTGGATTAAGCCTATGGTTGATTAGACCTGTTGTGAATCTGTTTAGAAGTGGCAATGGGCCACTAGCAGGGCAGATCTGGGCCAATATCTTTGATATCATTTCTCATATGCTGAGTCACTGCATTTCTGTATACACTCTGGGGACAACATGGAAGAGCCTAAATATTTGCTCCTGAAAGTTTCTGAAATATATAAGTAGGGTACAGTGATCACCATCCTAATGAAGTGGAAAATGCACTTGCTATTTTCCTTCTCTTACCAGATTATGACCAGACACATTTTCCATGAGGGCATAATACAAGTTCTGCAATAATGGAAATAGTATGAAATTCTAAGAATGAGACGTATGAAACTAAAGATAAAAAATTTCAGCAACAGACATACTTTATTTAAAATTATATCCTTCCTTAACATCACACACCATGGGAAAATTAAAACACAAGGTTAAATCTTTTTTAAAGTTAATTCCCCAAACAGATCATTTTCAAAATTATTTTTTCTTGCATACATGAGTTTCAAGTCCAAAGAGATGAAAATATACAACCCTTCCTTCCCCATCTTCTTTCATCTTCATATTTTACTTGAATTTAGGTCTAGAAGTTTTAGTGCCCAGATAAAATTTGCCTCTTAAGTACCAGTACCTTGGGCTTGTACCAGAACCCCAATGTACTAATATAAATATGTGTATTGCTTCAGAACCTCTGAAGTATTTTATTTTCATGCCTATCTCTTATATATCTTAGTTTCAATGCTTCCAAAGATTAGCAGTCACAAAATTGCATAACTACTCTGTACTCACACCCTTTACAAACTACAGGATGTACACTGCCTAATCCTGTTAACAAATATACAATCTTGCTCTCAGAAACTAGCTCTCAAAATCACCGTAGGCTTTAGAATAAGTTTACCTAAACCAGAGAGGATGAGAAAAGAGCAAGAAAATCTTGGTTTGGGGTTCTTTAGTTTAGTAGTCATGGATACACACTAACTGGAACCCACATTTTGTGCATTTTAAATGTACTAGAAGGAATTCTCAGGGCAAAAATAACATTTTAAGGATACATACATACACCTCTGGGGATAATATCGCCTCTGCTTAATTCTATAACTAGCACATTTCTTTGTAAGCCTTACTTCTAATATGATAATACCAAACTGGTTGTCAATTCTACAACATGACCTATCTTTGCTCCTATTTTGAGTGAGATTTTTTAGTCCTGTACAGCATTGGAATTCCTTAGGATTAACAGATCTGTCCATAGGAAAAGTTGCTGTATGTAGCTAACCAGCCAACAGTACTCTTCAGATTGTGCACTTCAGCACCTCCAGAAGCCACCATAGGGCTGGATTTCAGTTAGTACCATTATATTCCTGCATAGAAGGTCCAGAAGGATACAGTTCTTGGTCAGTGACCTAGAACTTCATTGCTATATGATTACTAACAGTTTACAGGTGAAACCTCAGCAGTGTATAATATCACATGAAGAACTCAGATGACTTGCAATGGAGAAGTAATTTATATTGTCCAACTTCCCAACACCGCTTTCAGTGCATGCTAATTCTCTCTTTCCTTTAGAATTAGGGCTGCCTTTGAAATGCATGCTTGATAGTGCTGTAGCATCCTATATTCTGAGGCTGTATTCTGACAGGCAAGCTTGCTGAGCTGCAGCATCCTGCATTCTGAGGCTAGTCACACCTATGAAAAACTCTTCAGATCCATGCCATTGATTGCTCATATCTGCCATGCACCAAAAAATGAGAGGGGCCACCAATATGAACTCTAAGATCAAATTTCTTCCTCAAATTGATTTTTAAAAATTACAATATCTATTGCCTGTAACTATCTATTGAGTTAACTTAGATTCCTTATAATGCTGCTGAGAGGTCCTGTGTAGACTTTACTGAGGTAAAGCTTACATCTTTATTCTCTTGCTTTGGTCTGAATACCCCTCTCCAAAACTCACGTTGAAACCTCAAACCATCATGGTAGTACTAAGGGGGGGAGGTTTGGGCAAGATATTAAGGGATTGGTGCCTAAAGGAGATTGAAAATAGCTGCCTTGTACTTTCCAGCATGTAAAAACCCAGCAGGATGATACTATCTTTGAAGCAGAGAGCGAGCTCTCATCAGATCCTGAACTGACTGATACCTTGATCTTGGACTTCCCAGGCTCCACAGTGAGCAATAAATTTCTGTTGTATATGAATAACCTAGTCTGAGATATTTTGCTCTAGTGTCACCATCAGACTGACACCCCTACAAAAAGAGCTCTGTCTATGGATTGAGTTACCATCAGCTGTAGTTCTTCTCCAAAGGAGCATATGACTGCTTCAAGCTTTGGTGCAGTCCACAGATGATGGAAACTAAACCAAAATATTATTTTATGTCCATAGTACTTTAATTCTAGAATTAATCATAGAAATATAATGAACCCTGTCTGTATTAATCTTCTTTTAATTGGTGCTTACTAATTACACAGTGTTGTTTCATTGTTTAATATCCAAAAATGCCTATAACATAACTTGATCAGTTTCACTTCACAGTACTTCCCTTTCCCTTCCTTTATTCTCTCCCATTTATTCCCTTCTACTATACCAATTGTTTCCCTTCCACTTCCGTGACTTTTCTTTCTTTCTTTTCCTCTAGCTTCCACACAAGAGAAAATGTGTGGTCCCTCTATGAATTTAGGTTATTTTACTGAATATCGTATTCTTCAGATCCATCCATTTTGCTACAAATGTCATGATTTTATATTCTCTGTCTTTCTCTCTCTCTGTACTGAGGATTGAACCCAGGAGTACTTTACTGTGAAGCTGCATTTCATGCCCTTTTATTTTTACAGTTTGAGAGAGTCTATCTAGGTTGCTTAGGATCTTGCTAAGTGGTTGAAGCTGGCTCCAATTTGTGATCCTCTTGCCTCCCAAATCACTGGAATTACAGGCATATGCCACTGTGCCATGTTCCTTTCTTCTTTATGCCTGAATGAAACTCCTTTGTGTATATATGCCACATTTTCTATATCCATTCATCTGTTGACAAACACCTAGGCTGATTCTATAACCTATTATGAATTGTGTTGTGATAGACATGGATATGTATGTATCTATGAAGTATGACTGGTTTTATTTCTTTTGAGTAAATACCAAGGATCATATGATAGTTCAATCTTTAGTTCTTTGAGGAACCTCCATGCTGATTTCCATATCAGCTGTACCAATTTTCTTTCCAACCACCAGCATATGATTGTTCCTTTCTCCTTCACCCTTGCCAGCATTTATTTGTATTCATATTCTTTATGATTGCCATTCGGACTAGAGCAAGATAGAATCTCAATGTAGTTTTGATGGCACTTCCCTAATGGCAAATATGTTGAACATTTATTTTCACATAATTGTTGGCCATTTGTATGAGGAGTATCTGTGTAGTTCACTTTCCATTTATTGAAAGGGTTATTTGAGTCCTTTATATATTCTTGATATTAATCCTCTGTCAGAAAATAGCTGGCAAAGATATTTTTCCCATTCTGTAGGCTTTCTTTTCATGTGCTTGTTTCCTTTGCTGCACAGAAGCTTTTTAATTTGGCACCATCCTATTTATCAATTCTGAGTTTCATTTCCTGAGTTATTATGGTTCTATTCAGGCAGTCATTGTCTATGTTCACATGTTGGAGTGTTTCCCCTGTTTTCTTCCAGTTGTTATGAAGTTTCTGGTCTTATAATTAGTTATTTGACCCATTTTAAATTGACTTTTGCACAGGGTGAAAGATAGGGATCTAGTTTCATTTTTCTACACATGAATATCAACATTTCAAGGCACCATTTGTTAAAGAATCTATCTTTACTTCAACATGGTTTTGGCACCTTTGTTGAGAATCAGATGACTACAGCTGTGTGGGTTTGTGTCTGCCTCAGGCATGGAGATTTTTAATAAAGACAATTAGTTTGGCTTATGACTTGGAGGTACAAGGTCACAGGGCTACATCTGACAATGCCTTTCTTTTTGACAGGAACACTGAAGAGCGACATGACAAGAGACAGGGTACTTGAGTACATATCTCCTCTCTCTTTTCTCTTCATATAAGGCCACTGGTATTCAATCCTAAAGATTTCCTACTAATGACCTTACTTAATTCTAATGAGTTTCCACAGGCTCCACCTCTAAACACCATTGTCAGATTATGTTTCCACCCTCTTAATACCTCACAATGGAGATAAAATTCAGCACATAAACCCTTGGGGACAATCTCTAATCATAATCAAACAATGGCATAGTATATAAATCAGCTATCTCTAACAAAGACTCAAGCATTCAGTATTTTTTACCCTCTCCCTACAACACTGTGCTACTGTTTTAGAGATGAGTGGCAGGATGAAGTCCAAATTCAAATGCTTAGCGCATCTTCTTGCAGTTTATTATGTGCTTCAGTACCTATGTCATTTCATACAACTTCAACATTTGTACTAAAATCTTCTGTATCAATTAGGATTCAATCAAAAAAGTATAATCAGTGGGACATGCACGCACATTTATCTGGATTTGCTACTGGGATTTAACCTTCACAGTCCTGGGAGCAGCTAAGCGGATTAAACATCCTTCCTAGGCTATTGTCTTCACCTATGAACCTGCTCCATGAAGTTGACCAAGATGACCCTAACAGTCCCCTCCCTTGTGTAAACTTGGTACCATTTTCCTCCTGATTGTAGACCCCTATAGTCTTATTTCCCCCCATCTGTATTGAGGTATATTTGACAAGTATATTTTTAAATATACTGAAAAGTATATATTTAAGGTTCAGTACTCAATGTCTGGATATCACATATAATCATGCTAACTAGCATTTCTTTTTTTTTTTTTTTTTCTTTTTTTGGTAGGAACACTTACCTACTAGAAAGTTTGGTGAATTTATATTCCTAAATACTTCCTCTGAAACATTAATCTTGAAAAAGTCTCTTAGGTGATTTATACACCAGTAATGACATTCTTAAGTATCAGGGAACCATTTCCTTGAAATGCAAGCAAGGAAAATAGTACCTGATCACCCAGTTCTGAGGGAGGGTAGGTACTTGACCTAGCAGGTACCTCTTTCAAAACTAGGAGAAAGTTTACTTTTCCCATGTGTTAATTCAGTTAACAAGTAAAAATGGCCTAGCATCTCCTCCTCACTCCATCTAATACCTTGAATAGCCTTGCCTGTTTAATGCTGTCCAGTGTACGCTTTGCTTTTTGATAAAGTCCAAGTAATAGGTTGAAGGAAAAAGGAGATAGATATGGGGTCGGGGGAACAAGTTATGAGCTGGGGGCCACAAGCATGAGCTGAAACCACAGGAGGAAGGAGTCCTTCCTCCACTTTGATGGTATGGGTGTCCTGTGGATACAGTCCTTTCCAGCAAAATAAAATGTGACTGGCAAAGAGTTCATAGGAATGCCCTCACAGTACTGGTTAACTTGAAACATGTAGGAAAAGGAATTCTGTGAATTATAGTTTCCCAGTTGAGAAACTATCACTTCACATTTCATATTCTTTATCAGGAATATAAATGAGCACCATGAAAGTCTCATTCCTAATATAACATCTTTCCCTGGACTCATAACTATTGTTTTTCATTAGTTTAGATGATTACTTTTTAGAAAATAATAGATTATGGTTTCTTTTGTTTTCCCTCAATACTTCAGCAACATGTTTAACGTAGCACTGCTCAAAACATATTAAAAATAATTTTATATGCAGAATATATGTCAAATTATAAGGAATTTGCTTACTTAATTTTTTGATCAATAAACTTTGCTGGAGGAATGATGTAAGTGGAAAATATAAGTATATAAAGTAGATTTTAAGAGTAATGTAATTGTCATTATTCCTTTATTTTATATTTACCTGAATTATTCTTTTTTAATTATCATATATATACATACACACATATATATGAATATACATGTGTTTTAAATTGTAAAACAGGAATTCTTTCAACCTAAAGTTAACATGCTCTCTGTGTCCTAGATCAGCATCCTTTTCTTCCTCCTTCAAGTGTATACAATATTAGTTACAATTTTCAAAGTCACATTTTCCTACATTAATTCCAAAATCAGAGCACTTTCAGTTTCCTTTCATTTTAATGTTTTAATTCAGGCAGATAAAGTTCTAAAGGTCTTCTGTACAATACCATGACCATAGATAATAATATAATATTTTGCACTTCAAAATCTTAGAGAGTAAATCCTTTTTTTAAATCTTTTTTTAGTTGTAGATGGACACAATATCTTTATTGATTTGTTTATCTTTATGTGGCACTGAGGATCGAACCCAGTGCCTCACACGTGCGAGGCAAGTTCTCTACCACTGAGTCACAATCCCAGCAGAAAGTAAATCTTAAGTTGTGTTCTTACTATACACAAACATGCATACACATAAATAGAAATAAAACAATGAAGCCCAGAATTTAGGATAGTGTTGGGTCCGTCTTTTGCCTTGATTATGGTGACATATTTCAGGGGTTTGCATATGTCCAAATATCAAATTGGATACATTAAACCATGGACCTTTAGTTTTATCATTTTTACCTCAGTGCCAGACGAGGAGGCACATATCTGAAATTTCAGTCACTGTGGAGGTGGAGTCAGGAGGACAGCACATTTGAGGCAAGACCATGTCTCAAGATTAAAAATAAAAAGGGGTGAGGAGTGAAGATCAGTGATAGAACACCCTGGATTCAATCCCCTGAACCACACAAATTCAACAGGGATGTACATCATCAAGATTTTATATCTAAAGGATTTTATGTGTGTGTGGTGGGGTGTATAATGAGAGTTTTATCATTGCCTTCCATGCAATATTTATCGAACTTCCCTTTAACATACCATGATATTAGTTGCAATTGTAAATAATAATGGTGTTTAGATCCTCACCTGTGATCCTTTGATTTTGCACGTTAGGTACAATGAAGTATGTCTCCCACCACTTGTCTGTAATCATTCAAATTAACTTTATCACTTTTCAAAATAGTTTGGACTCAAGCAACAGAAAACCTGGTTAAGAGTAACAAAACCAAATAGGGTTTATACTTCTCACATAAATTGTAGGCCATATATAGCCAGGGCAGCTACTCAAAAATGTCGAGAATATAGGCTCCTTCTATATTCAGGCACCTCCGCTTTTAACATGTGGTTTTGTCCTCAAATTTGAAGTATGGCTGGTGCATCATCAAATTCTTCCTTATGTTTTAAAAAGAAAAAAGGGAGTGAGAAGCAGTCCAAGAGCCAAAAAAAGTTCTATTTTCTCTGATATGAGAAATGGTACACAAGATTTTTAAGCCTCAAATTTTACTGAGACATTTTTCATCCTTTGAATGCCAACTATTACTTTGTTTTATTTTAGCTCTGTCTTTTTAAAGCAATATATAGGTGAGTTTTAAGAATCCAGGTTGATGTATAACAGTTCTCAATCAGATAACTTTATTAAGTGTATTAATTGAGAATACCTAAATTTACTTGTATCACAACTAAAATTCTATTCTTCTTTTTGATTTTGTTTTGCTTATTATTTTCTAAATCTACACTTTATTGGGTTGATATATTTTGCGGGATGCTTGCCTTATTACTTTGAGATTGACAGGTGTTGACATGCTTTTTTGGTGTCTGCGCAATGCTGGGGATTTAACCCAGGGCCTTGCACGTGCTAAGCAATTGCTTTACCAACTAAGTTACATCCCCAGCTCTAACTCTTTTGTGGACTGCAATTAATATTGATTTACATTTTTAAAAACTAAAGTTAATCTGTATCAATTTTGCTTCTGAACAAGTTAGGATAGTTAGCAGGGAAAAACTCACCATTCCATTTTATTATTGGTGATTTTGATTGTGTTTCTTACATATATACTCAGGAGTTCATTAAAATGAAAACACACCTTCCTACAATTTTTGTTCAACATTTTTTCTTGCTCAAACACTTTTTGTCTGCATTCACTTCTCATAAAGCTGGAACATAGCTTTGAGTCATTCTTTCAGAGAATGGTAAATTATCTTTGTGTTTGAATACCTGGAAACACATTGATTTCATGATTCACTCTTGATAACTTGATTGAGAATGAGATTCCAAGTAAATAATTTTCACCTTCATGAAAATATAATCCCATTATCTACTAACATCATTTATTTAAGACTATGGCTCTGTTGCTGGAATAGTATTCATGTATTTTTAAATTATCTATCATGTACATGAAACTTACAAAATATTAAGATTCCTTTATGTCTTATAATCCCAGAGTTTCAAAATTTTTAAGTATGCTAGATTGTGAATTTTACTGTGTCAGCCTAGTAAAGTGGGAATTACATTTCCTAGACCATCCTTCATTTTGTTGTTCTTAATTGAAATGATTACAAGAGAAATTTCCATAGGATTGGAATACAGTGAAGAAGAAGTCTTTCTTCTTCTTCTTTTTTAAAATGCAAGTCAGGGTAGACAACCAAGGCCTATGAAGTTACCTATCTGCCAAGTTCCTTGTTTGGCCTGGGGAACATGTAGGCCCTTAGTGATTCTGCCTTCTATGCAATCTCTCCACTAGCTTGGGTCAAATGGGCACAAATATGCAGTTTCTTGGAAAAGAATGTCAACTTGTCCTGTGGTCAGTCACCTCATTAAGGATGGAGATGACAAGTCAGATATAGAATATATATTTTCATAAATTTTAGTTTATCCAATTCTATTCTTGATTTTTCACAATCGAGGTTCAAATCCTTGTCTTGATCCTTGCGCTAGCTGGTCCATGTAATCAGTCCCACATCAAACACAAAAGCAAAGATTGCACAGTTTTCTTAACCAGCTCCCATATGATGTATAAATACTAATGCCTACAGGAAATCTCTTCCTGTCACTCAGTGTGGTTCTCCTTATCTAAATAAACCTTGAAAGATTTTTTATTTCTCATCCATTCATGCTATTTGGCACTTAATCTCTCTTTCTGTGGTGAAGTGTCAAGTACTTATTCAGTTCTTGAAATTTTTCAGCCATTATTTCATAAAATGTTGCTTCTTAAATGCACTATCTATGTATAGATTCTTTTCAATATTCTCTAGTGGAACCCTGGTGTTTGTTCCCCATATCTATTTTTTTTCACATTTTTATTAGGACAGCATTATAACATATTTTCTCAAAACTGTTTCAACAAATTAATTCATCTCTGTACTGTTCTCAAAATAGATTTTATCATATATATTGAGGTCATTTTTCTTGTCCTTATATTTTTTCAACACAGATTATTTATTTGGTTTCTTTGATTTTTTGTTTCTCTCTGTAAAATCTATTCTTATATCCTTTCTTCCTTTGGTTCATAAGCCTTAATTTTTTCCAATATTTACAGTACATGATTTTTTCAGGGGGTACTGGATCTCGAATGCAGGAACCCAGGGTGCTTTACCACTGAGCCACATACCTAGCCCCATTTATTTATGTATTTATTTATTCATTTATTTTGAGACAGGATCTCACTAAGTTGTTTAGTTCCTCACTAAATTGCTGAGGCTGGCTTTGAACTTGCGATCCTCCTGCCTCAGCCTCCAGGGCCAGTGGGATTATAGGCCTGTGCCATGGTCACCAGCTCACAGCATATTCTTTACAACTTTAAGGAACTCCAAGAGATATACTTAAAAGCCATTCAGAATGTGACAGTATTTTCATTTTGTCAATAATATCATCTTTTATGCTATCATTTTTCATTATTCTTTTGCCTGTATTGTTTTCAGTTGTGTTGAATTTTCTTTCTCTCTTTTCATCTTTATTGGACATTGAATTTTTTTATTCTTTTTATGTCTTTGTCTTCAGTTTGATTTAACTCATTGTCTTTTCTATTTAGGACTATCAAGGCAGAAAATCATCTTACATCGCTGCCTCTGTTTTCTTATCTCATCAAAATTATCCTTAGGCACTGAATGAGGTAGCAGCTTAGACCTTTTTATTGCAATGAGTTCCTGCCTGTTTCCTCTTATCAACCTAGTTATGAATTATCACATCCACAGCTGTAAACAGTGGTCACAGGATTTTTCTTTCTTTCTTTTTTTTTTTCTGCTGAAAGCTATGGTCTAGGATGGATCCTGCTGCTTTAATTCATTGATGCATAATAATTATACATAACAGTGGGATTCATTGTGGCATATTCATCCATGCACATAACATACTTTGATCAATTTCTCTCACCAGAACCTCCCTTTGCCCTGCTTTCTTCTCTATCATCTTCCTCTATTCCAAGTGGTTCCTTTGTTTTTTTCACAGGATCCACTTTTTACCTGTTTCTCTCTAGCTTCCACATATGACAGAAAACATAGGACCCTTAGCTTTCTAAGTTTGGCTTATTTCATGATGTTCTCCATTTCTATCCATTTATGAGAAAATGTCACAATTTCATACTTCTATATGGCTGAATAAAACTCCATTGTGTGTATATACCACATTTTCTTTATCCGCTTAGCCGTGGGTGGACACCTAGACTGGTTCCAAGACTCAGCTATTGTGAATTTTGCTGCTATAAATACAGGTATGCATATATAGTAGCCTGGTTCTAGTCGGCTGGCTCACAAAACGTACTTTCTTATAACCTGCAATGGAGAAGTATTTAAACAGCTATGCATAAATGGTCTTTCTTAAGGTTATATTCCATTGTTTCATGAGTATATTAGTATTAGATTTTAATTTAGAAAAGTGTGCTAAAATGACTATCTTAAAATTTCTTTTATTACTGGTATATTTTTGGCACAGAGTTGGAGGGGATTGAATCATGAAGTTATGACACCATCATGAGTAGGTTAAAAACCTCACTTTCTACCAGGGTTGAAATGCTTTTTCTGTAAAATGTCAGATAGTAAATATTTTAGGCTTTTCCAGTCAAATTCAATCTCCATTACACATTCTTCATTCTCTGAGAAGTCTTAAAATGTGAAAATCATTCTTAGCTTATAGGCCATAGACAATATTCAAGGCAACAAAATAATTTTATTGTGTTACAAGGATAAATTCAGGAATAATGGGACTAAAAGGTAGTCGGCACAGAAAACATGCACATTTATGAATACTTAACTGGGAAAACCAGGTTTAGATGATGCTAATCATAATTTTTCTAATTGACATCCTTTCACTTTTTTGCTTCATGATAATTTCTATAATAGTCAATAATTCCATTTTTCCAAGAGATTAAAAACCAAACTGAACATCAATTCAAATAATAGACAATCCTTCCTATATATACAGAATTATAAGAGTTGAAGAAGTCAACTGTTTCAAATCAAATAAATGACCAAGGATTGAGCAATTTCATGCTGAGAAGTGAATTTGAGGGGAATCTTCTAAAAAGGATAAGTATTCACCACTTATATTAAAGCACTACCAAAGAAACCGATATCTTGTTTAGGGCTATTCAAGTGTAAGAAAACTTGGTATAAGTATTTAATGTTAAGCCCTTCTTTTGTTGTTTGGTTGAAGAAATAGGAGAAAAATCAACATGATTTGCAACTGAGAGGGAAAGTACTGCTGGAAAAATGATATTAAGCAATGTTACATGTAATTTGCAAACTAGAAAGACATAGATGAAAGCCTGGTTTTGCTGACTTATCTGTTTCAGAGCATGCAGTGTTCAAGAGACTAAAATAAGAAAATGATAGGAAGTTATTTTAGTCAAAATATTGAACTTCCATTAAAGCAGAAATAATTTTAATTATTTTAATGAACATATGTTCTGTGCCTCCCACAGGGTTGTTAAATAAGAAAATTAAAAATCTCTATTAGAAAACTCAGAACATATTATAAACACCCAATTTGTAACACTAGACATGTAAACATTCTGTAAACACTAGAAAATATTTAACCCTGCTATCATCCACAATTTTAAAATTTCCCAATATATCATAAAATAATTTCCAGCAAATTTGTAATAATGATCAATAATCTTTAGTTGTCAAAAATGAATACATGTAGTTAGTTTCAACTTTTCCATAGGTATTTTCATAAATTTAAATCAATGCATCTTTTCTACAGAGAAATTTTAGAAAAAACATGAAATACTTTTGAAAGGTACTTAACTTTTTACAAAATAAATTTCTACTCCTAGTACTTATGGAAATAATCTTCAAATAATAATGCATGTGATAATTTGTTTGAAAAACTGTCATTAAAATTATGTGCAATAACCAGTCAGGTACAGTGGGGAATGCCTGCAATCCCAGCAACTCCGGAGACTGAGGCAGGAGGATTGTGAGTTCAAAGTCAGACTCAGCAACAGCAAGGTGCTAAGTAACTCAGTGAGAGTCCCTAAATAATACACAAAATAGGGCTGGGACTGTGGCTCAGTGCTTGAGAGCCCCTGAATTTGATCCCCAGTGCCCGACCCCCAAAAATTGTATGTAACTTTCCAAAAAGCAGCTAGGAGTATATTCTCACTAACATAAGTATTAGTCAGATGTATAATTCTATATATTACATAGACTTTATCTTATAGAAACGAAATGTCTAGTCATCTCTGGAGTTCACAAGTGTAATTTCTTCAAAAAAGAATAATTCATATGTAATTTGACATTTGAATAACATCAATAAGTAAATACAAACATGAATTATGTGTCAATGCTTGTTTATAAAATAATCTGCTGTTAGGTGTCACAAAACTATGTAAAATTGTTTCTTGCAATAGACACTGTTATAGTAAACAGATTTCTTCCATATTTGTCTGTGCATGTAATTGGGAGTCAGTCATAAGTATAGTTAACTTTACTTAAAATGAAACATGGAGGTAACAAGCACATTATAACCCCCAAGTAGAGTTTGGAAAACAAAGAATTTATTGAAAAAGAAAAACTACTGATATTAAAGGAAGAAAGAATAGAATGTAATAAATATAAATACTGAAACTAAGTTTATATGTACATTGGTTGTAGAGAAATGTTTAATAAAAATGAAGATGCAAATTAGTGCAGCCACTCTGGAAAGCAGTGTGGAGATTTCTCAGAAAGCTTGGAATGGAACCACCATTTGACCCAGCTATCCCACTCCTTGGCCTATACCCAAAGGACTTAAAATCAGCATACTACAGAGATACAGCCACATCAATGTTCATTGCTGCTCAATTCACCATAGCCAGATTGTGGAACCAACCTAGATGTCCTTCAATTGATGAATGGATAAAGAAAAAGTGGTATATATATACAATGGAATATTACTCTGCCATGAAGAATGATAAAATTATGGCATTTGCAGGCAAATGGATGAAATTGGAGAATATGATGCTAAGTGAGATAAGCCAATCTCAAAAAACCAAAGGATGAATGATCTCGCTGATAAGTGGATGAGGACATATAATGGGAGGTGGGAGGGGTTAGCATTAGGGTTAGGGTTAGGTTTAGGGTTAGGGATAAGGAGTGTGGTAAGAATGAAGGAAAGAAGGACTGTATAGAGGGAAAAGAGGGGTGGGAGGGGTGGGGGAGAAGGGAAAAAAAATAATGAATCAAACATCATTGCCCTATGTAAACGTATGATTACACAAATGGTATGCCTTGACTCCATGTACAAATAGAGAAACAACATGTATCCCATTTGTATACAATAAAAAAAAAAAAAGAAATGATGAGAGGAAGAGAGAGCACAAAAGAAATATCAGGATAGATGATTTGGAGAACTGGTTCATGAATGATAAAATTTAAATCTGTAAGACCATAATAAGGAAAAAAAAAGTCCAAAAATACTATAAATACTTTTGTAAGACAGAAAAAAAAAAGTGTGAATGGAAAGTGCTTGAAGAATAGTATGTAAAAGAATTGATGTGTGACCAAAAAGTCAAAAAAATCCAAGGTTAAGAATAAAAATTGCATTCAATAAGCAGTATAGAATCAAGTAAGTTCTGTGTTTATATATGTATGAATTCTAGGCATTAAGTGTATGAAGCTGCCAAACTTCTCTGCTTGACAAAGAACCCAATCAATAAATGGTCTAAGGAACTGGGCAGACACTTCACAAAAGAAGATGTACAAGTGAACAACAAATATTTGAAAAAGTGTTTATCATCTTTAGTAATTAGAGAAATGCAAATCAAAACCACCCTAAGATTTCATCTCACCCCAGTTAGAATGGTTATTATCAAGAACACAAGCAATAATAAGAGTGGCGTGAATGTGGGGAAAAAGGCACACTCATTCATTGCTAGTGGGGTTGCATATCAGTGCAGCCACTCTAGAAAGCAGTATGGAGATTCCTCAGAAAACTTGGAATGGACCCACCATTTGACCCAGCTATCCCACTCCTCTGTTTATACCCAAAGGACTTAAAAACAGCATACTACAGTAACTCACTCACATCAGTGATTATAACTGCTCAAGTCACAATACCTAGATTGTGGAACTAACCTAGATGCCCTTAAATAGATGAATGGATAAAGAAACTGTGGTATATGTACGCAATGGACTACCACTGAGGCATAAAGAAGAATAAAATTATGGTATTTGCTGGCAAATAAATGGAGTTGGAGAATATTATGCTAAGTAAAACAAGTCAATCCCCAAAAACCAAAGGTGGAATGTTTTCTCTGATAAGTGGATGATGATACATAATGGGGGGTGGGTGGCAGGGGGTGGTAAGGGAAGAATGAACTTGGAATTGTGTAGAGGGAAATGGGGTAGGAGGGTGTGGAGGAAGGAAGGAATAGTGGGCTGAGACAGACATTATTATCCTATGTACATGTATGATTACATAAGTGATGTGAATCTACATTATGTTCAACCATAGAAATGAAAATTGTACCTCATTTATGCATAATGAATCAAAATTCAGTCAGAAAATTTTTTTTTAAAAAATCAGGTTAGTTCTGTGTTTATATATATAAATGTTATGTATTAGGTGTATAAAGCTGCCAAACTTCTCTGCTTGACAAACAACTATAAGCACATTTACTACTTTAAAATAGGTAAACAAATATTAATGAGGATTCTCTTTTCAACATTAGCTAAGGAAAGCATAAAAGATACTATTCTAATTCTAATCACCAAGTATAACAAGGTAGGAAATGATGTGGGTTTTTAAAACCACATCAAATAAGTAAACATGCAAAGAAACCCAAATAAATTAAATTTTAGCAAGTGGCAAATTCTTCAAAAGAGAGGAGATCCACTTATTCCTGGAACAACTGTAGGAGGAAGTGGTACAGAAGCAATGAAACTAGTCATACCTATCCTGATTTTTAGGGCAAAGGGCAAGGTGTATCAGCATACATAAAGAATACCTACATGAGGTACATTAAGTTTTTCTTGAGCAAAGACTGAGGGATGGAGAGCTGAGAAAAATGCCCTCCTAAGCAGTGGAGGGTTTCTGCTCTCTGAGGCAGGAGGTAGAGCAGGAAGCTTAGAGAAAGTCCTCTGAGAAATTTTGAGTACTCACAGATTAATGAATCACACTGCAATATTAGGGTCAGGGTGATAGGGTATGCAGACATTTTCTGAGGCCTAGAGCTGGTGACAGGAATGTAGGGACAAGAGAACTCACCTGGACTCCAATATTATGATGTCTGTTCAGCTTCAAGGAGAAAGTTACAATATCACACATGTAAATTTCCATTATCAACAAATATTATGGCTCTTCCATTCACTATTCTTTAGTACCTTCTCTTCCCTTCCCTTCCTGAACAATTAGACTCTTAAACAAGTAGGTTAAGACTAAGGCATAGAGAAAAGTCACAGCTTCTCGGAGCAAGGTATGGAGGCCAAGAATGATAAGAAGAATTCCCATATGTAAGTGATTGCAGAAGTGCCCAGTCTACCAGCTGAAGTGGGCAGTGCAGGCAGCTCAGTAAGGTGAAGCAAGGACTGAGGTAAGATTGGGACCCAGATGGGTAGAAAGGAGTTTTTAAGATGCTTCAGAATGAGGGACTCAATTGCCCCATATAGAGTAAGGCAATTTGTCATATAAACCATGAGAATAAAACCTAGAGAGTGGTAGTTTTTTCCTGGAGACAATTTATAGCCTGTTCCCTTATGCTAGTCTCATTGGTAAAAGTATTAGAATTATTAGCAACTGCATAGATACCATCATGACTAGCCAACACATATCTAGACAAATGTGTTATCCATTACTACATGTATCACTGACTTGAGACTGATCTGTATTCCACCTAAGGTAGAGGTGGCATCATTAATAACTTCTGCAAGAGTTAGTAATAATTTCTTGCAGTCTTTTTATCCTTGGAATGCTTGTCTGAATTTTTCATAAATACTGTGTCAACGATTTCCCTATGTAGAGAGCTTATATAATCAAGTGTGAACTTTTTTTTTTTTTTCGGACTAACAAATGACTCAGAACTTTTTCAGTCTTGGTGATTTACAGAATTTTTCTTTTTGTGTTCAGAAGTCTCTAATTATTCTTCCTAAAGTGCATGAGGTGTTACTCTGAGGCAAATAGGACCATGCATTCTGCTTAAAAAGAATCTAATATTCAGTATGAGTACAAGGAAACACAGGAAAAAGCACTTACTTCTTATCCAAAGTTGGATCCTAGACTTTTCATATGCAGGATTACATACTCAGATCTATTAGTTTGATTCAAATGATAATTTGTTCATTATCTTATTAAAGCTGTTGGGTTCAACTGTAGAATTACTTGGAGTTTGATCAATAGATTGTAATGATTTTTCTTCTGAGAGAGAGGAACTAGAAATGTCAGAGGTTAATTTATTTTGAAGTCATTTGTTCATGGAGATTCAAGTGGAAACACCATTGGCTGTAATTCTCTGTAGTTTTGTTTGATGGGATTGGAGTTGCCCAGAAGTTTTTATAAAAGAGATATAGCTATGAATGGCATATCCATAAGTCAGAAAGATTAATGCAGTAGATATTCTTTGAGACAATCTAAAATGGCATTAGGATGAGCATTTTCTGATCCAATGATTGTAATAAAGATGTAAGAAAAGAAATTAAGAAAAGGAATATTAAGAATGGATAAATACAAGAGTCTATTGAAAATTAGTAATTTAAGAAGAGAGGTGGAATTTAAGAAAACTAAGAGATGAAAAACAAAGCAGAATTTAGATAGTGATCATGAAAGTTGTTGAATATACAAGGTCTTCAATCTTTTCCTCTCATCTTGGATCACATATAATTCCAAAATTTGGCTGTAACTACAGGATTTCTGTGAATCCTCAATTTTAGGTCACTTGTTGGATTGCCCTTCTAATTGTATGGATTTCTGAATAATTTCTTTACTTGTAAAGTGTAAACACACAGATTGACTCTGCAAAGGTTTACTGCTATATCTATTGATAGCTCTAATAAGGTCTCTTCCAATGAGATGCAAGAGCAGTTTTCCTCTGAGGTCTCAATTTTCAAATGACCTCACTGAATGTCTCTAGATATTTATCCTCTGGGGCTCAGTAGAGACATAACCTCAGTTAAGTCTGCTTGTCTGTCATAATGATAGTCTACATCATTTTCTCTCAACCTTTATAATCACCTTCTTTCCAGAAATTAGTTTCTCTACAAGTTCCTTTTTTTGTTATCCTTTTTGGATAGGTTTTCCAGCAATTTAAAACTCCTGTGTGTTGCCAAAACATACCAAATTCTCTTTACTATGAGAAAAGTCCACCTGTGCATATGTTTATTTTCTGAGTTTTCCAAGTCTTCCACCAGTTGACTAAATAGTTAAGTATCATTCTGCCATACAATCCAATTTTGTCTCAAGTGAAGGACAATATTTTACGAAAATCTTAAACCATTTATGGCATATCCTTCTTGATTGACATCCAGGTTCATCTTTAAGTTTTGATCCATCAAAACATCATGTTAGTTTGAGGTTCCAAAAGAGGATCACTAAAGAAAATTTCCAGAGATAAGACTATTATGAGATTTCCCTTCTTCTGGAGGGGCAGAAGAGTGGCAGAATGTGAGATAGTGCCATGATAAATCATAATGTAAGAGGAAAAAAGCAATAGAACATCAGCTGATTGAATATACAAGGTCTTCAATCTTTTCCTCTCATCTAGGATCACATATAATTCCAAAGTTTGGCTATAACTACAGGATTTCTGTGAATCCTCACAGATTCACAGAATCTAATTGAGTAGTAATGTCCGCACTGTATAAAGCACCATGAGGACAATTGAAGACCCTTGAGCTAGTCTAGCAGAAGCATGGACAGTTACAGATGTACCAGCTGTTTCCATAAGACAAAGCAGATACACAGCAAACTGGTCAAAGGGCAAGACTGTAATAAGTAATAGGTTCGTGGTTTCTGTGAAGTTAAAACTCCAATAACTTGTTAGGTTGTTAACTCACAAACAGACCAAATGACATTTTCTATATTGATGGATTCTTAGAGAAAGAGATTATTGAATAGACTTCTTAAGCTTATAGAATATCTAGTTTTATTGGCTTCCCAAACAATCAGGTCTCTTACCACAATATTACTAAGTTGACAATCCCAGAAAAAAAAATTGGTACGTGTTTTCTCAAATATAAGTCAAATTTAGAAAGCTCAATTATCATTGTGTGAGAGATTTTTGGTAAATTTGATCTCTATTTATTTTTTGACAGAGAAAGTTATTTTCCCTCTCTAGAATAAGCATTTTCTAAAGAGTAAACTGTTTTCAAAAAGTTGTAATTTGGTCTCAGCAACTTTCTCATAATACACAGAGCAAAACGAGAGGATCATATTAACCGTTTATACTGTTTCTGAACAAAGTAGATCGTCAATATATTACCAGAATTCAATCACCAGGTCAATTTAAATTCTTTCCATTTTGATTGAGGAACTTAGAAAAGTAGAGCAGGATTTCAATGAAGTCTTGAAGGTTGACAGGTGAGGTGTATTGCCATCCTCCCTAGGGGAAGGTAATAATGTGTTGACCATCCTGGTCTGAGGGCACTCTGAAGAAAGATGCAGTAGGGTGAAGCAGGCTGCTCCAGGAAGAACTGACAACAGGACAGATTGGGCCTGAGTTCTGCTGCAAAGAGAGGGATAAGGACTTTTTAGATGACCCCAAGACCTTGAAAAATATATATCAATTGATTCATATGTACTTTGTGTTTCTTTGCTGGTGGGGTGGGAGGGGATAAAAAAGCTAGTGTGGGGCATTAGAAGGCCATTCAATGTAAAGCTCAACTGTAAGTTTGCATATTTTCTTTACTTCTTGGGAAAATTTTTGTAAAACTTGGTAGAATATGCTGAAAAGTTAACAGGTTCTGCTCTAATGATTTGTTTTTGTGTTACTGGAATTTTGATTCCCTACAATGGCAGGTGCACTTTCAAAATCCTTATCTAGGGAATGTGTGAAGTATAATGGAGAAGTTAAAGTACCTGCAGAGTAGACACAATTTAACTGTGAATACAAGTCACCCTTGAAATATAGTTCTCTTGTGTTCAGGTAATACCACAATTCCAGATATGAAGTACTTCTTCATTAAATTTATGTGGGTGGAATCACAAAGAAGGAATGCATGTTCTTCAGTCAAGTCCCCAAGAGTTACAGTTAATGAATTGGAGAGAAGAAAAATCTTTGTGTATGGTTATAGGTGACCTGAGGAAGAAGGTGAGTGAAGGAGACAAATCTTAACGTGGAAAGAGTGGTGTCCATAACTACTGTGAATTAGTGAGACCAACTCTGTATATGTAGAGTGAATTCTTCTTGAGTATTTAAGGGCAAAGTAGGATATTGAGGATATTGGAAGCTTTTCTTTACTTGGAGAATGTTCATAGGTCTGAATTAAGAGATTTTCTCATGTCTTGCTTTTTCTTTTTTGTTTGCTTGAGTTTGATTTTGGTGCTTGGAATTAAACCTAGGAACATTTTACCACTGACCTACATCCCTAGTCCTTTTTTAACTTTGTATTTTGAGACAAGGGCTCTCTAAGTTGCTGAGTTTCTCACTAAATTGTTGAGTCTAGTTTCGAATTTTCAATCTTCCTACACCCGCTTCCCAAGTTACTGGGATTACAGTTGTGTGCGACTGCACCCAGTTCGGTTATTCATTTGTCAGATGTATCTATTTTTCCAATGCCCCCTTATAATATTTACAACCCCCTCCCAATACACAGTTCATTGTGTAGTGGGCCATCTAGGCATTTGCAAAGCCACAGTTGAACCCTATATTGTTTTGATTTGAAAATTATTTTACGATGTTCTGCTAGGTACTATACTTCAGGTAACTGAAATATACTATTTTCTAACTTCCATTCTCACTTAGGTCCACAATTCAGCTTTATTTTCATTGACAAATGTGTTGAAAGGGCTGATGTTACATTGACTTCCTTGATTTTCAAATGGTATAAATGCTATTTTCTATTGTCTCCTGAAAATTTCTTACAGGTTACTCTTTCTCTATTTTCATTATTCAATTAAAGTTTAGTTTATTTTTATTGGAAGTATTTCTGATAGGATATTTGTGAGATGTTGTACTGATTTTCAAGTCTTGGTTTAACTTCAGACTAATTGTAGAAAGGAGATCTCTGCAGCTGCCTTTCTGGGTCAGTCCAATTCATTTTTTGCCATCTTTAATTCAGTGTCCGATGTTCCAAACAATATGTGTCAAGTTGATATATATCAACTAACCCTAGATTGTGTGCTTATGAAACAATTTTAATACTTCTGTGAAGTTTCTGGTCTTATCTGTGTTTGAGGAAGTTTTATTTATTTTACTAGTTCTTTTTAGTTGTATGTGACATTGGGATTCATTTTGACATAATTTTGAAAGCATGGAATATAATCTGCTCTAATTTACTCTGCTGCATCTCTCCATACTTCTCTTTTCCTTTCCTCCCCACCCCTGTTTTCTTCCCTCTATTCTTCTGATCATTCTGTTATTATAAATATTTCTAAAATTAGTGCCTTGTGGACATACATAAAGGCGAGAATCACTGTTGTGTGTTCAAATATGCACACAGGAAAATTGGGGCAGATTCATTCCACTGTTCTGGGGAATTTTTTAATCATAGCTTTCAGTTCAGCTTGAGTCCAAGCTTTAAATTCTACAGTTTCCTCACTACCTGTCTTGGGGATAATGGAAATTTAGAGGCAATTTGCCCTTTGTGGGTCTTAGGATGGTTGTTAAGGAAGAGTAGGAACATTTGGAGAAGGAGGAGAGGGAGGAGACAAGAAAGATAAGGAAGGAGAGAACTCAGAAGAATAATTAAGTATCAGGAGAATTGTGTATAGGGCATCAGTTGGAGTACAGAGATGAGGAAAATTTAATAGGGACGTGTTTTTGCTTAATTTGTCAAATTGCCCATGTTTTTTATACTTAAGATTTTAATGAAAAATTTTTTATATTAGAATTTTGTTTGGAGGCCATTGTACACCATTAAAATAAATGTTGAGGGACTGGGACTGTAGTATAGAAGTAGAGCACTTGCCTGGCACTTGTGAAGCACTGGGTTTGATCCTCAGCGTCACATAAAAATAAATAAGTAAATGTTGACCACTGGGCCTTGGAAATCCTTTATTCTCTTCTAAGGTCATTTTCATATGAATAATTCTGTTCAAGACAAATGTACCCAGGAGTGACTATAGGAGGCCTAAATCATCCTTGTTAGACGTGGTCACTTAGAAAGATGGCTGCAAGTATTAGTATTGCAAAAACAATGCATACAAGAAAAAATATTGTTTGCTGGAGGAGCTGATTTTGAATTAAATTTAGGTTTAGAAGTTGATGATCCTATGAGAACTAGTTACAGTCAATCAAAAGTGATGTTTATGCACTTTGTGTGTTTGGCCTATAACCCAATAGTCATTTCCCAACTTAGATCTGATCATCTGCAATCCTCACCTTCTAGCAGGAGGGAAACCAGAAGGAACACTCTCTAGGCAGCAAGAACTTTAGGTCAACAGCAATAAAATTCAAGAGAAGAAGTAAGTCATTTGTTTTTTGCTTCTTTGTTTGTTTGTTTTTTGGTACAGTGGATTGAACCCAGGGGCATTTACTCACTGAGTCACATCCCCAGCCCATTTTATGTTTTTATTTTGAGATCCTGTCTCTAAGTTGCTTAGATTCTCACTAAGTTTATGAAACTGGCTTTGAACTGTGATCCTCCTCTCTTAGCCTCCCAAGTTGCTTGGCTGACAGGTCTGTATCACCATATCTGGCTCATCTGTTCTTATTAACAATTGTGTTAGTACTATATTGGCTCCCCAAAGATGTCAACATCTTCATCTCTGGGACCTGTGAACATATTACCTTATGTGGCAACTTTACAGATGTGAATTATGGTAATGATATGGACATGGGGAGATTATTTTGTATTACACAGTGTGGCCCAATGTAATCAATTATTTTCATTAATGTGAAAGGGAGCCAAGGGTGTCAGAGTTAGGGAGAGGGATTGCCTTTAAATATGGTGGAATAGGCCCAGCAGGTGTCTTTTAGAAACTGGAAAAGACAAAACAATGGACTTTCTACCAATGCCTTCTGAAGAAACAATCCTGCCAACACTTGAGTTTAGTAGTAAAACTCATTTTAGACTTCTGGCCACCAGAGGTATAAGAAAAACTAAACATTCAATGTGTGATGATCTGTTACAGCAGCAAGCAGGATTTATACAATGACTTACAGTGAGTTGTGTCGAATTGGCATCTGTCTAGGGAGAAACAAAAATTCTCTGTACTGTAACAAAAGGTTTTTAGGGCTGATGACTGTGTTTCACATTAGGATTCTCCTCCTATGACAAACACCACATTTAGGCAACTCAGTGCAAAATAGAAGCACGAGAGAGAGAGAGAAAGAGAGAGAGAGAGAGGAGGAGAAAGAGAGAGAGAGAGAGAGAAGGAGGGAGGGAGAGCATAAAGAAGAATAAAAAGGAATTGTCTGATTCCTCTAAGCATGCCAAAAACAAAAATAATAAAAAACACCAGGGAATCACTAACAAAACTATAATGCCAAATTGAGCTAAGACTCACAATGCAAAGGTGTGGAGGTCAAACTTGGCGCTGTACTTTCACATCAGTGCAGACTCAAAAAGCCACAAGGCATAATGGATCACCATGGCTACTGAGCCTGGTTGAAGGATGGAATTCACAGTAACAGGCAGAGCACAGTGTGTCCCAGTGCAACCTCCAGGAAAGCTGTGGAAATAAAGACCACTCAAATGAGAACAAAGACAGGCTATTTATTCAGAACTTGTTAATACAAGGAATTTGGTCATCATCATGAGCATTTGACAGAAAGTCAAAGTCAAGGAGAGTGGGAAAGCTTTTCAGTTAAAAATTGAAAGGCTCCAGATTTGCTTATACTGAAAGTTGTTGGCATAGGAATTAAAAGGTGGGTTCACTAGAATCATGGCATCTTGTATGATTGCTTTGTGGAACACATTTGTTTTCCTAATTTGTCCTGAGTTTCAAGTAGAATGAAGATAAAATATAGGAAGTTGGCAGTTATTAATCAAGTTCTAACCATTCTGGGTCAATTGCTATGGAGTTTGTGGTAGGCTGTTTGCTTCAAACATTATGAGTCATAGTGTTATTGTTTTACATTGTCTGATCAAGGTCCTTTTGTGTATTCACTCTCTCAAAGGATATTCAGTGCTTGTAAAGTGAATCTTCTTGAAAAGTTGGTGTTGGGTAGGATACTGAACACTAAGCAGAGTTAAGAAGATGTTATCACTATAGGACAATCCAGAATAGGGTGTCAGTGTCTGAGGTGTATCAGGAGGGTGTATGTGCAAGAGGAAATCTCGGTATAGAGGTGTCAGAACCCAGGTTGAGTGAGAAGCATATTTGTATGCAGAGGGAAATTCTCAGTAATGGAAGACCGGAAACACACAGAGGAAGTGATCCAATAAATAACTACATCAAAAAAAAAATGAAGTCATATTTTTCACTGTTACAAGAGAGAAAAGAAAACCTGATGGTTAAGTTTATGTCAACTGGCTACACAACACTACCCAGTTGTCTAGACAAGTACAAGTCTAGATGTGGTTGTGAAGGTAATTTTGTAGAAATGATTAGCACTGAAAATAAATCTACTTTAAATAAAGAAAATAACCTTCCATAATGTGGTGGGCCTTATCCACCAGTATTTAAGTCTCTCTCATTTAAACAATAGAAATCTATTTTCTTAGAGTTCTGGAGAAGACCATCTTGCCATCAGTCTCGGTTCTTGGGAGACCATCTCTCTGACTTGTGGACAGACACCACCTTCTCTCTGTACCTGACATTGTATTTCCATGATGTGCATGTATCTCAAGTATCTCCTCCTTCTGTCAGAACTTTAGTTCTATTGGATTAAGCCTTCACCCTTATAGTCCCGATGTGACTTTAGTTACCTACCTAAGGACTCTTGCTCCAAAAACTGTCACATCAGGGGTTCAGGATTTAATGTGCAAGTTTTAAGGGGGACACAGTTTCCTCCTAACATTGGTAGAGTCGTATTAATGTCAGTTTCTTTATTTGACTACTTGTATTCTTGTTCTATAGAAGAATATCTTTTTAACAGAAACTACACACTCAATTATTACATCAGAGGTGATGAGATATCCTGTGGACAATTCTCTAACAGTTGAGGAAAAGTTTTTCCTGATGCTATCTATAGATATTGCTGAAAGTTTGAGACTGTTTAAAAAAGTTAAAGTAAAATAAATTAAAATTCTAATTAGGAAGGCGTGATACATCCAAATTGAGGGACTTTGTACAAAATAATGGGTCTCTCCATTTCAGAAACATCAATGTTAATAAAGGACATCACAGCTAAATAAAAGGCATTATATTGATTGGACATGGGGGATACTCTAAAGAAAGGTACTGCAAAGATCAGCATAATTTCAATACAGATAATAATTCTAAAAATGATAAATTTCTAAATTTGGTTATTGCACTATGGTTTTGTCAGGCAATATTCTTAAGAAACCTGGCAAATATTTAGGGTGATAGTGCTTAATATTTGCAACTTACTACCTATTATTTTAGAAATTAATAAATAAATGGGCCAAACGCAGGAAAAATATTGAACTTAAGTTATTTTGAAAGCTCTTTAAAATATTTTTGAAACTTTTATGAAGGTCTGATTTTGTTAAAAATTAAAAGTATAATTAAAAAATAATAACCCACTAGAAAGTAGAAAAGGAAAGCAATTACCCACTCTCAAAAGCAATCTAAGTACAAGTTTAATAAGAAATTTCAGGGCCTATATGAAGAGAGCTAAAAGGACTTTACTGGGAGACATAATAGTCTGAAAAACGTAGAGTATTAAACCAAAATAGTAATCACCAAAAATTATGAAAAAAGAGAAGTGAAATTGCCTTCTTTGTTTACTAGTATGTAAAAGAAAACACAAAATAATGTTTAAAAATATTTTAAGTGCAGAGATAAAGGACATCTCTTATATTCTACTTATGGGATTTCATAAATTATTTTAAGCCAATTTGCAAGAAGATGAAATGCATTGTATTAAAACCTCCAGGATTTTCAAACCCTTGGAAGGGCTATGAGGTCACTCACCTGTTTTCTTATACATCAATTGTGCTGTCTTCTTCCCACTTCTCTCAGGGTAAGTTGAACCAAGGAGAAACATTGATGGGAGACTGCAGGTAGACTGCGAAGCTGGAGTATCGCTGCTCTTATCTCTGACTGGAAATCTGTGTGGCTTCAAACCCCATTGCTTTGTCCAGGCTGATCCAAGCTCCCACCCAGCAGCCAGCTCCAATTCTTGGATGACAGTAATACTGTCTCCTTTTTGTCCTTTAAACCAAATGGGGATACCAGCTACAAGCTGTTGTTAATTTCTGACTTGCCTCACTATCCCATTTTTCTCTGAAACAGTTTCTTGAAAGTAGATTTGTAACTAGTTTCTAATTTTAAATGTTCTATATTGAACCATCTGGCATGGATTTTGTTTTACTTGTAAGAACCTGATTGATGTAATTATGATTCCTACCTGTAGGACTGTATCCTAAAGACACATTACACTAAACATATGAGATCAAGATTACTTATCGTAGTCTTTGCATTAGCAAAATGTAGAAATCATCTAAATATCTAAAATAGTTTATTGGTTAAATATATAGTTTATCACATTAGATAATACAAAGTAACTACCAAAAATTTTATTTTTAAGTTTTGTAAAGTTGTTTGGTCTAACAAATTTAGTGAAAAATTAAATTAATCCAAATTTCATAACATCTTGAAGTTAACAACTAGAATACACTTTTAATCATTTATTTTCTAATTGTTAGAATTGCAGGTTATCAACAATTAACTATTTGTATTCCTCATGCTTTGCAAGAATATGTTTAATTCTGTATCATTAAGCAATAACTATTAGGTAGATGAAAAAAAAAAATCAATGTAGTACTAGTCAGAGAGCATTTCTGAATCTACTTGTACTTCCTCTGCAAATGATTTACCTTGCATTTGCTTAACAAGGCATGTAAAATTGCTTTAAGGTGGTGTCCACAATGAAAACATGTCAACATCAAACATGCTGCATTTCACTCCTGACACATGATAGTGATTATACCCTATACTCATTTTTTCAAAGTTTTCATATTTGGAACATTTAGAGCAGTAGTTCAGGATTCACTAATTCAGTGTTTGTAGGTAATTTCTAGCGTGTAATTACCACAAGTAACAACTATTTTGTGCTTATTTTTCTAAGTAGTTTTTAAATTGTTTCTGAATATGTTATTGATTGCTCATAACTCTTTAAGTAAGATGTCATTTTTTTTTTATTATTGTACACAAATGGGATACATGTTGTTTCTCTGTTTGTACATGGCATAAAGGCATACCATTTGTGTAATCATAAATTTACATAGGGTAATGTTTGATTCATTCTGTTATTTTTTTCCCTTCCCCCCACCCCTCCCACCCCTCTTTTCCCTCTATACAGTCCTTCCTTCCTCCATTCTTACCCCCCTCCCTTAACCTAACTCTAACCCTAACACTAACTTTCCCACCCCCATTATGTGTCCTCATCCACTTATTAGTGATATCATTCTTCCTTTGGTTTTTTGAGATTGGCTTATCTCACTTAGCATGATATTCTCCAGTTTCATCCATTTGCCTGCAAATGCCATAATTTTATTATTCTTTATGGCTGAGTGATCTTCCATTGTATATATATGCCACAGTTTCTTTATCCATTCATCAATTGAAGGACATCTAGGTTGGTTCCACAATCTGGCTATTGTGAACTGAGCAGCTATGAACATTGATGTGGCTGTATCTCTGTAATATGCTGATTTTAGTCCTTTGGGTATAGGCCAAGGAGTGGGAGAGCTGGGTCAAATGGTGGTTCCATTCCAAGCTTTCTAAGGAGTCTCCATACTGCTTTCCAGAGTGGCTGCACTAATTTGCAGCCCCACCAGCAATGTATGAGTGTACCTTTCTCCCCACATCCTCGCCAACACCTGTTGTTGCTTGTATTCTTGATAATCGCCATTCTAATTGGGGTGAGATGGAATCTTAGGGTAGTTTTGATTTGCATTTCTCTTATTACTAGAGATGTTGAACATTTTTCCATATGTTTGTTGATTGCTTGTAGATCTTCTTCTGTGAAGTGTCTATTCATTTCCTTAGCCCATTTGTCGATTGGATTATTTGCATTCTTGGTGTAGAGTTTTTTGAGTCCTTTATAGATTCTGGAGATTAGTGCTCTATCTGAAGTATGATTGGCAAAGATTTTCTCCCACTCTGTAGGCTCTTTCTTCGCATTGCTGATAATTTCTTTTGCTGAGAGAAAGCTTTTTAGTTTGAATCTATCCCAGTTATTAATTCTTGCTTTTATTTCTTGTGCTATGGGAGTCCTGTTGAGGAAGTCTGGTCCTAAACTGACATGTTGAAGCTCTGGACCTACTTTTTCTTCTATAAGATGCAAGGTCTCTGGTCTGATTCTGAGATCCTTAATCCATTTTGAGTTTAGTTTCGTGCATGGTGAGAGATATGGGTTTAGTTTCGTTCTGTTGCATATGGATTTCCAATTCTCCCAGCACCATTTGTTGAAGAGGCTATCTTTTCTCCATTGCATATTTTTGGACCCTTTGTCTAGTATGAGAAAATTATATTTATTTGGGTTTGTGTCCGTGTCCTCTATTCTATACCATTGATCCACCTTTCTATTTTGGTACCAATACCATGCCGTTTTTGTTACTATTGCTTTGTAGTAGAGTTGAAGATCTGGTATTGCGATATCCCCTGCTTCATTCTTTCTGCCAAGGATTGCTTTAGCTATTCTGGGTTTTTTATTCTTCCAGATGAATTTCATAATTTCTTGCTCTATTTCTGTAAGGTACATCATTGTGATTTTAATTGGAATTGCATTGAATCTGTATAGCACTTTTGGTAGTATGGCCATTTTGACAATATTAATTCTTCCTATCCAAGAACATGGGAGATCTTTCCATCTTCTAAGGTTTTCTTTAATTTCTTTCTTTAGTGTTCTGTAGTTCTCATTGTAGAGGTCTTTCACCTCTTTTGTGAGATTGATTCCCAAGTATTTTATTTTTTTCGAAGCTATTGTGAATGGGGTAGTTTTCCTAATTTCTCTTTCTGAAGATTCATCGCTCATGTATAGAAATGCCTTAGATTTATGTGCATTGATCTTATATCCCACTACTTTACTGAATTCACTTATGAGATCTAAAAGTTTTCTGGTGGAATTTCCTGGGTCCTCTAAGTATACCATCATATCATCAGCAAATAGGGATAGTTTGAGTTCTTCTTTTCCTATTCGTATCCCTTTAATTTCTTTGGTCTGTCTAATTGCTCTGGCTAGAGTTTCAAGGACGATATTGAATAGAAGTGGTGAAAGAGGGCATCCCTGCCTTGTTCCAGTTTTTAGAGGGAATGCTTTCAGTTTTTCACCATTTAGAATGATATTAGCCATGGGCTTAGCATAGATGGCCTTTACAATGTTAAGGAATGTTCCCACTATCCCTATTTTTTCTAGTGTTTTGAGCATGAAGGGGTGCTGTATTTTATCAAATGCTTTTTCTGCACCTATCGAAATAATCATGTGATTCTTGACTTTAAGTCTATTGATATGGTGAATGACATTTATTGATTTCCTGATGTTGAACCAACCTTGCATCCCTGGGATGAAACCCACTTGATCATGGTGCACTATCTTTTTAATATGTTTTTGTATGCGATTTGCTAAAATTTTGTTGAGAATTTTTGCGGTGATGTTCATTAAGGATATTGGTCTGAAATTTTCTTTCCTCGATGTGTCTCTGTCTGGTTTAGGTATCAGGGTAATATTGGCTTCATAGAATGAGTTTGGGAGGGTTCCCTCCTCTTCTATTTATGGAATACTTTGAGAAGTATTGGAATGAGCTCTTCTTTAAAAGTTTTGTAGAACTCGGCTGAGAACCCATCTGGTCCTGGACTTTTCTTTGTTGGTAGGCTTTTGATGACTTCTTCTATTTCATTACTTGAAATTGGTCTATTTAAATTGTGTAGTCCTCCTCGTTCAGTTTAGGCAATTCATATGTCTCTAGAAACCTGTTGATGTCTTCGAAATTTTCTATTTTGTTGGAGTATAGATTTTCAAAATAGCTTCTAATTATGTTTTGTATTTCAGTCGTGTCTGTTGTGATATTTCCTTGTTCATTCCGAATTTTAGTGATTTGGGTTTTCTCTCGTCTTCTCTTTGTTAGTGTGGCTAAAGGTTTATCAATTTTGTTTATTTTTTCGAAGAATCAACTATTTATTTTGTCAATTTTTTGTATTGTTTCTTTCGTTTCAATTTCGTTGATTTCAGCTCTGAGTTTAACTATTTCCTGTCTTCTACTACTTTTGGTGTTGGTCTGTTCTTTTTCTAGGGCTTTGAGCTGTAGTGTTAGGTCGTTTATTTTTTGAGTTTTACTTCTTTTATTAAATGCGCTCCATGAAATAAATCTTCCTCTAAGTACTGCTTTCATAGTGTCCCAGAGATTTTGATATGATGTTTCTTTGTTCTCGTTTACCTCTAAGAATTTTTTAATTTCCTTCCTAATATCTTCTGTTATCCATTCATCATATAATAGCATATTGTTTAATCTCCAGGTGTTGGAGTAGTTTCTGTTTTTTACTCTTTCATTTATTTGTAACTTCAATCTATTATGATCTGATAGAATACAAGGTAGTGTCTCTATCTTCTTGTATTTGCTGACATTAGCTTTGTGGCATAATATATGGTCTATTTTAGAGAAGGATCCATGTGCTGCTGAGAAGAAAGTGTATTCGCTCTTGGTTGGATGGTATATTCTATAAATGTCTGTTAAGTCTAAATTATTGATTGTGTTATTGAGATCTATGGTTTCTTTGTTCAATTTTTGTTTGGAAGATCTGTCCAGTGGTGAGAGAGGCGTGTTAAAATCACCTAGTATTATTGTGTTATGGTCTATTTGGTTTCTAAAATTGAGAAGGATTTGTTTAACATACATGGATGAGCCACTGTTTGGGGCATAGATGTTTATGATTGTTATATCTTGCTGATTTATGCTTCCCTTAAGCAGTATGAAATGTCCTTCTTTATCCCTTCTGACTAACATTGGCTTGAAGTCCACATTATCTGAAATGAGTATGGATACTCCAGCTTTTTTGCTGAGTCCATGTGCATGGTATGTTTTTCCCCATCCTTTCACCTTTAGTCTATGGGTATCTCTTTCTATGAGGTGAGTCTCTTGCAGGCAACATATTGTTGGATCTTTCTTTTTAATCCAATCTGCCAGTCTATGTCTTTTGATTGATGAATTCAGGCCATTAACATTCAGGGTTATTATTGAGATATGATTTGTATTCCCGGTCATTTGGTTCATATTTAAAATTTTATTTATTTATTTATTTATTTTTTGACACATCTTGGTTCCTCCTTTATTTGACAGTTCCTTTAGGATAATTCCTCCCTTTGCTGATTTGCTTCTTTGTTTTTTATCTCTTCCTCATGAAATATTTTGCTGAGAATGTTCTGTAATGCTGGCTTTCTTTTTGTAAATTCTTTTAGCTTTTGTTTATCATGGAAAGATTTTATTTCATCGTCAAATTTGAAGGTAAGTTTTGCTGGGTATAAGATTCTTGGTTGGCAACCATTTTCTTTCAGAGCTTGAAAAATGTTGTTCCAGACCCTTGTAGCTTTTAGGGTCTGGATTGAAAAATCTGCTGATATCCGTATTGGTTTCCCCCTGAATGTAATTTGGTTCTTTTCTCTCACAGCTTTTAAAATTCTGTCTTTATTTTGTATGTTAGGTATTTTCATTATAATGTGCCTTGGTGTGGGTCTGTTGTAATTTTGTGTATTGGAGTCCTATAAGCCTCTTGGACTTGATTTTCCATTTCATTCTTCAGATTTGGGAAATTTTCTGATATTATTTCATTGAATAGATTGTTCATTCCTTTGGTTTGTTTCTCTAAGCCTTCCTCAATCCCAATAATTCTTAAATTTGGCCTTTCATGATATCCCATAGTTCTTGCAGATTCTGTTCATGATTTCTTACCATCTTCTCTGTTTGTTCAACTTTGTTTCCGAGGTTAAATATTTTGTCTTCAATATCTGAAGTTCTGTCTTCCAGGTGTTCTATCCTATTGGTTTTGCTTTCTATGGAGTTCTTAACTTGGTTTATTGTTTCCTTCATTTCAAGGATTTCTGTTTGGTTTTTTTTTCAATATCTCTAACTCTTTATTGAAATGATCTTTTGCTTCCTGAATTTGCTCTGTTATCTGTCGATTGGTGCGATCATTCAATGCCTGCATTTGCTCTTTCATCTCATCGTTTGCTTCCCTGATCATTTTAATTTTGTACATTCTGAACTCCCTTTCTGTCATTTCTTCTGCCATTCTGTCATTGGATTCTATTGATGTAGCATCTAGATTTGTTTGGGGCATTTTCTTCCCTTGTTTTCTCATATTGTTCATTAATCAGTGGGTCATTAAGATATTGCAGATTTCCTTTATCGACTTATAATGTCCATGAAGATTGCTAGTATATCCCCTCTTATCCTTCAGTAGCCTGAAGTCTTGGAGGAAGTTGATAATGCGGAGCTCCACGAAGAAGCTGCTTCTCTAGGGGTGGTGACCCTCAGGTGGCGTATATTCCCTGCTAGTGGGCATAGGTGCCTCCACTTGTTGACCAATGGTCATCCAAAGGGGAACTAGGCTGTGGGCTGAGGTAAGGCCTGTTTGTGCCTGTGTCTCTGGTTTTACCGTCCCTGTGGGAAAACCTCACCCGGCAGGGAAGACTCACTCGGTAGGGACATCTCGCTGGTCAGTTCCCCTCCTAGAGGTTCCCCTCAATCTACAACTACCGCCTGGGCTGGGCTGTCTTCCTCTGCAACGTTCCCAGGGGCCCAGACCTACCTCCTGAGCCTGGGAGCCTCACCCTCTGCAGGCGAGTCTCCTTAGGCTGCCTCTCCCAGAGAATCCACCTGCAGTCCTGGAAACTTCGCTCCGCCCCTAGGCGTGTCTCTGTGCGGCTCTTCCAGCAAGAAGCCACCTAGCTCTTGGGTCCCTGCTCTGCACCTAATCGCCTGGTTATGTGGCCCCTCCTCTGAGCCGCCACCTGGAGCCCCGTACAAAGCTCTGAGACCCAGAGACCCGCCACACACCTCCTCCTCCGGACAGCCACCCGGCCTCCGACACAGTCACTAGGAGTCCAAACAACTCACTTCGGGTCTCCTCCTCCCGCCAACCACCCATAGCCCTAGGCAGTCACTCCAAGTCCAAGTGACCCGCCCTGTTCCTCCTCCTCCTCCTCGGGTACCCCCCCGGGTGTTCAGGAGCAGTGGCTCTGAGACCAAGCGACCCACCGCGCTCCTCCTCCAGGCAGGCCACCGGTGTTCAGGAGCAGTCGCTTTGAGTGCAATCAACTCACCACTCGCCTCCTCCTCTGGCAACCGCCTGTGGCTCTGATGCAGTCACTCCTAGACCAAGCAACCCGCTGCGCTTCTCCTCTTCCTTCGGGCAACCCCCCGGTGTTCAGAAGCGGTCGTTCTGCGCCCAAACAGCTCGCCATGCAGCTCCTCCTCAGGCAGCCGCCCGGAGCCCCAGTGGTTGCTCCGAGTCCAAGCACTGTGCTGAGCCGCCTCCTCTACGATGATCCCAGTTGTCCGTGTTTACCGCTCCAGTGGGGGGAGGGGCGTCTCGCCGAGCAACTCTACTTCACAAAGTTCCCTGCGTTCCGGGGCTACCGCCCCATCCGGGACGCCTCCCCAACGGGAGAGACTCACCCGGCGGCCTTGAACTGGTCCCAAGTCTCTCACTATCTCCTCTTTTGAATCCTTCATCCTGGAGCAACATGAATTGCAGCTGCCCTCTAGGCTGCCATGTTGAAACTCTGTCATTTGTTTTTAAAAAATATTTTCTGAAACACACTCTAAAAAGCCCTAACATTTGATGACGGTCTCTCAGGAGACACCTTCAGTGGGACAAAAGAATCTCAACAGCCTCTGCCCTGATGAGTGTACCTTTGTCTTTATCTAGTTCATATCTTGGAGCTCCACATAGGATTATATTCACATAAGTTCTACTAAAACAATAGAAAAGAAAAAGAAAAAGGTACTTGAAGGCATTGTATAGTCAATGTGATGATCTCAAATTATTAATATTATTATTATTATTATTTGAAACAGAAAACTTGAAAAATGAGAGCTGTTCAGTTGTAACCGTGACATCCTAAGTGCTAAGTAATATTAACCACAAAATAGAGAAAGCAAAGCTTTAGATGCATTAATTTTTGTTAAGGAAATTGCCTAATTTCTTCAAAATCAATATCTATTAATTCAATATTTCAGGAAAATAATTACGTCTTGAACAGAAAAAAAAAATGGTGGTGGTAATGAAGAGAAAAGCAATTGTAATGATTTTTATTCAGGAAGGAAGTTCCTGGAGAGGACAGGTTTGATCAAGGATAAGAAGTTATAAAAGTCACTGATTTTATGCTAGATAAAATGATATGTCAGGGCAAGGGAGGGGAGAGGGGTCTTGTGTGGAGAGGGGCACGTCTGACACTAAGAAATAGATATAAAAGAGAAGAAATGTACCTGACGTAGATGAGAAATATTGATTGACTCTTTCATTTTTAATGTGAGTGATTAGTTGCTTAAATGTGTAAAGTCAGAGAGACACTCAGCAAGCAACTTGAAACAGAAGTTGGAGGTAAAGAGGGAAAACAATGACGATCATATTTTGGGAAATTTTCAGTTTCAACATACGATTAATCTATGTTGAGAAGTGTCAGTGGAACTTTATAATTGGGCTAAAAATTCTTTAAGGGAATAAGTTTTATTCAGAGAATGTAAAGACCGTGTAAGGGATGATTAAGTATCCACAAAGGTAGCATGCCATTTTTAATCTTCCCCCAGGGGAGAAAAAGGAATGGTACAGTTTCAGCATGAAGTCCCGTATGCCTGAGTCCTAATGACTCCACTAAATATGCAGAGTAAACAAACATCACAGTTTATCTCCCTTAAAAAGAAAACAAAATGATAATTCTGAAAATAAAGGATTGGGTAGTCTTTAATAAGCCAAAATTCCATTCCAAAATAAATTTCTAAAGAAGTCCTGCTTTCTCTCTTTCTCTTTCTCTCTCGCTCTGTTTCTCAGTTTTTCTACACGGCATAGTTACTAAACAAATACCTAAGCAAATTTAGAGAAAATGAGTTTTTTTTATTAAACTTCAGTTAACATATATTTCAGACTAAATTATAGTTACAATGCTACAGATAAAAATCTCTGCCTAGTGGAAAGGCAGACAATAATCCAAATATTACAGTACAGTTCAAATACAGTGGGAAATATTTGCTGAGATTTCATGGAAAGAACGTCAAAGCTTATCAAACTGTAAAGCATAAGGAATTTAGGGTTAGTGAATAATTCATATCACACATATGAATGCTATTTATAATTATTCAGAAATGAGTTGAACTTCATATACATGATTATTGTGTGACGTAGACTCCATTGAATTAAAATTTATCTAGGAAGTAGTATAAATCTATACTGAAAAGCAACCCACATATGGTCATAGGCTTTAGTCAAAACTTGTGTGGGCAAATCACATTGACATAAAGAAATTCAGTTGCTGGACAACTGTGCGATAGTTGTTAGAAGTCACCATTCATACTTTGAAACGATCTCTGATAGAATGGGCATATAATCGTCCACCTCCTAAGGAAACTGACCAGAAAGCATTAAATTGTTAAAATGGAGTATGTAACAATTGGATGAGATTCAAAGGAAGAGATGGAAAACCCACAGAAGATGACTATGAGCTAAATGATGTCATGAAAGGATTTAAATTCTACTTCTTAGTCATATATATATAATTATATTTTGCACATATGTGCCCCTTATTCCAGTGGTTGATCCTGGAAGGAGAGAGACTCGGATTTCACATCATTGCTCTAGTTATTTGGGTTCTCTAAGGCTGCTATGTAAGAATTGCAATAAATAAATGCCATAGTTCCTGTGATAAGAAGAAGAATTTTCTGCTGAAATGAAGAAGTCTTTATAAAAGATCAGGTTTGAATTAGAATGCATAAATGGGTAGTATTAGGGAGACAACAGGTGATGTGCCTCTGATATTGTGATTTAAAATACTCCATTATCTTATATTTGAATCCAATTTCCAAATTCATTATTTCCAGCTTTAGCAATCACATGAATAAGAAAAAGAAACACTAGAGATTGAGGACTTGCTGATCTTTTGCCCTAAAATATCCTCTTTGTTACACTGCTTTTGAGAGGCTTTGGCATTTCAAGTTAAAGTCTTATTTGGCAGTACTGCTCTCTTCTCTACATTGTTCCAGGGAAGTGTGGAGTTTAAGGAAATGGAATTTTTATACCCTTTTTATCCCCTTGGCTACTGATGCACTGATATTTTGGCACTCCCAGTAAGATTGCAGAGATTTCTGCAATGCATTTTATTTTTAGAAAATTCCTTTAGCTCTATCTGCTTCTGTCATCTTCTACCCAGGTGATAGACACATCACACACACACACACACACACACACACACACACACACAGTAGAGAAAATCCCTTTTTTTAGATGTACTTTTCAGAAATTATGGAGTTATGTCTCTTATACGAGGCAAACTCAGATTTAAAAAAATCTTGTCAAAGTTTCTGTAATGCACATACTATGACAGATTAACTTCATAATTGATGGATTTGAAATATATCTATAAAGTTTTGTTGTTTTACTTAAATATTAGTTCCTCAAAGAACATTCTAGTTATAATAATTGATATTCTTATACAATTTTAGATCCTAAATATATTTAAGCATTTTTAATTAATATTGTCTTTCACTGATATAATTTTTTTATGTGATGACTAAAACTTAGTATATGAAAGAAATATCAACAAACTACATGTGAGATTTAAACCCAATCTTTAATGTCAAACTATTTTCCTATTAAAAATATATACCAAAACATAGACTCTTTTGACTGGGCACACTTGTCACATGCCTATAAAAACTGCCACTCAAAAGGCTAAGGTAGGACAATTGCCAGTTTGAAGTGACTTAGGGAGACCTCGTTTCAAAATAAAAAATAAAAAATGGTTGGGGAAGCACACTGGTAGAGCAAACCTAGATTCAGTCCTCAGTATTGCAAAAACAGACACAAAAAAGAAAGCCTCTTTTAATTAAAATTAAAGCTAGTTCAAAATTATATTTCAAAGCACCCTCCAAGAGCTGGGCATGTACTTTGGTGGCAGATCTCTTGCATACCTAGCATGCATTAGACACTGGGTTTGATCCCAAGCATTTTCCAGTACCCCAAAGGAATGAAAATAGAAAGATAGGAAAGATTTACCAACTAAGTATGTGTGGTGCATACTCCTTATTCCCATAGCTTTCACTATAACAAAGCTCTGATTTCAGACACATAGAAAGTACTCTACCATGATATGTTAGATTAATAAAAAACAAATGACTGGGGATATATCTCAGTTGGTAGAGTGCTTATCTCGCAAGCACAAGGCCCTGGGTTCAATCCCCAGCACCCCAAAAAATAAATAAATAAATAATGAAAAACAAATTAATGAATTTGTTATGTCCAGGAAAATCAACATAAAATAAACCTCTACTTTATCAAAACTAGACTCACATATTTGAACAATAGTCTTTGGTTATTGAGGTTAGATTTCATTCAGTGAAACAGTTGTCAGTCTCTGTCCAATAAAAGCCTGGTATGTACAACAAACCAATCTCTTGCCCCAAATACTATTATTTACCAATTATACATACATACATATGTATATGTATTCATGTATTAAAAATTCCTGAAAGATCAAATAAACTACAAATATTCTTGTAGCATGTGTGGAGTTCCTATTAGCCTTTTATTTTTAATCAGAATTCCTTTCATGAGTTAATCCATGCCTAAACAGTTAAGTGCATTTAATAAATTTATATGTAAATATTACATTGGGACTTAGGAAAATCTCATGACAGAACAGAACCAAGTATCAAATTTAAACAATGTGTTAAATTCAGTACACACACATAGAGATACACATATGGATATGAATGGATATATTTATATATATATATATGTATCCCTCTCTTTCCATATATATGTATATATGTATATGTATACATATATATATATGTATGTACACACAATTAGGATTAATTTTATTTGTGTATAATCTGGATCCCTATCATTTGTTCCTAGATATTAGTAAGATCTACACATTTCTTTATGTTAAGTATAAATGTGATAGTTGATTTCATTTTTTCAACCTCATTGGTTTAGGTGATGCCCAGATATCTGGTTAACCATTATTTCTGGGTACATTGATGTGGGGGGTGTTCCACCAGGAGATTAGTATTTGAATCAGTATAGTCAGTAACTTATTTTTCCCTCCTCTCAGTGTGAATGGGCCTCAATTAACAGGTGTAAATAAAACAAAAACCAGAAAAAAAAAATCATCGTTTTTTGTTTCCTACATGCCTGTTTGAGGTGGAGCAAGTCATCTTCTGCAGCCATCTGACTGGTATTTAAACCATCTCCTCTGGTTCTCAGGCCTTTGGAATTGGACCCAATGACATCATTCACTCCTTGTTCTCCAGTCTGTAGAGGGCAGATTGTGGTACTTCTCAGTCTCCAAAATTGGATGAAACCAATTCCTCATAATAAATATCCTTTTAGCTGGACACGGTGAGGCACGCCTATAATCCCAGTGGCTCCAGGGACTGAGGCAAGAGGATCCAGAGTTCAAAGCTAGTCCCAGCAAAAGCGAGGTGCTAAGCAACTCAGTGAGACTCTATCTCTAAATAAAATACAGAATAGGACTGCGGATGTGGCTCAGTGGTCGAGTGCCCCTGAATTGAATCCCAAGGACCCCACCCAAAAAATGTCCTTTCATACATATACATGTGTATATGCATATTCACACACACACACACACACACACACACACACACACACACAAATACACATCCCACTGGTTCTGTGTCTCTGGGGAACCCTAACACAATAAGATAGACATCTCATGTGAAATGTTTCTCAGTATACCTAATGTAAAGAGAATGAACCAGCATAAATCATTGTCTGTTTTAAAGTACTTTATGTAAAGAGAATTTTATTTTACACTATTAAACATGACAGTAAGTTTAAAAGAATGTTAAGCAGCTCGAAATAACTTCGCGAGACTATTATAAATGGTCCCAGTGTAAACACTGAGAAACAGTTCCCAAAAACACAGGTGAATCTGCTTCAAGGAGAAACCCCCACCTCTGCCATGGTCACCAAACACTCTCCAAGTTCATTGCTATGGAAATTGATTGCCTTGCAATCAGTGACATTAACAACATCCGTACTACTGCTTCATCACAGACCACATGATACAGCTTTGTTCAAAATTCATAAGCCTCTGTGGTGACCTCTGTTGACCAATTTGATTCAGACAGAGGCACCTTCCCTCAGGTGCTCAAGTTTGAACTGAATCTTCACTGGGATGAATCTGATTCATGAAACCTATAATACCACATGCCTGAGCAGGATGCAAAGGAGGAAGTGGAAGAACATTTGGGAGTCTACATTAAGGATAAAATATGACTGAGGATGAATTATTCCCAAGCAAATTAAGGGTGTTCAAAAATTGTTGATAAAACAGAAAGTAGGAATGTTCAGCACATTTGTGGAAACTATTTAAATTTAATGCGTAGTTTCACGTACCAGGACAATCTAATCCTTCATAATAACCTGATCAATGAGACCACTAGTATTACTTTTGCTGGTAATAAATTATACCTTTATAAACCTTTGAAATTGATATGATTTACATTAATTAACTTTGTTTTTCACAAAATCACTGGGAAACAGAACATGGAATCAGGGCTAGAGATCAGATCCAATTTCCTTAAGCATGGCAATTCTCAAGAGTTGGGCCATGTGACCTTGGGATATTAGCAAATGTACAGTCTTATGTATAGAGATTTGGGGAGCGACCTGAGGTCAAAAATTTGCCTCACTGTTACAAATGCACCTTTTCCTGTGTTGATATTTGAACTTACAATTCAAAACCAATGGTGAGTAAAACTGATGTCACACTAATCAAGGCTGGGAACTGAACTGTACTGCCAATATTTGTATTTTTCACTTTCATACATTCAGAAGGAGAAAATAACAACTACAACTTGTTAGTGTCGAAGTAGCAAAAATGATTAATTTTATTAAACAATGACATTTGAGGATATCTTTTTGATATTTTGTGTGACAAAATTGAATATTCTCATGAAGCACTTCTGTTTCCGAAGGTTGTTGATTCTTAGTGGTCTTAAAGAAAAGCATATGTAGAATTGTTTTACTTGAGAACTGAACCAGCCAACCCCCCCCCCAAGTACTGCATTTAATTACAAAGAGTAACTTAAAATCTTTCTTTTACATGTCACTTTAAGAGACATAACTGAAAGTATTTTCTGCTGTTGATAAAATTGGAGCTTTTTTTTTTTTTTTAAATAACGAAGCTTTAGAAAACATGTACCTATGACTATGAGCTATACAATCTTTCCATACGTGAAGTATTTTTCTGCCAAGGTCAATGATTATATAAATGGATGACATTTAAACATATTTTACAATTAAATGTGCTGTTTTCAAGATTTGCATAAATCAGTAAATCAATATTTTCCAACTGACAAATGTAGAGTGTTATAAAATCAAGTGCTAGTGCAAGATGCATTTAAATGCAAAGTAGACTGATGGATTTTAATATCCCAGAGAAGGAAAATTTACTGAAATGGTTTCAGTTAACACATTGCAACTAATCTTTAAAAAACTGTAACTTGTGAAGTTTGTGTGTATTATCAAAGAATAATACCCACTTCCATGTAGGGATAATATTGGGGAAATTTCTGAAATATGGAATATCATGAGTGTGATGGACACAGTATTCCATAATCCCCCATTTGTTTCAGACAGTGGCTGGCCAACAGAGGGCTATTCATCTGAAGAATGAACAAGATTTTCTTCATTAAAAATATCTTCAAATTTCATTTGGTCACTTGTAGCCAAACAAGGACCTAAATATGTTCTCCAAAACCAAACAAATTCTCCACCATTTCTGAAATTCCGGTACTAATAAAAAACACTTGCTAATCAAGGAATGTCTTAGGATTTTGTCCTTTTCCTTTAAAACTACCTTTTCCTTCAAATATCTTTGAAACTTATTGAAATTAACATGGCCATGGATGGATTTCATTAAGGCTACTAGCTCTGGAATGAACAGCTTTTACTAACTTTTCCTCAAATTTGGATGTATTTTTGACATTGTTAAAATGTGCTTCGCTTTTCCAAATACTATGTTTTTAATTTAGGCTCTTTTTTTCCCCATGTACTTTAGCCCAAGAAAACCAGAAAATTAAATAAAAAAACATTTACCCTCTAAAAAGCCAGATATTTAAAATATTTGTAAGAAAATAGTGCAGAAAAAGACTGGTAATTTTTTAATTTTTGGTTTGGAAAATATTTTAAGAAAGATTATATTTAGGTTTAAATGCATTTTGCTGTTTTTCAAGTGATCAATAAATTTTCAAATCACAACTTAAATTTCTAATATGGTAAATATTAGGAATAGACCATAAATTAAATTTCTTCAAAGTCCTCCATAAATTTTAAGGGGACAAAGCTGTCCTGAAAGAAAAACATTGAGAGTTTCCTAACCTTTCATTAAAGATCTTGTTTCTTATAAATATGTGAAATTTCTTTTAAAAAGCAATTATAATGCATTTTTTTAAACAAAGTTTTTAAAACTTTTGAAGGCAAATTCTAGTTTCTGTCATGTGATTGTAAAATACAATGCCTAATATTCAGTTTGGTCAAAACATAGGAACAGCACAGTGTACCTACATGTCAAAAAGTTCAATTGATTGTAGCTAAAACGTGTAACAGTGTAATTCCAATAAAATAGTGTACATGAATGTTCTCCAGAGTAACAAAACTAATATGAGATTGGAAGAAAGAAAGAAAGAAAGAAAGAAAGAAAAGAAAGAAAGAAAGAAAGAAAGAAGAGAGAGAGAGAGAGAGGGAGGGAGGGAGGGAGGGAGGGAATTTATCATGGGAATTGACCCATATGATTGTGAAGGCTAAGTCCCCAAATCTGCTGTCCACAAGCTGGAGGATTGGGGTTGACATGGTGTAATTCAGTCTGAATTCCAAGGTCTGAGAACCAGGAGCACCAGTGTCTGAGGGCAGGAGAAGATGGATGTTGCTACTCAAGAACAGAGGGTAGATTTGCCCTTCCTCAAACTAAAAAGTCTCCCCACAGATCTACTCAGGCCCTGAACAGATTGGGTGATGCCTGCCCACACTGATGAATGAGCTTGCCCTTACGAAGTGTACTGATTCAAATGCCAATCTTCTGGAAATATACTCAAGGACAAACCAAAAATAATATTTTACAAATTATCTGGGTATACTTTAACCCAGTTATGTTGACACATAAAATTAATCATTATGTAGTCTATTACATAATGAAGAGTTTGTATGTATTTAAATTATGATGTTAGTGATTTTGATTTCAAATAATCTAAACAGGAAAAGAGTAAGGAAAAGAAACAGGGATTCAAAAAATAATAATAATAATGCCTGGCCTTTTTGCCTCACATTTCATAAATTACTGAAATTATTAATCACATTTTGTTTTATTTTACAATTGCATCTTAGCTATATGTTACAGAAATGGATTCCTATGTACTTCACAGAAGTATTATATAATGGAATGATTAACAACCCACAAATTGTAAATTCCTTGTGCATATCAAAGTGTCAAATTCTATAAACATCAGAGTGAGATCTGAAATAGATATGATCCCTACAATTTGTGCAGTTGTAATTAATCTGACAAAATATTTTTTTCTGTTTTTAGAAATGCAGCTATTGGGGCTGTGGTTGTAGCTCAGTGGTAGAGCACTTGCCTAGCATGTGTGAGGTACTGGGTTTGATTCTCAGAACCCCATATAAATAAATAAATAAAAATTAAAAATAAAGTTTCTTCAACAACTAAAAATATTTTTTAAAAAAGAAAGGCAACTATTTTATTTGTAAGCATTTGTTTTTGGTTTTGTACAATGTTTATTGTTCTCGAAGCTATATGGACATTTTATTTAACTGTTTTGGTCACAAGCAGTAATAATATATTTTCCAGAAACTTTGTAAGGCATAGTACACAAGATACTGCCTACTTATTTGTAAGCACTAGTAATATATCTGATTTGTAAAAACAGCAGCATTTTACACAGTATTTTAGGGGTTTTCTTTCTTTAATCTAGAGGTTATTTTCTAAAATATGTAAATATATATATACTCAGAATAACTAAAAATAAAATAGCAGCATGAAAATACCCAAATTTAATTACCTATTACATGATTAAATATACATGTAAGATTTCAGAATCTTGAACAACCGCTGGATGTACCCCCCAAAAGACTAGTGACATTAGAAACTTCCATTCCTCTTCAATTTTTATTATCCTCCTGACACTTCTGTGCAGTCAAGCTATCTTATGGACCTTGTTTCATATTTCTTGGAGGATTCTCCGTCTCTATTGGTCCCATATTTTGACCTTTCCTCATGGAAATGGTGGGAAATTGGATAATGTGGGAGATCATGACGGTCAGTACAGAAAGAGACACTGTTTTGTTGTTTTTGTTGTTTCAGGAACAAATTGACAAGCCTGCTTGAATTTCTGAAAATGATGGTAGCTTTAAAATTCTCTTTCAAAAAACTCTTATCTTCAGTACACTTACAAATTAGAACAAAAATAAGGAAATATTATATACCAGGGAATGTAGAAATATATTATAGATACCAAAGAACACTTGCTACTTGTAGTACACTATTTTTTTTTTTTTTTTTTTTTTTGGGTGCTAGGGATCGAACCCAGGGCTTTGTGGTTGCAAAGCAAGCACTCTACCAACTGAGCTATCTCCCCAGCCCCTGTAGTACACTATTTTGAAAAATCAAATAAAATATGTCTTCAGATCAACATACAATTTTTTTTTCCTATTACAAATCAAGAGACAGTGTAGTAGGATATGACCCAGAATGTGAAGAACTGACATTTATCTTGTACTTTGATGGGGTAAAGGCTGGAATCAGGGCTAAGCTGTGGGGAGGATAGGTATCCTACTGTTTGCAGAAGCAATTAAATAGACAGAATTTAATGCCTCTTCACAAAATACACATTAAAAGCATAATTTCTATCTAGCTTCCTACTCTGGAAAAATGAGGCCTGGAATTAAGCTTTTTTGTCCCTGCATAACTGATCTTAATGAAGGAATGGGCAGGATCTGATAAACCTGGTCAAATGTTCACAATTTCACACAGGGATGTGTCCATTCTAAAATAGTTACTTCAACTTTTTTCTTGTTTTTTTTTTTTTTTTTTTTTCTTTCAGTATTGGGGATTGAACCCCAGGATGCTTTACCACTGAGTTATAACACTAATATTTTTAATTTTATTTGGGGACAGGGTCTCAATAATTGCTGATGCTGGCCTCAAACTTGTGATCCCTCCTGTCTCAGTTTTCCACATCTTTGGGATTACACGCATGCACTACTGCATTCAGCTAAAATAAGCCTACTTTTTAAAGGTATCCCAGGAACAACCCTCTGACTGAAATACTTGTGTCATCTGATCCTTGTTAGGTGCCCCTTTCCCCTAGAGGCACCTGCAAGAGTCTTGGCTTTCCATTTCCTTCTTCTCAACTAGTATGGATATCGAATTTTGCATCCTAAGACCTCTGAAGGAAACTGGCTGACAATGAGCAGGAAATAGGAATGGGCAGAAGTAGAATGATTTTTTTGTTGTTGTTGTTATGTTTTTGTTTCAGCAGAAGTATTTCATCTGTTTCTTCAGCACGTGTATTTGTTTCTTAATGTTGCTGCAAAAATTATGCATGAATGAATTGTTTGCATTTCGTGATTATATGTGATTATTGTGTACCAATAACGAAATTATAAATAAAAACATAAAAGATTCTTGTGATTACAGTAGTTTGCCCTGTATAACCCAGGAGTTCCTCATCTCAAACTCCATACGTTAATCAAATCTACCAGCCTCTTGCCTGTAGGATAATGTAAACAATGTTGTGGGAATCAGGAGTTCAACTTCTTTGGGGAAACATTATTCCGTTAACCATACCAGAGGAAAGTTCTTTTGTTTTGTTCCTGAAAACAAATTTTATCTTTATTTCTGCAAAGTATTTCTGGTTTCAGATTTTCTTGTAATGGTCATTAGCAAAAGTAAACAATAAACTGTGATTGGTTGATTTTAAATATCTCCTTTTACAGTTCGGTTTAGCACTCAAGTTTTATTTTCCTTTGTAAGGGGTAACGCAAATGGCTATGCAACTTAAGACAATTAAGTTTGATGCACACATTTTTAATTCTCGCAACTGTGATAATTCAGGGCTCTGCAGTCTGCATATTAAAAAGTACATCACACAGACGCTTGTGTACCAAAGATGCAAACCCAAAACTTACTAACAAAAACTCAGATAAAATGTGACACCCTCAGTGGTTTCTTTTCTGAAACTCCACCAGCATCTCTGAATCTCCATTTTATTACTCTTCAGAGCAAGTTTTCCTATGAAAAATTATTGCTTGCTTACTTAAACATTTCATTTCCAACAAGGATTGGAAATGACTGAAATGTCTTCAGTCCTGTCAAATATAAACTCAAAATTTTCTCCTCTGTTATGCTTTGAATCTTAAAAGTTCCCCAAAGGTCCTTGTTGAAGGCTTGGTTGCTGGCTGGTAGTGATATCGGGAGGTGGCAAAACCTTTAGGAAGTGAGACACATAGGAAGTAAGTTAGGTAATTGAGGGCATGTCTTGGAAGGGGATATTGGAACCTAGGCCATCCTCACTTTCTTTGCTTTCCAGTGAAATGAGAGGAACGACTTTGCTCCATCACATGATCCCTGCCATAATGTTCTGTCTCACCACAAGCCCAATGAGACAGGGCCAAGTAAGTGACCATGTAATGAAACCTATGAAACTGTGAGTCAAAATAAATCTTTCCTCCTCCTTATAATTTATTTATCTCAGGTATTTTGTCACAGTGACAGAATGCTAACACATTCTCCACACTTATAATGGATGTTTCTTCCTTTTATCAAAAGATAAAAATAAAAAGTGACTGTTAAAGATCTTACCATTTCAAGAAATATAAATTCCATTCAAAAATTTTAAAATGTAGTATGCTATGTACGTGATTTATTCATTTTTGTAATAATCTTTTTAAAAAATAATTCTTGAATTTTTTTTCTATTTTGTATAATAAAAGAGAAGTGCCCAGAATATTGGAATTACCTCAGATAAAATAAAAGAAGTATGTATGAGTGAATCTCCATGCCCAGTCCCATGGAGTCTAAAACAGATATGACTGAAAGTGCCTTTCACTTGAATGATGCTTGTTGTGAGGGAAAATAAATTTCTATTCTGCCTTCGTTTAATGTTGTTGGCTTACATTTAAATGTACCTCAGTAAGGAGAAATTGTATCTCTGAAACAGAAAAATGAAAACATTTTCACAATATCTGAATATTGTGTGATATTTTCTTAAAAATAAAATATTTTGATGAATCGGTAAGCCATCATCGTTATTTAACTGCCTCAGTGACTTGACATTATTCCATGTTGGCTCTTGTTTGCTTTTTTAGCATTAGACATCTTATTTTGTTTTTTATTTTATTAAATATTGACAAATTATAATTGTATAAATTTTTGTGTTACAAAGTGAAACTATGCTATATGTACACAACGTGGGACTGAATCAACAGGCTGGGGTAGGAAGAATGGAGAGATGTTAGGGGAAGAGTCCAGTTTCAATTAAAGAGGAAGAATAAATGACAAGCATTTGAAGTAATTATTATGTTCACTGGACTATTTCTTTGCATTTAAGAAAATAATAAAGGACTTAGAATTGTTTATATTCTTATCATCTGTAAAATGCTACCTTTAAAAAACAAAGTAGGAAAGAACTTTTTTGGTACTGAGGATTGAACTCAGGAGCACTTCACCCAAGTCACATCCTCAGTCCTATTTTTGTATTTTATTTAGAGACAGGATCTCACTGAGATGCTTAGTGCCTGGCTTTTCTCTGAGGCTGGCATTGAACTTGAGATCCTTCTGCCTCAGCCTCTCCAGCCACTGGGATTACAGGCGTGAGTCACAGTGCCTGGTTCAAGGAAGAAACTTCTGACCAAAGATATAGGCTTTGTTTGGAAACAAATCCATTTAAAAATACTTACAAAGGTTAAGATATAATCAGAGGGCTCTCATAATTGTGTGCCTTGAATTTCCTGGAACTAAAGTGACTTTTATGAAGTTTGGATGAAGGCAAAGATAAATAAATAAAGATAAATACTGTTTCCCCAGTATGTTAGTTATCTTTTCATCCCCATCTCTTCTGTTCCCTCAAACTTAAGTCATTCCAAGTATTAAATAAAATGTGTAAATCATTGACCCTGAAACCACCTACTTAGAACTTTTTTTGAAGAAATTTCAAAAATTGTCTCCCTGTACTAAGCAGGAAGAAGAATAAAGGCAATTCCAATCACAGTTTCCTGGGTAAAATATCAGGTGCAGATAGAACTGCATCTCTTCAAAGAGGGATAAAGTTAGAAGAAAAAAAAAAAAAAAAAAAGCAGAGCAACAAAATGAATCCTGCATAGTTCCTTTGCAATCTCAGAAGAGAAAGAGGGAAAAAGGGAAATGCCAGACAGCACGGAGCTGAATAAAATGTGCTGAGATATTGCAACAGAAATAAAACAGAAGTGCAGGCTAAAACTACTCGTTCTCTCAGGAATTCTCAAAAATTGTGCTGTCTAAAGGAATGATAAAGTAAGAGAAGTGATGAAAAAGGAATTTATGAAAGAAATTAAGATGTGGATGGCATTGTACAATTTGCAAACATAACCAGGGACAGCAAAGAGCAGAATAATAACACACAGCAAATCATGGGCATTCAGAACTTATTTGATGAATATTCCAAAAATTTTTAGGAAAAATGAAATAATAATTTAGGAATACATCCTGAATATGTAAGACATAAATCCAGCTTAGAGATTATTGGTGCAACAGCAGCAAGAAGAAATCCAAATTTTAAATAATTTTAATAATAATCTTTCCTTATTTGAATGAACTGATGATTTACTTCTAAGAAATGCACAGAAAAATTAGAAGATGAAAGATGCATATCCATTTCCATCTTTCATCACACATAATATCTAGGCTGATTAATTAACTTGGTAAAATTATCAAACTTAAACTTTTTAAATAATCTTTTAAAAACCCAGAAACTCATTGCAGAAGAATCTAGCAACAGAAGAAACAAGATGGAGAGACATTGCTTCCCTCAACCTACTCCTTAGAAATCTTAGATACCGATTTTCAGACTTCTGAAAAACAAAGACTGAGATCAATTCATTCTCTACTAAGGCAAGTTAGTACTTAAAACTGAAGAAAACAAAAAAGATTTGGTTTTCTGTGATTTAAGGAATATCATTGATTACAAAACTTCAACTAGAATAACTAAACCCTGTCAATAAGTAGTTATATCTCAAAAATGAAAACATAAGGGGTGAAGTAATTTAGAAAGAACAATGAATTTAGAACTGCAAACAATTTTAAATAATCTACAGTATTATAGTTTTTAAAGATAGTATTTTTTAACAAATGGACTAAAAGCAAAGCACAAGTTCATGTGAAAAAAAGGAAAATAATAAGCATTAACTTAAAATTGGGTGACAATGTAAAAGGAAGAGGGAAAAGTGTATAAAAGATGTTTCCCTGTTTTATTTAGGAATCTCCCCTGAGAGTAGAGGGTATAGCTCAGTAGTTAATCATTTGGCCAACATTCATGAAGCCCTGGGTTCAATCCCAGTACCATAAAGAAACAAGAACAAAAGAATCAAAAAATAAATGCCCACTGAAAATATTTCTTTCTGGATGTGTACAGTTTTAAAAAATAAAATTGTTATTTATCTATGTCTTACAATTTACTTAAAAAATTTTTATCTACTAAATTATTACAGGAAAAAGTAAAATTTAGTAACTGGGGCAACGCATAGCAAAGTATAGATAATATTCAGAAAATATGAAACATTTTAAAAAATAACAAGTAAATGATAATAAATAAATTTTACATTGTATATGACAAATGTATTTATTAAGAGGACTACCAACTCAAATTTGATTACAAAATTCCCACAAAAATTAAGACCCTTTGTACATGTATGATTACACGAATGGTATGAATCTACATTGTATACAACCATAGAAACGAAATGATGGACCCCATTTGTGTACAATGAATCAAAATGCAGTCTGTAAAAAACTGAAAGCTAAATTAAAAAAAAATAAGAAAATCTAAAAGTTAAATCAGAAAAAAATCAAGATGATTGAGATAAACACAAACCTTTATAATCAGATGTCTTAATATTTATGACAGATAAATTCAAATTAAAATTGAAACTGAAAAGACATACATAATTTCTTTCTTAAATGATTATGAGAGCAAAGTACAATGAAGTTAGAAGTATATTGATGGAATAATACATATAATGTATAATTTTATGAGTATCTGTGGATGCATGTGAATTTTTGAAACTCATTGTACTATTGTTAGAAATATAGTAAGAAATTAGAAATTCATGAAGAAATTCATTCCTTTATAAATCAAAGTTATTAAACATAAATAAATGTATAAAGATATAATCTCTATAACTTTATGGGGATATTAATTTATTTACCATTGATTCAAGAGGTATATCTTCTGTAGGCTATGGGATACTTTCAAATACCATTCCTTGATAAATTTTTGTTCACAATTTTTAAATGTCATTTTTAATGTATTTGTTCCATATTTTTAGAATTTTCTCATGTAATTCTTTCACTTTTACTCTATCTTTTCCTAAATTTCATTTTCTTCTACTTCAGTGTTTGTCTTATAGTTGATCTCAGGAAATGGACAGAATTGACAGCCCTGGAGATAGCCAAGTCACACAGTATTGGATGTCAAAATACTTATTTCCTCATCCAGTAAGATAGCTTCATTTCAATAGCACTCAACAAATATGGGCCCACTTTTTAATTGTTACCTTGAAGACAGTAGGTGCTCAAAACTTTTATTAAAAGAATGAGTAATCAGTGTGTGTGTGTGTGTGTTCATCTCCATAGCCTTCAGATTTAAATGTGTGTGTATGTGTATGTGTGTGTGTGTGTGTGTTCATCTCCATGACCTTTAGATTTAAATGTGTGTGTGTGTGTGTTTGTGTGTGTGTGTGTGTTTGTGTTATCTCCATATCCTTCAGGTTTAAAGCTCCTGTCTTTGGTGGTGGCAGAGGGGCTGAAAGCTGTATGCTACATTGCTGACAGCAACCCTGGCTGTGTGGTGTCCTCATTTGAGACATCCTCTACTAGGCACTACCTGTGGTTTATTGAGGAACGAGTTAGTTTTGAAACATCCAACAGACGTTCATAGGAGGAGGCAGATTAGAACTCATTATTCAGGCTTCTGGCAACAATTCTTAATCAGCCACCCTCTAATATGTTCATTTCTAATTTGGTCTACATACATTTTCTGCAGAACTGAGAAGATCTCCTAGTGGGTTTTCTCCTCGGTTTCCTTTCATGAAGGAAGAAGAATGGAAAGCTGGATAATGTGAGAAGTAAGTAATTTTAAATGTATGTGATATGAAAGAGTATGGTTATCTGAAAGGATTCTTTTAGGGGTCCATTAAAAATCACTGAATACAAGAAAACCAATGTACCCATTTCAATTTAGTTATGAGCCTTGCTCCTCAGGAACAGTATATTGGACCTCATGTTAACTCAGTCTGGACAATTTGACATGGTAGAAATCCGTAGAAAGTAAATCAGTCTCCAAGGCTCATATAGTGTTTATTGCTATTTCAAGGGATTCTTCTGCAATTAAATTCTTGGTTGCTTGTGTTAAAACTCTGACTAAAGAGTCCCTGTCTCCATTTGAAATTAAAACATGTAAATGGTTGCACAATGGCCAGGTGCACAGCATACCTACACCAACAAAGTGCTAATGGTTATAACCTTGCTTTTCAGGTTGCCCTAACTCTTCTGAAGAACCTTCTGCGGTTCACCACAGCAGTCTGATACTAGCAGTTTCTAAATAATCATTTCTGGGAAGCTGAGCTGGTCCAAAAAATATTCTGGAGATTTAATTATCTCCTAAACTAACTAGATCTGTTTTGGGGTGATCCTTTCTGTACCTATGGATCCAGTTTCCAAATGACAGGAATAGCTTAAACTAAGATTTAAGGCTTGTTGCAATTAATTTTCATAGCTTGCTCAGAAACCTCAGTGTTTGTCACAATGACTAGATTTCTCTCTTGGAATTGTGTATGAAAGAACCAAAAAGCTAAACATCTCAATTGCATACATTTTCTTATAATACAAGTATGGGTAAACACTTTCTGTAAAGGGTACTATAGCTATCCTTAGGTTTTGTGGTCCATACAGTCGTTTTGGAAATGCTCAGTTGTGCTCCAGAAGCATAAAAACAGCCAAAGACAATAAGGAAGTCACTAAACATGACTGTGTTCCAAAAACTATATCTTTGGATGTTGAAGTTTGAGTTTTTTATAATTTTCATGTATTGTGAAATATTGTCTTCCATTTTTTCCAATCTGTTGAAAATATAAATTACCCTAAACAAATAATAGGCCAGATTTGACCAACAAACTATAAGAGATATCTACTGTAGTATATTAACTTCAAATACATAAATATGGGCAAATGGGGTAAGATGATGGCCATATTAGTTTTCTTAACTATAGTTACCACTTCAGTTTGTAAATGTATATCAAGACATCATGTTGTGCACCTTTAATATATGCAATGATATATATAATATGCAGTGTAATATTCATAGTCAAGTATTCAATCCCTTTTTATCATCCTCTGACCATAAGCAAAACTCTGATGGAAGTAAGTGAGAACTGGCCACTATGATCCATCAACTTCAGCTAAAAACCACAAAGCTCCTTGGCTCATACTTTAAAAATCTGTTCCAGTTCTAATTCAGGTCCCTGACAACTTGGAAATAATTTAACTTCATTCTTTATTCCTCCTGTCAAGGCAGTGGCTCTCTGCATGGTGTCTTAGCCACATTTGGAGAATCTGTTAGTGTTCTCTTGTTTCATATCCCATAAAGGGGGAAATTAACTTAGACTCAGAATAGAAAGCAAGTTTGACAGTGTCCTGCTTGGAATTATTGAGTAATGGGGGTGGATGGGGTGTCTATTTTCCTCCAAACCATTTATAAAGCACAAAGTACTTTATTTGGAATGACTTAAATATGTCTTATTTTTTTGTTCGGGGATTGAATGCAGGGTTACTTTACCACTAAGTTATATCCCCAACCTTTTTATATTTGCATTTTGAGAAATGATCTTACTAAACTGTGGAGGACCTTGTTAGTCGATGAGGTTGGCCCCACACTTGTGATCCTCCTACCCCAGCCTTTATGGCATTTGGGATTTCAGGTGTGCACCACTACTCTGAACTAAACATGTATTTTAAATTAAGTCATGATCACATTTAAAAAGTTAAAAAAATCCTAATAGGATATTATTGAAATCACCTCCTATGCTAAAACAATGATTTCTATATTTATTTACGTTATTTCATTATTATTGATTTAATATATTTACCTTTACTACTTATTAATAATGCTTATCTTGCCTATTTCATTCAACACCATTAAGCATACTCTCTTCAACTGTTATTAAGCTTGAATCACCTCACATATACTACCAGAGCCCTCTGTTTCCCTTTCTCTACTTCTGCCCAATATTTATTATATTTTTGATAAACCAATGTTAAGCACCTATAATCACATAAATATCATTTTCTTTTGATTAAGGAATGTACTATGCTTGCATTTACAACCTGTTCCTTTTTCCTAGCATAATTTGCCTTTGTTTGTTTTTCAGCATACCTATCGCTAATTCTTCACACTCACAACAGCCTCAGACAAATGTTCAAGGCAATATTCTAGAGTGTATTCAATATTCAAGACAATATTAAAGACCACCATACAATCTCACCGCTGCCTGTACTTGTTTTCCTCTTGGTAAGTCTTTCCTTTTCTTGTTCAAATCCTGGCTAACTATTTCATCCAGAATGCTTCAATTCTCCTGCTATTTTCTTTAATTTTTTCTGAAGATGCTTTATACCATTCATCTTTATCAAATGTTGTTTTCAGAATCCCACATTTTCCTTTTTTAAGTTTAAGTACTCATTTTTTTGGATCTCTCCAGCCTAAGAAAGATATCAATGGAATAACATTTTAGAAGACTGGTTTATTTAAAAATTTCTTTATTATACTCTTACAATTTAATCTAGGTATATAACTTTAGACTGAAATTAATTGTCCCTTAATTTTTTTGAGTTCTATATCTGTTTCCTTGTACTTACCAATATACTTGCTTGAATCTGTAAGTGCAAAACTTGTAATGTTATCAACTCCCTGGATTCTTTTTTTTAAATTAAAACTTTTTCTTAAATTTTTTTGACCTCTCTCTCTCCCCATATCTATCTATACAGATAGATGTAAATGCATACTATGCTATTTTCATGTACCTTCCTTGAGAAGAATTAACTACATGATCACCCATACTTTACTACTAAATTTCAAACTATAATTCTGTGTTAGAGATGGATACAATCAAGCAGATGTGATATAAGTCAGGCTCCAAATTTTCATGTATAAATAAATGTGCTCATTTGAGTCATGTTTTAGCATTAAGCAGATTTGGGATATATTTTAAGAATGAAAATTCTCTTTAAGCATGATTGTTTTTCCAGCTTAGTAGACATTTCTATCAGCTTTTCTTGTTTCACAACTGGACATGTATGAGTTCCAGAATTGTTAGGCCTATGAGGACAGAAAGTACATACCAGCCAGTGAACAAAACAAATAGCAGCAAAGAACTCTGATAAAATAAGCAACGTTTTAAAAAAGAAAGAAAAAAGGAGACAAAAAAAGAATAGAAGAAAGTTGCAACCCTATCTAAAAGAGAAATGTTCTGAGAAGGAAATCAAACATAAGATGCTATAAGAAGGAAAAATTAGAAAATTTAAGGAACTCCTAAGAACTAAAAAATAAAATAAATAAAAAATAATGCATGGGGCTGAGGATCTAGCTCCCTGGCAGAGTACTCACAAGCATATTCAATTCCCAGAACAAGAAAGTCAAACAAATAACGTGAAAACCAAACACTCAGTTAGGGAGGTAGAAGAATGAAGATAAATTTCCTACCAGATAAAAGACAAGAAAAGGGAAACAGGAGAGAAAACATAAGAAAATGACAGAATTAAGACACTGAGCATCCAATGTATTGGAATTCCATTTAAAAAGTAAATAAAATGAGGGAAAAATTATCACATAAACAGTTTTGTAATTTCCCTCCGCGGTAAATTCCGTGAATATCTAGTTGTATAAAAGCTCAGAATAATGAATGTAAAACTGCAAACTCTTCTTATTATGGCATATTTTTGTTAAAACAAGAGAGACACAGAGGTAACAGGAGACACACACATACACACACACCACACACACACACACACCACACACACACACACACACACACACACACACACACAGGCAGTCCTTTCAGAAATCCTTTTCCATTATAATTTTTCCCATTATCTAATGACTGGACCTAAGGAAAACATCATCCTAAAGGATGATGGAGCTCTGAGAAATAGCCCAGATTTTCATAAAACCACACGAAAGAGAATGGTCCCATCAATCTGACCACTCACGAAGAATTGTTTCAAGAGAAATAACTAATTTTTTCTTCTGTAGAGCCATTACATTTTGGTTTTCATTTTCACTGTAGTGTTTCATACCATCTTCATATATTCTTTCCATTCCTACATACAAAACCTTTTTAAATTTTCTAAAGCCTTTGAAGTCTGCATAGCCACATAGGAGTTTTGTTATTTGATCTACGGTCCGGGAGAGGTACATGCTCACTGGAAGTCTTTGAATGTACAATAGGGTTTTATAGTGGGGGTAGGGCACTGAATTCTTATGACTATTGCCACACAATAGAAATTATCTTAGTGGAATGGTGAATACGATCTTAATAGTGCATGGGAATATTCAGAGATTTTTCCCATTTCTTAAAAGTAGAAGTATATTGAATTCAGCAAATGTTATTTGCTGTGCTGATGTACATCCATGGACAGGTTTGATGAAACTGCATATCCAGCTTTCCTTTTTCAGACAGCAAAAGCTGTTTCATGGAACAAGTGTTTTAGATGAAAATGAATAGGTAGGAAATCAAACTGTAATGTAAATCTAGACCCATAGTTAGATAGTTGACAGCTGCATGTCTCAGGGAAAAATAGTCAATATTTTCTGTGATGGTAGATTGAAGAGGGATTGGAATACAGCTGGATTTCTTTTGGTATGACACAACAGTACACATTTCCCTCAAACTTTAAAGAGATCTCTAAATGATCTTAAAATAGTAGAATATTTATTAATCACAAATTTTATTACTTCTCTTTAAATATAGATTTTGGTAATTTTTAGGTACCTACACTGACATTTCAGAAACAAGAAGTATTGCTGAATATTTCTGAATAGGTTCAATTTTACCAATGTATACTTGAGTGATTATTGCTTCTGTTTCTCCAACAAAAAACATTCATAATTAAATTGCTAAAATTAAAATTAACAAATTAACTGCTAAAAAATGTGAATACACAAAAATCAACATTATTTAGAGGAATGCATACATAACATTTGAAATTTTTAGGATATACCCTGTGCTAATCAGAATTTTCCAGGAAGAACCAATAGGATAATGTTTGTAACACGATAAAGACATGATCATACTCCAGTGAGTTCATAAACTATGAATTTGAAAAATATTAGTCTTTGGAACTCCTACATATGTCATACTTTTGTTCAGGTACATACTTTATCAATATGCTTTAAACATTATACAAAATAAAAAAGACATTGTGTGTGGATCATCCTCCATCAAACCATTAGCCACCTTTGAATTAACCTACTAGCCTACTGAAACCTTTGAATTAAGTTATTAGCCCCCTGAACACAAACATTTTGAACTATTTTCCTTTTATTATGTTTCCCATGCAAAAGTTTTGTATTAATTCATTCTATTTTGTTATGCATGATATTAAAGTTCTTATGATTCATATGAGGGAAAAACTTACTCTTAATTATGTGACTGGACAGGAAACTTTTACTGTCAACCTGTGAATGTTGTGAAAGCTAATTGTAGCAGTGTACAACAAGAATTATACAGATTCATATTGCTCTAAGGACTGAGACTGAAATACTTAGGCTGACCTGCATACCCTCAGATCATCTGGTCTCTAGCCACCTCAGAAATCTCATTTACCATTATGTTTTCCCAACATGCTATTCTGCCCTGTATTCAGGACCATTTTGAATATTCCAGGCTATTTATTTTGCCTGAAATTTTCTCTCACTGCTCATGGATTGTGCACAATCCTCTGCTTGTTAAATCTTGCCTCCTGTCAGATCTCAATTCAACAATACTTCCTCAGGAAACCCTAAGTACATTTAGACTCCTTGCTTAAATGATGGTCCTCTAATGTATCCTCATATCTCCCTGCTGTTCCTCTTTGTAGCTCTCCTTATATTTGTAAGTTTTTGTTTGTTTGACACAATGTTCTAAATTTTCTTTCCCCTGTTAAGCTGCAGGGACCATGTCATTTTTAGTCATCTGTGCATTTTCTTCACTGAAAACTTAAGTTATTATACATAGGTAAAGCCTAGTAAATATCAGTTACATGAATGAATGAAGTAGATTATATTCATACCTGCTTCGAAGTCTTTAAAAAAAAGAATACCAGGCATGAATTAAGCCACATCAATATTTCAATTTGATGATGCCTATATAATATTTCAAGTTATTCTAAAAATAAAAATGGATTCTCACTTAGTCTTTGAGCAAAGAATGATTTTAAACTTTTGTAATTCATTAAGAGTAAACTTGGAAGTAAGGAAAATGAAAACTTAGGATATAAATTTGGAAATTTTAGCATTCCTCTCACAATATTACTTTTAACAGTATGCTACTATTGTACTAACTCTCCTGCAAATGAAAAAAAAAATTACCTAGTGCAAGATAGTAGACAAACAAACAAAAAGAGAGTGAGAAAAGAAAAGTGAAGATTTTGATTAGGAGTAAGCACTTGGAAGGAGAAAATGGCCTTGGTTTACCTATGTATTAAGAGTTAGGATTGAAAGGAAAATATAACATTGAGAAGAATCTTCAGTATTTTTGCCTTGAAGTACAAGACAACAAAATTTGGGGACATTCAATTCCTTTTTAAAGTGATAGAAGGATTCTAAAAACTGACAGATTAAGAGATGAGAAATTGCAAATTATGGGCATCATGCCTTCTCAAATCTCTGCCTGATACATGATCCACATGCTTGGGCATATCTAATCAGCTCAAAAAAGACAGAAATCACTGTACTGACTTTTGAACTTATGTCCAAGATACAAAGTTTGTATATTAAGTACAAATTAATTGCTAAAAAATGTGAATACACAAAAATCAACATTGTTTAGAGGAATACATATATAACATTTGAAATTTTTAGGATATACCCTGTGTTAATCAGAATTTTCCAGAAAGAACCAATAGGATAAATATATAGATAGATGAGAGGGAATTTATTAGAAGAATTATTTCCCACAATTAAAGAGATTGTGTCCCAGCATAACTTATTCACAAGCTGAAGAACAAGGAAATCCAGTAGTGTGGCACGGGGCAAGTCCAAGGATTTCAGAACCAGGGAAGCTAGTATTATGTCCTCAGGCTCATGCTTAAGGCCAGAGAACACAGGATGCTGTGGGTACAAGTCCCCAAGTGCAAAGGCAGTAGAGTCTGAAGTTCCAACATCCAAGAAAAAGAGAAAAAGGGGTCCTCCTCATCACCTATTCTTATTTGCAAATCTTCTTTCCCAATGTCTTCCAAATTATATACCTTTCACTTACCACCCAGCAAAACATTGGCTATAGGCCACAAATTGATATGCGATGCACATCTGGCCATCTGTCCCAGGAAGCAAAGTGTACAACCAGATACATTAGCTAAATTTCTCACAGCGGGAATCATTTTTCTCCACCATGGTCCTTCTAGAAAAGGGTTGAATGGCTGTAGCCGTCCATGTCATGCAAAATCATTTGCACGTCAGGCCCCTCTCCTCTTCCTTAGCACATCATGCAATACACTGGTGTGCAGAGAGGTGTAAATCCTTGAGATCTAAAGGATGGTGAACCTGGAGTATAAATGCTTAAGGGAAAAAAATCATGTATCCCATCTCCAGCAGAAAGAGCTAACTGTGCCCTTCTTCTGTCTTTCTGCTCTAGACAGGCATTCAGCCAGTGGGATATGGCCTGCCTACACAGGATTCAATAAGGCAACTTCTTCCAGAAACACCCTCACAATCATACCAAAAAACAATTCTTTGGCAGCTGTTGACGAGTCCTTAACCTAATCAAGTTGACACTTAAATTTAACCATCACACATCTTAGAACTATTTAGCTTGTGAAGAAATAGGAAAACATGACCCAATCTTAAAAGGAAAATGTTCAAAGACTAACCACAGATTTTTTTTTCTTGTGTGCTAATTGGAATCAAGGTAATTGTTGTAACCATGATTACTGATAAAAAAGACTACATGCCTATAATAAGAGAAAATAGAAGAAATTTCAGCAGGACATTAAAAAAAATTGTGATAAAAATCCAAATGAAAACTCTAGAATCAAAATATCAAGTATCTGAAGTAAAACTTTCACTTACTGGTGCTGTTCAACACCCCCAAAAGATCCTCACATTTCAAAATCTGAATCTGTGAATGAGCTATTTTACATGGGAAATGAAATCTTAGAAGTATGAATTTGCAAGCAGACCTTGAAATGGAGAGACTATGCTGGCTTGACTCAGTGGTTCCACTGTAATCACAAGAGAATTTAGAAGGTGAAAAGAGAAAACAAGAGACTAGAGAGGCAGATTTTGCTTTGGGAAATGTCAGAGAGATACAATGAATCTGTGGACTGTTGCTGTCTTTGAAGGTGGAGGAAGAACATTATAAACTAAAGACTGCAGGTGACTTTAGAGAAGTAAATAAATTCTCCCTTAAAGGTTCCTGAAAGGAATGCAGCCCTGTAGGACTTTGATTTTAGCCCAATGAAATCCCTGTTACACTTCCAGAGTGCATACTGTTAGATAATAAATGTGTTGCTTAATAAATACATTTGTATTAAATTTTTTCAGAAGCATTATAAAACTAATATAATTGACTCACCAGTTGGGAAAAATGATGAAAGATTAAAGAATCAGTGAGCTTGATAAAAAAGGGGGGGGGCATTATCCAATTTTTTTTTTTTAAAAAAAGCTCAAACATAATGAAGAGGAGGAAAGAAAAGCAAGAAGGAGAAGGAAAAGGAGGAGAAAGATGAGGAGGAGAGGGAGTAAGAGGAGGAGAAGAAAGAGGCGGAAGAAGGAAAAGAAGGAGAAGGACCCCATCATTACCATCACATTATATCAGTAAGAAAAGAGAGGAGGGGAAAAAAGGAAATTATAAAATAGTTACAGTAAAACCCCATAATATTCAGGAAACATTGTTTCAAATGACTGCCAACTTTTCATCAATAACAATGGGAATCATTAGGCACAACACTGTTGAAATGTGAAAGACGCACATAATCAAGCCAGAACTTATTCCAGGTGGAAATATTTTTCAAAAATAAAAATGAAATTAAGATATTTATAGATAAAACCAAAAACAATAGAATCTGTTGCTAATAGACCTACATTAAAGGACAACTTAATGTTATTTAGTTTGACTCAATAGCAGATAGAATTTAAGGTGTTTAGGAAGAAACAAAGACCATTAACATGGCTTACATATCATATGTGAATAAAATATATAACAACTGAAAAAAGGCTAAGGGAGAGATTAATACTACAAGGTTTCCATATTTAGATAAGTTGTTGATATTTTACTTTCTAATAAAATGGATACATTTTAGGTGGCATACAGTAATCTCTTGTAATGGTTATTTTGAATTGTCAACTTGATTGAATTAAGAAATGCCAAAAGTTAAGAGGCTTCTGGGTGTGTTAGTGAGGGTGTATCTAGGAATGATTGACATGTGGGATTGTAAACCAAAGTGGAGACCCTCCCCAAGTGTGGGCAGCATTGTCCAATAAATTGGAGGCTTGGATGAAATAAAAGTTGGAAGAATAAGGAAGCAGCAGCAAATGCAAGCTCTATTCTTCTCTAATGGGTTGTTATTAGTGGCTATGATTGTCTGAGGATAACAGACTCTCCCTTCTTCATTCTTCCAAATCACACTCTGCCAGTGATTCTCCAGAGAGTTTCCAGAAGCCTTCAGTCTTGAACTGGGATACTATGGTTGATCCATCTTGTTCTGAGGCTTCAGCATCTTGGATTGCACAGTTACTGGTTCCTCCAGTTCTCCAGCCTGCAGATAACCATGTGTACTCTCCAGCTTTTGGTGGTATAAGTCAATCTAATAAGTCCCCTTTTTATAATTGTACCTCCTGTTGGTTCTGTTCCTCTAGAGAACCCTAATACATCTCTATAGCAACTACCAAAAATAATTTGAAAGTTATAAGTGATTTAGATACATTAATAATGGAATTATATAAAATTACTAGTAATGTAAAAAATAGAAAAGGAGGATAAAAAAACAAATTATAAAACCAATGACATTCATAAATCAAAATATTTCAATGTTTACATGTTAATGGACTAAAAAAACAATTAAAAGCCAAGACTGCATGGATAGATGAAAGGTAAGCTTCAACAATAGGTTTCAAAAGTGATGCACTTGAAAAATGAAGAAACAGAGTGAAAGAAAATTGATGAAAAATTAATATGTAACCTTTTTATCAATTGTTGATAAAATGCCTTGAATTCTTATATTAATAGTAGGTGCAAAAGATTCTCAAAGTGAAAGGTGAAGAACAAAGGGATCTACTTCATGATGATAAAAATTTCCATTCTTCAGGAAGTACGGATTATAAGTCCATTTACCTATGACAAGAGCTTCAAGTTATAAAGCAAAAATTGACAGAAAAAGTGACGGATACATAGATAATATCTCAATTAAGGTGAGAAAGTTTAACATCCTTATTACCTTGTTTATAGAAAAAAAATGAAAATGTGTAATAGAACTCTATAACAATGAACTCTATTATTTCCAAGATCTCCTTGGACATTTATCAACATAGACATGTGCTATGGAATAAGGTTTAAATAAATTTAGAAGGATTGAAATGAAATTATGCAGAGCATGTTATCTGTTGATGATGAGATTAATTTTGAAAACAATAACCATAAGGCAGCTATGAATGAGCCAAGTACTTGAAAATCAAACAATACAATTCTAAATAATTGCTGGATCAAAAAAATTAAATTATAGCAGTTTATATTTAGTGAAAATAAAAATACAACCTAATACATCCGCTTCCTGATAAGCGGATGATGACACATAATGGGGGTGGGAGGGGGGCAAGAATGGAGGAAGGAGGGACTGTATAGAGGGAAAAGAGGGGTGGGAGGGGTGGGGGTGAAGGAAAAAATAACAGAATGAATCAAACATCATTACCATATGTAAATGTATGATTACGCAAATGGTATGCTGTTACTCTGTGTACAAACAGAAACAACATGTATCCCATTTGTTTACAATAAAAAAAAAATAAAAATATGACCTAAAATATATGACTTACAGCTGATGGAGCACTTTAGAATTTATCAATCTATTTTATTACATTAAAAAAGTAAGTTGACTTTCTCTTTGAAAAAAATTTAAAAAATGAAAACTAAAGAAAGTGTATTATATATACACTAAGAAAAAATTATGACAGAAATCTCTGTGCATATCTACAGAAATTCTTACAGAAGACAGAAGGAAGAATACTTTCCAAGTCAATTTTTGAAGCTACCATAATCCAAATATTCTAAAACTTTTTATTTATTTATTTGGCACTGGACTTCCTTACCACTGAGCTACATCCCTGGCCCTTTTTATTTATTTACTTCTAAATTTTGAGACAGGGTTTCACTAAGTTGGGAGGGTCTCACCAAGTTGTTAAGGCTGGCCTTAATTTGAAATCTTCTTGCCTCTATCTTCCAAGTCCTTGGGATTACAGGCATGTGCCACTACATCCAGAAAAATCTCATAAAACTTTACAAAATAAACAAAAATAGTACAATAATATTTCTCATAGATATGAATTATATATCTTTAATCATTTGCAAACTTCATACAAGAGTACATAAGGGAATGCTATATCATGACCTGATGAGATTTGAAAGCTTTAACAATGGAAAAAGACACAAGAACTAGTATTGGTCAAAATAAAAAAGAGCTAGACACAGCGGTACTCACCTTAATCTCAGCAACTCAGGAGGCTAAGGCAGGAGGATTGCAAGTTCAAAGCCAGCCTGCCTCAAAATCAAAAATAATAATAAAAAATAGCATGGGGGGTGAAGATCAGTGGTAAAGTGCCTCCTGGGTTCAATCCCTGGTATGAATATTAGTAACAACAAAAACAAAGAATGATTTTAATAAGTACATTAAAAAAAGCCTCTGACAATATTCAACACCTGGTCCTGATTGTATCTCCTAGAACAATAGAAATATAAATAAACTTTCTCATTATTGAAAAGATATGTACAAATATCTAGAGTTAACTTTGCATTTATGATCAGATGTTGAACACTTTCCCCTTAACATAAGGAATAAAATTATTCTACAGTGTATTGTAGTTCCTGTTAATTCTAACAAAATAGGAAATATAAGTAAAAGAATTAGAGAGAGGAAAAAAGAAAGGAGGAGGAAACAAAGAGGATTATATGAAAAAAGGGGGTAGGTTACAAGGAAGAAAGCAAGGAAGGAAGGAAGGAAGGACTTCTGCACTTGCAGATCACACAATCTTTATCAAAAATCTTAAGGATAAGGTAAATTCACTACTAGAACTATTGTTAGTTTAGCAATGCTACTGGACACAAATAAATTTAAATTTTTTACTTCAGTCCTAGCAAGTAGCATATAATTGGTATCAAAAACAGCAGGTGGAAGAATAATCTTAGCAACAGTTTTACAATAAATCTGTACCTTGAAAACATTAAAACATACAAAGAAGAAAATGATAGAACACCTAAATGAAGAGTGGCCTAAAAAGTAACCAAGTATTCAAGACATCTCACCTAGAATATTGCTAATTCCAAAGTGACCTATAAATTGAGTGCAATCTCATTAAAAATTTTCAAGTCTTCTTTGTGAAAATTGGAAACTATTTCTAAATCGTTCCTGAATATTTAAAGGACTCAGACTATCTAATACAATTACTTTTAAAAAAGCAGTGTTGCAGAACTCACTTCCTATATTCAGGAATTATTGCAAAGACACAGTAAATAATATAACTTGCTGCCAAGACTAAGAATTTATAAATATACCAATAAGCCAATCCCCAAAACCAAAGGCTCAGTGTTTTCTCTGATATGCAGATAATGTACAATAAGGGGTTGGTGGTAAGGAGAATGGAAGTTCACTGGATTAAACAAAGAGGAATGAAGGGAAGGCAGGGGAGATAGGAATAGGAAAGACAGAAAGAATTAGACATAACTTTCCTATGTTTGTATCTGAATATACCAGCAGTGTAACTCCACATCATGTTCAACCACAAGAATGGGATCCTAATTAGAATAAGTCAAACTTCGTATATGTATAATGTGTGTCAAAATACATTTTACTGTCATGTATATCTAAAAGAACAAATGAAAAATAAATTGAAAAAAAAATACACCAATTGAATCACTGAGGAGCCCAGAAACATAAAAAAATTAATGTTATTTGATTTTCTAGAAAGGTATAAAAGTTATCCTTATTAAGACAGAAGAGTCAAGACAGGGGATGTAGCTCAGCATACACAAGTTCATGACTTTGATATCCAGCACCAAAAAACAAAACAGAAAATTTCCTTCAACAAGTGAAACCACAACATAACACCTGAAAATCCATTCAGGAAAAAATTTGAACCATACAAAAATTGAGATGGATCATAGGCTTAAAAATTAAAAAAATGAAATTATCAGTAATTTAGAATAGTATCTTGGAGAATATTTTCCTGAAACAAGAGTAATTTCCTTGGATATAACACAGAAAGCAATAACAGCAAAGGATTGCAAAAATCGATGTGCTAGACTTTATCAAAATTAAAAAGATTTTGACCTTCAAAACACATCATTAAAGAAATGAACAGGGAGACATTGGCACAGACTAAGAGAAATTTGGCAAAACATATGTCTGACAAAAGTTGTACGAGGATGCACAAGTAAATCCTTCTAGTGAAAGCAGAAAAGATGGTTAAAATGAACAAATGATGTCAACTGGCACTTTACAAAAGAGTAATATACACGTGGTTAAAAGTCCATGATGTTTTCTCAGCAGCATGTGATGAGGAAAATACAGAGAAAGCCTTCAGCGATCAGCACTATAAACATCTTGACTGTCCATGATGAAAGGCTGATGGCACCAAAAGCTGGCAGGGACACGGATCAACCAGGATTCTCAATCTTTGTGGCTGGGATTGTGAAAGGTCATAAAAAGTCCTGGAGGTTAAGGATAGAACTAAAGAAATTCCTACATTTCATCCATCAATTATAATCTCAACTATTTACATACATGTGTTCACAAAATGACTTTTACCTGAATATTCATAGCAACTTTACTTATGATACACCCAAGGTAAAATCTTCCTAGATATTCATCAGGAGAAGAACAGACTACATGGATTTTACTCATACAATAGAGTAGCACTTAACTTTTTTTTTGTTCAAATTGGTTACATGTTTTTGAGTGTGGTGACAGAGGATGGGAGAGCAGTGACAGATCAGGGGTCTCTGATGTCCTCACGGCTGTGGCATGCCCGGTTCCTGGGAACGTTTCTGTGCAAGGGCACAGGATGCCTAGCTACTGTGGCAATGCCCTGCATGAGAAGGCTCTGTGCAAGAGCCCTATCAGTTCTAACCTTAATCTTAGGCACAAAGCTCCTTGGTAGGAAGAAATTCTTAGGCTAAACAACCACAATGTTTCACCAGCTCTGCTTCTCCAGTTCCTGCCTACCTTACAGTAACTTTAAACAATGAACTTTCTTGAGAGCTACACAAAACTCATAATATTGCATTTTGCAACTATGGATTGCAACTGTGGAAAAGCTACATAGATGTCCTAGTTTCTGTAACTTTCCTGAATACAAAGAATAATGTTTGCATAGTCTTTAACCTGATAATGAGACGTATATAAATAAAGATTGCTGATGTAGTTCTTTAGACCTGCATCTCCTTCAGAGAGCAGGCTCCACTTGATCCCAGCTTAATCTTCAAGATCGGTGTCCATGATTCTTTATTTTCCAATCCCCCTTCGCCTCTCGCCGCACCCAAGAGTTTGGTTGCTCTGGTCTTGACAATGCATGATAGTAGAATGCATTTTGACACATCATACATAAATGCAGTATAACTTGTCCTCCTTCTGGTTGTAAATGATGTAGAATTATACTAGTCGTGTAATCATATATGCACATGTTGATAATGTCCCATTCATTCTACTATCCTTCCTACGCCCATAACCTCTCCTCTCCCTTCACTCCCCTCTGTCTGATCCAGAGCACCTCTATTCTCGTCTAACTTCACGCCTGCCTCCCCCACTTATTGTGATTTAGCATCCTCGTAACAGAGAAAACATCTTGTCTTTGGGTTTTGGGGATTGACTTATTTTGCTTAGCATGATATTCTCCAACTCCTTCCATTTAATGGCAAATGCCATTATTTCATTCTTCTTTAAGGCTGAGTAATATTCCATTGTGTATATATACCACATTTTCTTTATCTAGAATAGTACTTAACTTTAAGATAAAACAAATTGTTGATACAATAACAGGGATGAGTCTCAAAAAATGTATGCTGAATGAAAGAAAAATGTATTATATGTGGTAAAGATAATTATATTCCTTTGTAGGAGTTTAGAGAAATTTAAAAACTTGGTCATATTCTTCACAGATTAGAGCCAAGAATAAAGTCATGCTTGGTATGATATCAAAGTTTGTTTTACAAAATATTATATTACATGTTTGTGTTTGTGAATATCAAAGAGCAAAATTTAGTAATAATAACTTTTCAATGCAAAATAAGCTCTCCCAATAAATATCAGAATTATGAATATTATAAAACACATTGAAAAAAGCCCAACTGAATCAGATACATAATTTCATTCCTTAGGTCTATACAAATTGCTCAGTAAACTTAATATTGGTCATGTCTCCCACTTGTGTTTAGTGTGCTATCCCAAACCCTTCTTTAAATTAAAGATTAAAATTTCATTTGATCATTTCCAAAAATTTTTTTCTTAAAATTGTGATTTATGGCATATAGCATAGTGATTAATAGATGAAAGAAGGAAGGAAAGAAACAAGAAAAGAAGGAAAAAATAAATCTTGATTTGCAGACTCATGTGTAATATAAAGTAGAAGTTATTTGGAATATATCCTTTCCAACTCAATCTGAGGGTTTTGTTTGCTTGTTTGTTTGTTGTGTGATACTGCAGATTGAAGCCAAGAGACATCTACCAACAAGCTACTACAAACATTCCCAACCCTTTGCTTTCTTTCTTTCTTTTTATTTTACTTATTTATTTATTTATTTGAGAAAGGGATTTGCTAGGTTGCCCAGGCTGGCCTCAAACTTGTGGTTCTTCTTCCTTAGCCTTCTGAGTTTCTGGGATTATAGGTGTATACCACGAAACATGGCTACATTTGAATTTTTTTTAAAAAACTGATTTATTTATATCTATATCTACCTTCTATCTACATATGTGTATATGTGTGTGTGTGTGTGTGTGTGTGTGTGTTTATTGTGTGTATGTTTGTGAAGAAAGAGAATTTTCTTTAGTAGCTGGGTTATTTTTAAGAAAGACTATATAAGGGAGCAAACAAAAGATTAATAGCGAAAAAGCTAAAGGTCATCAAAGTGAGACGATATTTTACTTAATTGTAACGCAGACAGATTCCCAAAGATGAGAAAGGGAGAATTTTAAAAAAGAGATTCAAGATACCCCTGGTAAAAATAATAGCTATAATCAAATATTAAAAATTTTACATACTTAATAGCAATAGAAAACAACGTGCTTTTATAAGATCGAAATTATTCCTGCCATGAAATAAATATAATAATCCTAGTTCCACATACCTGAGATGCAGAAGTAGAAAGATTTGGTGAAGCCAAAATTTTAGTAAAGAAAATATAATTTCATATGTTAAATATAAATAGTAGCAGGACTTAGTTCCCATTAATATAATTACTGAATTCAGCAGTTTGGTTTGCAGCAAAGACATATAACCAACCTATGGGTATCATAGGAATGATAGTGTTAAAGTATAGTATATGGAGTTTTTAATCTGGTATAAAAGATAAACATGGTCAAGTATCAAAACAACAAAATCATTTCAGGTTGTAGCACCTGCAAGAAAGAAAATTTATGATGAGTAGTGACTGGGAATGCCATTTCAGATTTGTTCACAGGGTTCACTGTGGAACCATCTGAAATGTTGACATTCTATTGAGACCAACCTATGTAAATATCCACGAGACTGCATTTTCAGTAACAGAAGATATGAAGGCTCTAAAGAGTAAATGAACCTGCCATAATTTGGGAACTGAAAGTAGGGCAAAATGGGGTACAGTAAAAGAGAGTGTGATGTGATAATGTTGGAAAGACAGGCAACTGACAGAGAGAAGAAGAAGGAATGGTAAAGAATTTATATTTTCCTCTAAGTACAGTGGGAATCTTTGATGAGAGAAATGATATGCATTTTCTATTCACATTGCTCTACATAGAGGTAGATTAACATGTAGACAAACATCAAAGTTAGAAGTACAACAAATGGTGAGATTCAGTGTAGCATAGGCAGAAAATGATACCACCTTAGAAGAAGATTGAAACAATGGAAAGACTAGGACATTGAAAGGTAAATGAACTTCATTCAAAGTGAAATGGTTTCTTTGTTGGTATTGAGCAACAGCTTAACATGATCTGATCTTGGTTTTACAGTATGGAATGGACTTGAAGGGTCAAGGAAGTAGTGATGATACTAAGTAAAGTACCTGGGAGGGCGTTATAGGGCCTTCCCCAACATTGTAACAGGTGACCTCCTTAGAAGTTCCTTTTGTAAAGAAATTGTTTTATCTGAATATGTTTATATGTGATTCCAACAGGATGGACATCAATGATATGAGAAGGGCTTGTTGCATACTTTTGGTACCAGAAAAGTGGATCATGTAGATTTTGATTAGAGCTTCAGAAGACTTAAATAGCAGCATCCACTAATTAGACTACAAAACCCATGGAGAGAAAAACTTTTCAAGAGGAAACACTGAAGAAGTCTTTCAGCACCTGACTACATGGTTTGTGTTTTCCAGACAGTAACGTAAGCATCACCTAAAAGCTTATTGGAGATTCAAATGTTCAATCCAGCCTACTAAATCAGAATCTTCACATTCACAAGATCCCTAGACGATTTTTATATATTTTAAAATTTGGGGAGTATTGTACTAATGATATATTCTATCAGAGAACAAAATGCCAAATTCTTTACAAAACCCTCCTTTAAAATATTGGCATCTTTTGTGGTTTACAGATTGTTATTGAAAACTGCTATTCCGTCTTTTTACAGGAAAATAAAGATATAGCATATAATATATATTCCATGAAGTTAAAATGTATACTGTCCAAAAAGTATTTTATACTGATTATTGTCATAAAATTTCCCTGATTTGTGTAAAATAATTTCTAGTTCTCTCCTTCCTGTCAATTTACTTAACACAACTGTATTTACATAATGATTTGGCTGAAATGATAATAGCTTATCAGTTAGTCCATAATTTGTTTAGAAATATTAAAAAAAGATCTCTGGAGTGCGTATAACAAATGCAAGGTCATGTAGCTAGTTAGAGGGACATTTGGACTATAATAAAGGACCACTAAATTCTTGAAGGTAATTATGTTGTGATTTAAAAAAAATTTCCAAATAGCTCAGGTTTTTCTGGGCTGCACAATTTACCACAAATGTGTACAAATTGACAAAAATTGCATTTTGTACGCTTGTCAAAAGGAACATAAGCACATAAAAGAAATAATTTGTGTTAATGTACATACACATGTGGCTTATGTCTAGGATAATACTGTTAAATTTAAGGGATACAGGTTTTGCATGCTAAGATTAGCCATTGTCCATAGATTTGTCAACCAGTAAGCATTAAAGATATGAAGTGTAAATCTCAAAACAATGATTTTAGTATAGAATTGTACTTCATCTAGCATGCAATACTGGTGATAATAGAACTTGTTAGTCCCTTTCCAGACTAGCATACAGGATTCTCTGACTGTCCCAATTAATATTTCCAAACTCATCTATCATTCACTAGTTTACAAATGCCAATGAAATATTTATACATTCCCACTGAAATTCAAGTGCTTAACATTCTTAGAAATGTTATTTCTTGCTCATGGTTCTCTCCCACATCTAATGTTTTTCTCCATCACATCTTCATCATAACCTATAGAATTTTTCTTTTTCAGTCTTATAATACTTATCTCAAGGTTTTCTCATTCTTGAAGAGTTTTATGACCTGTTATCAAAACAGAATTGACCATCTCATGGCCCCTGTGGGATTTTCCCTTCTCCCATCTTTACCATTCATCTTTGTTTAAAAAAAGCATCATATTCCATTTTGTATGTGATTTTTAGAAAATTTACTCATATCCTAAGTTTTGAGATCCCTAAAGACAGAAACAGTTTCATCCTTGCAATATTAACTGTATGGATAAGAATGTCATAATAACAAAACCAGCTAAATTTGATTTTATATTTTTGCCCCAAGTTCTGTCACACAGTCTTGAATAGCCTGATCTTAAAAGCTCTATGAAGCAGATTCTATCAGCCTAAAGTGACTAAGCATCCTCCTGTCCTAAATAGATTAAAATTGGGATTTTAACCCTCTGTGCCAGATTCTATGGTGACATTATTTCACAACACCATTTTGATGAGGCAAGAGACTAGAATTCAAAAAAGTCCTGATTTATAACCCTGGTTTTCTCTAATTCCAGGTAGCAAAATAATAAGTTATATCTTTGCAAACAGATATAAATTATTTGGAATTTCCCTCATAGCATCGTAATGCTTGCATGGTAAAAATGTTGTGATTATTTGATGATAAAGTTTATGGACTAAAGAATCAATCTGTTAAATCTTAGCTCCAATCTTACTTCTATTTTCAGTGTTCTCTAGAGAGTTTATCGTGATACTCTTCAATGTAAGTATTCAGTAAATTTTAAAAGTAATTTTCATAAAATAAAAAAAACAAACTACCCTATATTCCTTTCCCTTTTTGGAAAGATTTATCTTAGATCATAGATACATGTCACAATGTTTCCTTGACTCATATTAACTTTCCTTGATGTTTCCAAACTTTGTCATTTTATGGTCTCAGCAAGGAGACACTCAGAGCAGCCAGGAGGCAAGTTATATGTGCTGTAGGTTTTTACATCTGTCACTAAGAATTGACCTTTTTCATTTTTGTCAACAGGAAAACCCAGTTCAACATCAGGCAAAAAATAAAAGAAGAATAAAGTCCTTAAGACAGGTTCCCATCACTTTTAGTCTATGAAAACAGTTTTAACAACAGCAAAAGAGTGACTTTCTCTGAGAAGACACAAGCAATTGTGTTGTCAGGATGAGAACTAAAAGCATTTGGTTTATACATGTGGCATGGCTGTCTTAATCTTTTAGTTCATCAAATTCCAAAGAGTGAGCAAAAGGCAAAGATTATAACTTTAGCTGCCAAAGAGAGTGTGAATCATTTCTCTCAAGATTTTAAATATCCTTTTTTAGCTTAAAGGCATAAAGCAACAAACCTGAATGAAAACAGATTTAGGCTGTAACAAGAAGACAGAATTTAACCAGCATATGTTAGAATGACTTACTGAAACAGAACAAAAGTTTTATGCATAAATGTTGCTTAAAAAATCTTGCAATGAATTGTTCACCCTGTGTTGGCCAGGCATTATTATACTTTTAAAGGTCAAGAGAACTCCGCTAGGATAAAGAACTAGCAATTCCAAAACAAATAATCTGTCATGGGAAAGGTCTTTTGTGCCTTATTGATTAAAACAAATTTTTAGTAAAATCATCTTCCTAGTTTGAATATAAGGTTGCATAATTAAGTTAGATATAGATTACATTATTTAATATTTTTCACTGAATTGATAATCTTTTACCAAAATTGCTTATAGTATGCAATTATTTACCTTACACTTAGTCATAATGAACCTACAGGTAAATGGAACTAATTGGTAAGCACAGGATGGACTGAAATACACATAACAGTTTAGTTTCTAATTAAGATGAAATCTCACATCAGCATAGGAAGTTTTGATTATTCAAATAATACTGTAGAAAGGAACAGACTTGTTTATCTATTTATCAGTATTTCATGATTTATGACAAGATAAATTCAAGTGGATCCATGTGTTAAGCATAAGAAGTAAATAAATAGTGATGATACTAAATAAAAAAATTATTTTTAAATGTTGATTGGAGAATTATTTTTAATGATTACACTAAGTTCAGAAACCACAAGAGAAAGTTTGAAAATTAGACTATATTGTGAAAATATTGAGATATATCATTTATAACGTAAGCCAAATTAAAAGGTAAAAATGTGAATCTGTGTAAAATACTATAATACACATGAGAAATAAATGTGTACTTTAAATATATTAAAATATAATGGGACCAGCAGCAGAAGGAATGAGAGATTTCTTTCAGGTCTGCACATGAATGTTTATTCCAAATGGGTTATCTTGGACAACCTCACAAAAATATCATCCTAACAATCTCCTTCACCAGCTGCTTTTCATTATTTGTATGTTCCCTACAAGTTCTAGGAAGCCTGCTACCAGGAACTCTGTATTTACTTCATTATCATAACATAGTCCATAATTTATTGCACCACATGTAGTTTCTAAAAATTTGGAATGAATTAATGAATCTTGTATCAATGTAAAGAGACCTGGTAAATAACGGAAATAATGAACACATTATTCCCAGAGGTAAAGACGAAAGAATAAAGATATGTGTGTGTGTGTGTGTGTGTGTGTGTGTGTGTGTGTGTGTTTTCATGCTGTGTATACACAAATAGGAAAGTGAACATACGAATTGGTAATATGAATTTGATTTTGTAAATTTACATATATTTGCTCAGTTATCTAAAAGTAAGAAAGGAGAAATAAAATTCTGAAAAAGCTTTGGCTTAGATTTTGATAAGAAAGTAAGTAAGCAATGAATGAAAGAATAATTGCTTGATTGCAGGAGTATGAATGAATTTGTTCACCATTGGCCATACTGCAAACTTATGAAGCTGAAATTGGGGTGACAATATGAAGAAATAATGGCAGTTTGGAAAACACACAGGGACAATAAAAAGGAAACATAATAAAGCATTAAAAAAGAATGTTAGAAAGATTTGAAACATTAAGATGATATTATACATTTTCTTCTATTTCCAGCTTCTCTGACAGGCTTCTCTTCCTGTATTAGCTTCTGATAGTCATGTTCTCCAGTGTTTCTGTGCTTGCAACATTTCCTGGATGTCTTTCAAAACCATGTCCATCACTGATACCTACTTATATATCAATCATCCTGATAACACGTATTTAGTTCCATTGTTAGCTTCAACACGTAGATTTATGGAGTTAAGTGCTATCCAAAATTCACATTTAAGGACCATTTATAGGAATTAACATCATTCTAAGTATTTAGATAGAATGGGATTCAATACAATTATCAGATGCTTTAAAAACTTTCAAAAGGACTGCTGAGGCAAACTCAGGGTCACCACTACAGAAGCCTTGACAGGAAGAGTTTGGAACACTGAGCTCTAGTATGCACATCGAGAGCTGGCCTTCACTTGCACCCTCCCGTGTTGACACAGGGGATCCAGGGACTGGACAACTGTAGAAAACCCCAATATCTTCAGAACTGAGCTTGACAGGAGGAAGTGCCAGTCGCTGAAAAGATGGGCCCCACCAATTCACATCTTCAATCCACATGGATAAGAACACCTAAGCGGAGGTGACTAATTTGTGTCAAAATAGTAGAAACAGTGAATTCTAGAAAAGTTGTTTTAGTTTATCCAATTTCTGAATGGAAGTTAATGGTTACAAGAAGGCAAGCTAAGAGGCTTAGTGGGGATCATTCATATCATCTGGCAAGCTGTGTGGGTAATTCAAACAACATCAAAACAGATAACACAAAAGTGTGTCCATCAAATTGCTTTCCATCTTAAACCTCTACTCCTACTTAATAGCGCTGTCTAGAAATTGTCCTCTTTTTCTCATTTCTGCTACTTCCAATTCTTACAGAAAATAAGCTGTATTGCTTTGGACACTTAAATACCTTCTGAATCTCTTTTCGTGTTTCTGCATATGATCTTCCATCAACATATTTTTATGTGATTTGGGGCACATTTTCAATTTATTTATGATCATTATTTCTGTCTGTGATTGAAATTATGATGAAATGCTTCTTATTGAAGTGACTCAAACCAAAATGATTTTGCATTTTTTTGCATTTAGTGACCGTTTAATATTGATACACTTATTAGTTATTCTTATTTTTCACCAATATTTATCTATCTATACAAAGATTTTTTTACTCTTCAAAAAAGTATAACTTATTTAGTCTGTAAGGTGGCTTTAATTGTGATTTGGACTATAAATATTTTCAAAACCAATATTAAAGTCCAAGAGCAATTAAAATACTAGAAATGTTAAGGCTTTAGTTTATGTTTCTTTTTCAGTTTTGAGTTTTATTCTTGTTTATGTATTTAATTTGTGTTTAAAATAGACCTGATGGTAAAGTTGCATATTCTCTGTTGTAGTGAAATAACTAAAATCCCCAAAGATGTCCACATCAAAATCAGTGAAATCTGAGAACAGATTACCAAAAGGAGTTATAGATGTGATTTTGTTAAGGAATGAAGTAGGAAAATTATTCTAGATCACCCAGATGAGTCCAATGTAATTACAGAGTCCTTATACAAAGTAGATGGTAGCGTTAGCAGAGATTAGAAAGAAATGCTATGACTGAGGAAAAAGCTGAAGCCATACACTCTGAAAATAGAGAAAGGGGACACAAGGCAATTGCGGGTGTCCTCTGGCAACTGGAAAAGGCAGGGAAATGGCTTCTCCTTTGAAATTTCCAAACAGAAAACAACTCTGCCAATGACTTGATTTTATACTTCTGACTCCACTACCCTAAGAGAGTAAATCAGTATCTATGTCAGCTAATTCAGTAGTGATAATTAATTAAGCAGTAATAGGCAAATAATGCACATCGTGAACAACATAAAGATTAGGTTCAGTCTGGCATGATGCACGATGTTCACATCCTCATTTCTGTGATGTAAACATTTAACTTGGATGGTAATTATAACTTCAGACTTGCCAGTATGCCTGGGATTCAAGGCAGTGAAGGTTGCCATGCCTCTGAGAGATAACTAGAAGTATACTGACATAATTTTCTTTGTGCACAAAGTTTTATTTCCATAAAGGCAAAACTTAACTCTTGACATCTTTAATGATGTCAGCTCATCAAAGAAATACAAATATCCATCAACAAGACATATCCTATAATAACAATGTAACACATGGTTTGTAGCATGTACAAAGTATTCCCAAAACTTCATGTTTAATGTATTTATATTTGGAAATCACCGCTTTTACAATAATCTGTTAAATATATTATCTGTAAGAGAAAAACCAATTAAAACAAGATAAAATGTTCTTCTAGCCACATGCTTTGTGAACTGAAAGTGACACACGTGTCAAACCAGACAAATAGAAAGACTCTAGAGTGTCAAAGTTATGTGACTGAAGCATAAACAGAGAACAAAAGAAAGGGTATAAATATACTGTCTTAAAAGAGAGATATGCTTATTCTGGAAGTAGTCATTGCTTAAAAATAGTGGAACTTATTTATTCTGTTCGGAATTGTCTTAATTTTTCTAAATTGAGGATATGTTACTTTTGTGATTAGGGAATAAAATCACTAAAATCAGAGAGCTGCAGACACTTGTGATAGACTGGGCAGAAAGAAATAAATTCTAAAAAAGTGTGAAATAAAATCAGGAATCATTCATTACAGATGGAATGACTTACAGGAAGGATGTTCTCCTTTCTGCTTTCCAAGTGGCAAATCGAACACTAGTTTTACCACTCCCAGTCCCTAAGACAATCTTGGTGCTGCTGTTCTGAGCTGTAATCGACCTGCCTCTTGAGCCTGATAGACAGAACCTTGGTAGCTTTCCCTCCTCCAGGGTGCACTGCTTGCTAAGTACCCCCCTATGCCTAGATATCCAGGGAGCTGGTCCAGGCCTCTTGCCATCAAGTCCTGCCCCTTCTGGGACATGTTGTTTATTCCCAAAGCTGTGATGACAGTTTTGTTAGACATGCATGGAGATTGCCTACCTAGGTCCACGTTTTCTTTACTTGCTGACTAAACATCTCCTGTCAGTATGAATCTCATCTTCACAAATGGATCTAGTGTGAAATCCCATCTCTCCCCATGCTTTTGCCTAAGCAACGATTTTTTTCACTCTCAGGAGATGACTGTTTCAATACAGAACATATATGTTTCATCATTATCCCAATGTGATTTAGAAATTTATTTTAAATTGCCACATATTTAACAAACATTCATTGAAATTTAATGACTAGTACAAATATATTCTGAAATAGTGATTTTATATTTTTACTGAAAGGTCATCAAAAGTAATTTACTGAGAATTCATATTAAAGTGCTAGTAATCCTGTATATCCAATGAGCTATTTATATGTTCATAGAAATATGTATGTTTATATCATATTTCAGTTATAAATTTCCCCATTCTACTATGACTGGTTATTAAAAATCTTGGCTTTAAGAGATGAGATGCAACTAAAAAATTAAATTAAATTAATGTAATTCATTCACAAATGTTAGATATTTTGTTACAATCTGTTATGTTCCTTGGATAGCTTTTGCTAAGTTAATTTTATGGAAAAAATTATAAACCATTTTCAAATCAAAGTGTTTAAAAATACAATACTTTAAAACTAGGTCGTTACTTAATTCAAACCTAAAAGGAATATATTGGATTTTCATTGAGTGTGGCTTGAGGGAAATTGAGTCCATAGTTCCCAGGAAACAAAGAATGATATGTAGTATCACCAATAGAAACACATTAAATAAGACCATAAAATTGAGTAAGTTAATTTCTTAAAATGTTGAAGAAATAACATGGTAAAGCACACAAGAATGATTATATGAGTTTTTTCATTAATAAATGAAATTGGTATATTTGAGTAGAGGAAACCCCAAAATTTTTTAGTGAACCAGTTGGAGATAATGGAACTAACTGATGCCAGGTCAACATGAAGCTAATTTTCCATTTTCATGAGGAACAGATGGTGTGGAGGGATATAAAAATTGACTTCATAGAGGGAAAAATGGTTTAGCTTGGCAAGTTTATTTCAGAAAATATTCTTCATAAGCTAGATCTATTCAGCCATTTTGAGAATGTTCTCCCACTGACATGGTTGATTAAGGATAATGGTGGCCATGTGGGCCACCTGTGGAAGAACATCTAGATGTCTCCCTGTGGTAAGTTTCCCTCCCTGGCCAGCTGGTTTCATGGACCAAGTTTCTGAGAATTTTCATTTTACTTAATTTAATGGAAGCTTAATAAACAAGGAAACAAAATTACATAATGAATTGAATTACAGATACTTTCTACTGGCTAATGCCTTACAATTCTCCTATGAAGAGTAATTACAGTAAAATAATAAAAGAGCTCATAGTAAATGTTCTTACAAAGATTCTTCTAGAGTAAGAAGTATTCATTTAAGAATAATCAAATAAAATTCTATCTAAGGGGTTGTATTTTTGTCTAGGAAAGAGAATTGTTTTATTCAATCTAGAAATGACAATGAAGTACCAGAGGACTCAAGTTAAGTTTTTCTCTTTTCTTATATTCATGTCTGACTTGGAAAAGTAAGGGAAGTAAGGGAGATGAACTGATCGCTATATATGTTATAGCCAACCACAGTGCTGCACACTCAGGCCTACTGTTAGTTCTATGGAATAAAATTAACTCACTTTGTTTTGGCATTTCAATCTACATTCTAAATATGAGAGCTTTAAGGTGAACCTGAGTAGGAGAATGCCCATTGTCCAGAGGAAGAATTATAAAACAGGGTATACACAAAGGGGACAGATTTGTATCAAAAGGTACTTGGTAAAAATACAATAATTAAAACTGTCTAATAATTCATAAGGAAAATAATAATATGGTATATGTTTTGGGTGACTGTAAGAATATAAGTAATAAACAACATTAGCATTAGAGTTTAACAGACGAGTCTACCCAGTTCCTTATTTGTTAATCACTTGTATATCTTCTTCTGTGAAGTGTTTAAATATCAAATAGATGATTCCAATATTGTGTTGAGTGGAAATCATGATGACACAGAGTTCAGAGAAGGTGTCCCTAATCTCCAGAGGGCTGTCCTAGAACCCAGTAGCACAGGTGCTTTTACTCTATTCCTGTGTCCTGCCCCTAGGGTTTTAACATAGAGTATATCCAGTGTCCAGAAGTCAAAAGAAAGCATGAAGAAACATCCTTTTCTTAGTAAGTTTTGGCCCAGAAATCGTGAATGTCTTGTGTCACATTTCACTGCTAAATCTTAAGTCCTCATTTTACGATCAGGAAAAAGAATATATTTTTGGCGAAAGCGAGCAATCACACACACACACACACACACACACACACACACACACACTATATTGGTCAAATTATTTTAGGAATAAGTACAACAGTGCAGCTAAGGGGACTCAAAAACCAGATGGCTAGGGTCTAAATTCTGATGCTTCTTACCTGATGTAGACACAGTGGTGCTTACCTAACTGTTCAGCAAAATTTTCATATTAAACAAATTCTGTGACATTACACATGCTCATTTTCTGTCCAATGACTGTGGACAGGAGAGTGATTTTGAAATATCAGTATGTGTGGAATCTGAAATGACTCTGTGCTCCAGAAGATGCAGCCCTGGGGCGACTATCAACCAGGGTCCCTGACTACGTTGGCATGGAATGGAGCTCATCATACACCTGGCCATGAGGGAGAGATGATTCCAGGGGCATTAGGTTAGTTATTTCAAGAGTCATCTGTTACTACTGCAATTACCTAACCTATCATAAAATGTGTCACATAGTGTTTTTATCTCATTTCCTCATTTATAAATAATAATATTAATAAAAATTTGACAGGATTCTTGTGAGGATAAAATTATTTAATGCATGTAAAGTATAGAGGGCACTAAATATTTTGAACATAACTACTTAATAAAGTGTTAGTTATTAGTTTGAATATGGTTTTAGAAGTCAGAAAAGTACTAACAGGAGCATCCTTCCATCATATGATTAACTGCCATACAAATATATATATATTATATATATATATATACATAATATATATACTGATATATATATCATATATGTATATATATCACAAATTTTTACCATAAATGAGAAAGTTACTGTTTCCATAGTTCCAGCAACAACAACAAACACAGATTCACCAATGTTTAAGGAAGTTTCAAGATCATAAAACTGGTTAGTTATTGATAAACTAAAACAGGACTTTAATAATTTGAGAATTTTCTTAACATACACTCTTAGTGATTACTAAGATATGAAATTTTTAAAGAAATGACTTTTAGAAGATAGGAAGAAAGGCAGCTGTTTCCTTACTCAAACAAGGGGTACTTGAAGCAAGAAAATATTCTGACAAGACAAGGTAGTAATTTGTTGCTGACTTTACAGATTCTGGAATGGCATAGTAAATTAATGTCATGATTACTTGATAAGGACACAGGAATTAGAGCAAGAAGCATAACGTACCAAAAGCAGTAGCCTACACTTAGACTCCCTCCTTTTCTAGAGAATGGCAAAATCTTCCTGCCACTCTGAGTCAGCATGGGCCTACCAATTTCACAAATTCGGTTTTCTCACGGTCCACATACTCACAACTGTTTGAATGGCTGATGGACTCAACTGAAATGGCAAACGTGCTTAACCTAGAAGACATGGACCTGAATGTTTCCCTCTGTTATTTTTAATTTTAGAAATTGATGATACAAACATATTAACAATTGAAGAAAACAAGAGTAACTCAGTCACTTATCTGTAAAACAAGCAAATGATTTCTTTGATATAATCCAAGTTTCATAAGGATTAAATGAGAAAAATATAGATGACTTTGCTTTGTAAAATGCAGTATACCCAGTAAGAAAAAAACAGTCCATGATTTACCAATAATTACATTTATGTTGCCTTCCTGTCATTTTAACACTGGAGATACGGTTTACCACGTTATTATTATTTTATTTTGTTTTCTCCACCTTTATCTTGCTTATTCTAAGACTCTTGCATTTAGAAGTTAAATGCCTGTTTCTTTTTTGTGTTGGATGTCCCTACATGGTAGGTGTTTATACACCTGACTTCACACATCAGTCACAAATAGCTTCATCACCTGCTAGATGATCTAAACACCTTGTAATAATTTTCCTCAAATTGTTTTCTCCAATTCCACGTGTAATTATTATCTACTATGTTAGTGTCATTTTCTTTTATTCTCCCTCCCCCTGAATAACTCATGATTGTTACTTTATATGACAATTTTTATTTCCCCAGAATGTTTGTTTATTTTTGATGCACCTTAATTTTTTCTGGGAAGAAATCTGTTCCCTCTGGGCTTAATTTTATTCTTTCTACAATTCAAGTTAAAAATTTACTTGCTATAGAGTGGAGAGTTGGTAATATTCTCCCTTTATGAAAAAATCTACATTTTAAAATTTATTTCATTTTAAAGGATAGGTTAGGTGATCCCTAATTCTAGTTTGAAAGCATTTATCTTAGTACCCAGAAGAAATTATTCAATTTTCCATTGACTTCTGCTTTTATTGCTGTAAAGTATCTATGTCAGTTACATTGTCCCATTTTTTTAGGAGTTATTTTTAATCTTTGTTTAGATTTTCAAAAACTTACTTTTGCCTTTGTTCTGCATTCTCTAATATCCTCATTTATTGGAAGTATGATGAGATCAAAATTGGATTTTACTCACAATATACTACAGCTACTAATTATTCTCATGGATACAATCCCCTTATCTCTTTGTCCTTTAGTCAAGATAACTTACTTAATGCCAACAAGCAGATTACAAATACTCTTTTCAGTTACATTGACATTTTATTTGCCCTATTCCACAAACTTTTTTATTATTATTTTTCTAGTAAACATCCTTTTTGGAATTTTAGAATCCACATTTTTTAAATGTACTCATTTAAATATAGTAATAACTTACAGTTTTCCCATTTCTTATAATAACATGGTTTCTTATTTGATTTCCACCATCTAACTTTTCTGGAAGTTGAATTCTGCTGTTTGCTATTTCTACTGACATATTTTTTTCTTTTAATGTATTTTTGTCATTTTGAAATGCAAGCTCCTGTTCTCTGGAATGTTATCAGTCAGGATACTTCACACTTTTTACTTTAAGGTACATTTAGTTTCTCAAGAAATATTTTGAATTTTATGTCATCAGGCATACAAGTGTCGTTCACAGTCTAGAACCATTTAATAGTGATTTCTTGGTCTGAATGAAAATAATGTTAATTAAGCTCAAGCAGGCATGAAGGAAAATCTGTGATTACCAATTATAAGAATGATTTTTCCTTCCTGTTGTTCTCCTGGAACCTGGAAGGAGATGCTCAGTCATGTTTTTCATCATCTTTTGCCTCTGCATTATTTCCCCTAAATGCATATTACACTTAGCAGTAGTCTATTAAATTGACCTGGTCTCTTCCTTTCTTTCTCTTTCTTTCTTCAGGGCTCCTTTTTATAAGGTACCAATTCCCCACTTCATGAATACTGTCTTTGACTTCAGCTGTTACATTACCTTTAAAACTTATACCTCTTGACTACTGAAGTAACCAATCATTTGTCCACTCCACAAGTAAGCAAGCTAGTTGTTAGCTTGTTCTTTCTATTTTGCTTTCTTTTAGGCTCCTTTCCAATTTTGATACTGAATTCTTTTTTCTCAAAAGCTATGTACTGCATGTAAGACCAGCATTTGTCAAAAGTTATCCAGTATGCTTAAGGTATTTGTAGAAGAATATTTTTCATGGAATATAATGTGAAAATTTGCTGAAAATGAAAAAGATGTCTATCAATGATGCACAGAACTCATTGCTTTAGTTTGTTTATGTTTCATTAATACTCTGTTATAAATAGAGATTTGTCAAGAACATTTTAGAATAATCAAAGCTATGAGAAATAGCTAATATGCCATAAAAACAGTGACATAAAATGGGAAGAAGATAAAACTTAACATGAATGAAATTGTCAAGTGCAACATAAACCAGATGTGACAAGTGCTTGTGGTAGTGGAAGCTAGAAAACCCTGATTTCTATGGAACAAATGCATGCACAGCCACAAGAAAGACTGAAAGGTTTGCAAACGTGAAGAGGATGATGGGAGGAAGTTCAGATATTTGTAATGTTGCCCTGGATGGCAACTTGGAATAAAATGTGGCAGTTTCAAAGTCAGAAATGCAAGATCAGTGTAAGAAAAGTCTTTATTGACAATGAGAGTTTTTTTTTTTTTATTGTAAACAAATGGGATACATGTTGTTTCTCTGTTTGTACATGGAGCCAAGGCATACCATTTGTGTAATCATAATTTACATAGGGTAATGTTGTTTGATTCATTCTGTTTTTTTTTTCCTTCCCCCCACCCTTCCCACCCCTCTTTTCCCTCTATACAGTCCTTCCTTCCTCCATTCTTGCCCCCTCCTTAACCCTAACCCTAAACCTAACCCTAACCCCTCCTACCCCCCATTATATGTCATCATCTGCTTATCAGCGAGATCATTTGTCCTTTGGTTTTTTGAGATTGGCTTATCTCACTTAGCATAATATTCTCCAATTTCATCCATTTGCCTGCAAATGCCATAATTTTATCATTCTTTATGACTGAGTAATATTCCATTGTATATATATGCCACAGTTTCTTTATCCATTCATCAACTGAAGGGCATCTAGGTTCGTTCCACAATATGGCTATGGTGAATTGAGCAGTTATGAACATTGATGTGGCTGTATCTCTGTAGTATGCTGATTTTAAGTCCTTTGGGTATAGGCCAAGGAGTGGGATAGCTGGGTCAAATGGTGGTTCCATTCCAAGCTTTCTGAGGAATCTCCGACAATGAGAGATTTTGTCCACTTGGCTTCGTTATAAAGCACTGAGGATTACCACAGATAAGAATATATGAATATACTCCTTGGATGCTGTAGATGAGGTTCTTACTCTCAAGGAAGTTTCATTAAGGGCATACGTTTCCTTAAAAATCTGTTAGTCTGTTGTACTGTATTTATATATTCGCTCTTTGTTTCTAGGAAAAACTACAAATATATCATTCACTAGTGACTTATAAAACATTTGGTCATTATTCTGAGGGAAATATTTTTGCTATACAAATCCTCTATGCTATAACTCATGTTTCATCATTTAAAACTTTTGAAACAAATTATTAGGCATTATAGGTTGTATGACATATTATCTCTGAGATTCCTTCATTTGCCTTTACAAAATTTCAATTACTCTTAAGTGTTTTAGAAAAGCTTGTAAGTATTGGAAGTTTATTTGAATTGTTATCCCCCAAATAAGTACCAATTAGATACTTTATGGTTTTTGGTATAATAATAAAGATGATAAAATTTCATGTTCTATTCTAGAAAAATGACTATTATCTTTTAAATACAGTATCAATATTTGCTCCAGGTCAGAACTACTGTTAGCTCACTTAGCATGTACATTTCCAATTTTTAACTAACTGTGTTCTGCTTAATTTTGTATATTCACTCATTTTACACTTACTTACAGAGCATCTGGTTGTTGTGAAAGGCTGGTAAGTGCTATGGGTACACTAAAAGGAGAAAAATAGTGTACCATATTTTTTTCTTTTTGTAATCATACATTTACAAATGGTGTAATGGTGTTTGATTCATTCTGCTATTTTTTCCTTCCCCCCACCCCTCCCACCCCTCTTTTCCCTCTGTACAGTCCCTCCTTCCTTCATTTTTGCCTCCCTCCCACCCCCATTATGTGTCATCAAAAGGTTATATTCTAGTGAGTTAAATAGACATTAATCAAAGAAGCACCTGGTTAAAATAAAGAAGAAATTTCCAAGAGAAATAGCATTTACTCGAGGAAGTTTACTTTAGGAAGGTCAATAAAATCTTCTCAAAGTATATAATGATTGACGTGCAATTTTCTGGATGTGATCCATTGATTTGTGCAATTTTCTGGATGTGGTTCATGTGTTGGAAGTTGGTGCCCAGAGTGGTGGTATTGGGAAATGTTGTGGAACCCTTCAGAGATAGGTCCTAGTAGGAGGTGCTTGGGTCATTGAGGGTGTTATCCTGGAAATCCTGAATTCCTGCAAGAAAAAATGTTAAAAATGCAAGGCTGACCCCTGAATCTCCCTCTTGCTTCATTTTTAAGAAGGTGATCTTTTGCTCCCACATGTGCATCCACCACTGTGATGCCATCCGCCACCAGTTCTTCACCAGGGTGGAGCTGATGCTTGGTGCCACATGCTTGAACCTCCAGAACTACAACCTAAACAGTTTTCCTTTATATAGTTAGTCTGCATAACGGATTTCTTAATGGTAATAGAGAACCAATTAATACAAACAGATCTGAAAAGCAGCAGGCATTAGTTGCTCAAACAGATATAATAGAGGTGTGGTAGGGTTCTTGAAACTATTGCTGGTATAGGGAACAAGTTGGAAAAATTGCTTAACACATGAAGGGGCTCAGAAGGCTATAGATACTAAGCAATAGTCATGTGTTTAGATAATAGAAAACTAGCAAAGATGTGAATAAAATGAAATTTATCAACATTTTTCTCTAAGTATTTTCTAGGTTTCAAATCTAGCAATTAAAAATAGATAATAGGAAATTGTGGGAGTAATTGATATGAACTGCCTTTCAAAATTAATTGTATATTTATGCATTTGAACTGCAGAGCTTTCATTTATAATTCAGATAATTGACAATAGATTACCTTTAAACAATTCAGGGTAGTCAAAGTATGGTTTTGATACCTTTGTGTAATATGAGATAACCATATTTATGTGGGTTTGTCTCTGTGTTTTCTGTTGTGCACCTTTGGTTTACATGTCTATTTTGATGCCAATATCATACCTTTTTTGTTACTATTCTGTAGTTTAGTTTAAGGTCTGGTATAGAGAAATATTGAAAGCATTCCCTCTAAAATCTGGAACAAGGCAGGGATGCCCTCTTTTACCACTTCTATTCAACATAGTCCTTGAAACACTAGCTGGAGCAATTAGACAAATGAAAGAAATTAAAGGAATATGGATAGGAAAAGAAGAACTTAAACTTATTTTTTGCTGACAGCATGATTCTGTATTTAGAAGATCCAAAAAATTCCATCAGAAAACTTCTAGAACTCATAAATGAATTCAGCAAAGTAGCAGGATATAAAATCAACATCCATAAATCAAATGTATTTCTATACATCAGTCATGAACCCTCTGAAAGAGAAATTAGGAAAATTATCCCATTCACAATAGCCTCAAAAAAGAAAAGAAAAGAAATAAAATACTTGGGAATCAATCTAACAAAAGAGGTGAGGGACCTCTACAATGAAAACTACAGAACACTAAATAAAGAAATTGAAAAGAACTTAGAAGGTGGAAAGATCTCCCATGTTCTTGTATAGGCAGAATTAATATTGTCAAAATAGCCAAACTACCAAAAGCCTTATACAGATTTAATGCAATTTCTATTAAAATCCTAATGACATTCTTCACAGAACTAGAAAAAGAAATCATGAAATTCATTTGGAAAAATAAGAGACCCATAATGTCTTGTGCTTTTCTTTTCTTTTTTTTTTTTTTAATTTGTTCCAATTAGTTATACATGACAGCAGAATGCATTTCGACTCATTGTACACAAATGGAGCACAACTTTGATGGAGCTGGAGAATGTCCTGTGCCTTTCTTGGCTTGAAGTTTACTGTTTCATCTTTACCTCACTGCAAAAGTACATGAACAGGTTGTTCACGATTTCTCTTTTGTTGCTTTTCTTTTTGTTTTGTTTTGTCTTTTTTCAAATATTCTCACAGTTTAAGATATTTTTGACTTCATTACGTCACCAATACTTTGTTTTGTGTGTGTGTGTGTGTGTGTGTGTGTGTGTGTATGTGTGTGATACTAGGACTTGAACCCAGGGATGGTTTAACTCTGAGCTATAACTTCAGCCCTTTTTATTTTATTTTGAGACAGGGTCTTGCTAAATTGCCCTGGTTGGTCCTGAACTTGTGATCTTCCTGCCTCAGCATCCTAAGTAGTTGGAATTAAAGGCTTGTACCACCTTGCCAGGCATCACTACTTTCTTTGATAATATCTCCAATGACTTCCTTGAAGTTAAATCCAAATAAAAAATTTTAATCCTATTTTCCTTGACCTACATAAGAATTTGATACCATTAACTTTTTTAATCTTTTATAGTCTTGCTTGAGCAACTTCCTTCACTGATATTTTCCTCATTTTCCTCTTCCATGTAAATTTTCATTGTGATCTATCCTCCTCTTTCCAACACTATGTATAAAAAACTGTCACTGACCTATCATGGATCTACTTCTCTCTCACTCGAATTCTTCATAAACGCTTTTATGTATCTTCATGATTTCAATACTATTTGCTCACTTTACCAATTGTGGAGTCAACAACAACCACATAGTTCAAACCATGGTTATCAATTGCGTGGTACAATATTTAATTTTATCTCTAAATTTAACTGGGCCACAAGACATCTAAACATTTCCTCAGATATTATTACAGGTGTGTCAGTAAAAGTGATTTTGGATGAGATTACTGTTTCCATCAATGGATGATTTAAAGAGTTGCTCTCCCTACTGGATGTCGGTCTCATCCAATCAATTAAGGTCCTGGATAGAACCAAAGAGCTAAGGGGGAACTCCTTCTTTCTGTGTGGTTTAGCTGAGACATTTATTAGTCCTCTTCAACCTTCACACAAAAGCATCAGCTCTTCTTGGTCAAGTGAGTGCTGATGTCCAAAGTGGAGATTGCACCTTTGTCTCTCTTGGTTCTCAGGGTTTCTGACTTGGAATGGAACCACAGGTGACTCTTGGCTGCCAGCTTGTTGACTGTAGATCTTGGGCCTTCTCAGTCTTCATATCACTTAAATCAATTTTATACATAAATGTCTTTAATATACACAAACACTCATTTGTGTGTGTGTGTGTGTAAGTTGTGTTTCTCTGAAGAACCCAGACTAATACACTCAGACTTCAGAAATATTTTGCTCCCTTTATTTCAACCTCCATTTTCTCTTTCTCTAGTATTTTCTCTACCTGAAGCCACTCTGTGGTCAGAGTCTTAACTTGACTTCATTTTATCTGTTCATAAATATGTGCTAAAGAATTCCTCTCTACCCTTCTTACTTCACTTGTTACTTTTCTGAGAAAATATATTCCTACCCCCTCTACTGAAGAGCATTCTTCTTGTTGCAATATTCTCCCTCTGTATATAATAATATATCATTTTATTTTCTATAATCTATTATTTCTTCCCTTGACTTTTTTCCTTTGATACTTCATAATCCAGTGGTTGAGTAGCCCATAATATCTCTGAATTCTCAGTCTTTAGAGAGTCTGCTTAATCTGAATTAAATACAACCTTATACAACCTGTCCCTACAATTTTGTTCGTTTAATTCAATTTTGAGATCTGTCAACCTTAAATTTTCTATATCACATTATCTCGTAATTTCTTGTCCTAACTTATTGAAGTCTCATAAAATTTATGATTTTTTATCTTTCTTTCATGCTGAACTTTTAAATTAGTCATCTAGTTTGTGTGTCTTGGTAACAACTCTTTGATGGTCAGAACACAATAATTGATCAGAGTATTAGGTGAATTAAAATAAATTCCATGTGACAGATTTTACAAGCAAAATCTTTTTTAATTTGAAAAATTTTATTAGATTTATATACAACTAATATTCAGTTTATAGCTAAGGTGTTGCTTCTATTCTAAAAAAAAAAAACTCAAATGGGATATTAAACCATTTTGATATCATTGTCATCCAGTGGAATCTGTGGAAGTTTGGTCCAGGACATCTATTAATACCAAAATCAACAGAGGCTCAAGTAGTGTTTAAAAGCATATTCTTTTGACAGTACTCATCTTTGCCTTAGTTGTATCTGCCAGGAAACAGAGATAATTCAAAAACCCTCTGGATACCAGACCCAAAGGTAAGAATAAGGGGTTGTAGAGATATTATTTAGCAGATACAAAATTTTAATTAAGAGAAATAAATTTGGGGTTCTATTATAAAACATGGTATCTATGGTTGATAACAAAATCTTGTATATTTGAAAATTCCTAATGATTTTGATTAATAGTACTAACCAAAAATGAATACACCAAAAAATGAATTTGGTTAGTATACCAAAAAAAGAATATGCTAATTAGCACGACTGAGTCATTTCACTGTGTATATACATGTATCTGTAAGGTTGTCTACAACAAATATACACAATTGTTGTCAATGAAAATAATTAAATAAATAAGCTAAAAATAATACTAAATAAATTTAAAATAGAAAAACAACCCTCTATCCACCAGTGAGCCAAGAAGAAGATTACTGCCAGCAAACATGCTTCTTTTTTTTTTATTGTAAACAAATGGGATACATGTTGTTTCTCTATTTGTGCATGGAGTCAAGGCATACCATTTGTGTAATCATAATTTACATAGGGTAATGTTGTTTGATTCATTCTGTTATTTTTTTCCCTTCCCCCCACTCCTCCCACCCCTCTTTTCCCTCTATACAGTCCTTCCTTCCTCCATTCTTACCACCCTCCTTATCCCTAACGCTAAACCTAACCCTAACCCTAACGCTAATACCTCCCACCCCCATTATATGTCCTCATCTGCTTATCAGCAAGATCATTTGTCCTTTGGTTTTTTGAGATTGGCTTATCTCACTTAGCATGATATTTTCCAGTTTCATCCATTTGCATGCAAATGCCATAATTTTATCATTCTTCATTGCAGAGTAATATTCCATTGTATATATATATATGCCACAGTTTCTTTATCCATTCATCAACTGAAGGGCATCTAGGTTGGTTCCACAATCTGGCTACGGTGAATTGAGCAGCAATGAACATTGATGTGGCTGTATCTCTGTAATATGCTGATTTTAAGTCCTTTGGGTATAGGCCAAGGAGTGGGATACCTGGGTCAAATGGTGGTTCCATTCCAAGCTTTCGGAGGAATCTCCATACTGCTTTCCAGAGTGGCTGCACTAATTTGCAACCCCACCAGCAATGTATGAGTGTACCTTTTTCCCCACATCCTTGCCAACACCTATTGTTGCTTGTGTTCTTGATAATCGCCATTCTAATTGGGGTGAGATGGAATCTTAGAGTAGTTTTGATTTGCATTTCTCTTATTACTAGAGATGTTGATCATTTTTTCATATATCTGTTGATTGCTTGTACATCTTCTTCTGTGAAGTGTCTGTTCATTTCCTTAGCCCATTTGTTGATTGGATTATTTGTATTCTTGGTGTAGAGTTTTTTGAGTTCTTTATAGATTCTGGAAATCACCGCTGTATCTGAAGTATGAGTGGCAAAGGTATTCTCCCACTCTGTAGGCTCTCTCTTCACATTACTGATAGTTTCCTTTGCTGAGAGAAAGCTTTTTAGTTTGAATCTATCCCAGTTGTTGATTCTTCCTTTTATTTCTTAAACCCAGAATAACTAAAGCAATCCTCAGTAGAAAGAGCGAAACAGAGGGTACGGCAATACCAGATCTTCAACTCTATTACAAAGCAATAGTAACAAAAACAGCATGGTATTGGTACCAAAATAGACAGGTAGATCAATGGTACAGAATAGAGAACAGAGACACAAACCCAAATAAATACAGTTTTCTCATACTAGACAAAGGGGCCAAAAATATACAATGGAGAAAAGATAACCTCTTCAACAAATGGTGCTGGGAAAACTGGAAAACAATATGCAACAGAATGAAATTAAACCCCTATCTCTCACCCTGCACAAAACTCAACTCAAAATGGATCAAGGACCTCGGAATCAGACCAGAGACCCTGCATCTTATAGAAGAAAAAGTAGGTCCAAATCTTCAACTTGTTGGCTTAGGATCAGACTTCCTTAACAAACATGCTTCTTATGTGACTTAAGATTCCTTCCCATGTTCCCTTGTTTATCTATGTCAAGGCCAATTTCTAATTTCCATGTCTGTCTCATAAATGATTAGATGAACTCTGTATCCACTAAAAAATTTGTACAAAATACCTGCTGTCTTGACTTGACCAAAAACTTTACTAAGTTTCTCTCCTTCCCCCAGGATCCTGAGCTTTTGCCCAAGCTCAGCCTGATCCAGAATCTAGTCCTTCCTTAAAGACCCCTCCCTACAACAGGCTGACTTCAGGGTAAAACGTTTTCTGATTTACTCCAATCATATCATCCACTCTCATCAAACTTTGTCATACCTTTTTCACTCTATCCTTGTTTATAAAGCCTCTCCTAACAAAATAAAAAAACTGTGTTCTATTTACCCTTTCAGATGCATGTAGACGGTAGGACCAAACATTCTTCTTGTTGCACTATTACCTTTCTATTGCAAAAGAAGTCCGTTCTTTTGTCCTGCATATAAAATATTTCCTTAGCTCAGTCTGAATCTGCTTTTTATTTGAAAATATAAAATTACCATTCATCTAGATGGCTGTTTAATCTCCTGATTTAATTAATGGCCAATTTCTAAATGTCTGATCATTTAAATTGAATAAAGTTCAATTTTTTAAAACATAATTGCAGAAATACTTTGGCTCTCTAAAAACCTCTCAGGTTAAATTAATAAAATATAAATATTTACCTTATATTCTCACTGTTCTCTTCTGCTACTTGGATTGCTGTATGAATACTACTTCATGTCTTGCAATGAAGACTTGATTACAAAATATCTCAATAAATAAATTTATTTAAAATAATAAGGAATTTATTTAAAATAATAATTCATCTTTCTTATGTATAGCTTTCTAATGTTTATCTTTGAAAATATTTTTTAGTAGAGGGACACAGTACCTTAATTTTATTTATTTATTTTTATGTGGTGCTGAGGATCGAATGCAGTGCCTTACAGGTGCTAGGATACCACTGAGCTATAACCTTAAGATCTCTAATGTTTATCTTAATCTTAAAGTAGGCCATGAAGAGATAAATCCATGCACTGGTATCTACAGATATTGAGTGATTGTTCTGGTTACTTAGTTGCTTTATTTATGAAAAAAAAATTCCCTGAATTATTTTTATGTGAAAGTGATCTGGATTGATACCAGATACTAAACTTTTACTAAGGAAAATAAAGAAATTGAAGGAAAGAAAATTGCATAAAAACAAGATGCAACCTAAGGAATGCATGTGCCATGCAGTTCTTATAATAAATTATTGATTATTGAAGTAAAATGTCAGTCTTTCTTCTAATCAATTTTTTTCCTTTTCAACTTTCTAACACATATTCTCAAAAATATTAAGTCCCCAAAAGGTCATAATTAGGATTATATGCATTACTCACTCTGTCCAAGATAGATTCTGCCCCAAATTAGCATTTCAATATTTATATTTTTCTGAAAGCAAGTAAGTAATGAATGAATATTGCACATAACATAGTAAGTTTCACTTTACTGAAGCACATTATTTTACCACAAATTTAGTATGAAGATTCATAGATTGCACAAATATATAGCATCTCTACTCTCCAAGTTTTAAAATTTTATTAGGTTCACATTTGTCTGTTAATATGTTCATTTGGTTATAGCTTTGAGCTCTGAGAGACGTACAATGTTCTTCATTCTGCTCTTTATTCTTTTACTCAAAAGGTATGAGAAAAGAAATTCCATTTCAAGTCTTAAATCATATTTTAGTTAGAATATCTAGTGACTTTCCTTCATATATAATTTCAGAGCTTGAATTCTTTGCTGACAAGCCAGAGAACTGTCTGCTTCATTTCCACACTTCTGAGCAGTATTTGTTCATCTTGAATTTAAAAGCAAATACTGAGCACAATACTTTTGAAGCTTGATGATTTCTCTTTTAGAGATGATTTATACACTATAAAGAAGAATTTCATATGTCATTGGTCATAACACATCCACATTTTAAAATGATACTGGAACAGAAGCACAAGATGAAAAAGAAATCCCTATGTAGAATTCAAGCATTTATATGCACCTCAATAACGTTATAGTTAATCTTAGTTCTGTAACTAGGAGATGCTTTGAAAATCATAGAGTTTATAGAACAAATTCTTTCATTGCTTTTCCTCTTTCAGTAATTTCATTTTTCAAAAATATAAATGTCAAATCAGACTTAATGTAAGTGGAAATTATACTTTAAGTATTACTTCAAGCTCATCCTTATATTCATTGAACATATTAATTGATCACATAGACCAGAAATACATTCATAATTGAATTTAAAGGAAACACACTAATATGAAATATTTCTGTGAAATACAAATACAATTAATTGACTTCTGGATTTAATTATATTATAAATATCAGTATGAACATGTTTATAAATAAACACCATACTGTCCTCTAGCATATTGGTAGTCCTTGAAGAATCAAATCCCAGTCAAGTGGGTTAGTATTTCCATTGTTCATTAAATACTTATTTTTCAAGAAATGGTTTTGTCTAATGAATATATGTTAATTTTATTATTGTATTTTTTTTGGAGTTGGTGATGGCTAAAAAGATGAGTCAGTGGAGAGCTTAAAAATGGCATGGTTCATAGCCTTTAAATTGTGGCAGTAACGTTTATCCTTTTCTATATATAACTTATGTTTCTATTATGACACCGACAAAATGATATTTTAGAGTGGATTATGATCATAAATTTCTTCAAGAAACTGACTTATCTGAAAATACCAATGATAGACTAACCTTACAGAAATCAGGTTAATTTACCATGAGTAAACTAAAGAAAATCACAGTTTTCTGCAGAGACTAGAAATGTACAATCATTTAAATTTAATATCGAACTATTAAATGGTCTCTGTTTAATCTGCTAAGATTAAAAAGCAGCAAAACTGATTTTAAGTGTTTTATATTACTATGCCCAATACTTATTTTCTATACAGTGTATTTAACAGTAATTATAATTAAAAAAATCACTGCCCATATGGGTCAAAAACAATATTATTATTTCATATTTCAAAAAGCACACATGGTCAATATATTTAACTGCACTGATTTGTAGCAACTTTTATTCCCCATGATGTCAAAGTGCTTTAAAATTCAGCAAACTTTTATACAAACTATATTTAAAATTACTTCACACTTCAGTGAAATTCACTCAGCTTTAGGCTAAATATAGAAACGAAACAGTCTACTGCACTCATGTCAAAGCTGGTTAAAGGGAGAAGTAGAAAAGGTAATCCATCCAGTTCAAATCTCTGGAGAAATATAACATGCATGAAACAGTATGTCCCTTCTGGCTCTCTGATATTATTATTTCATTCACTTTTTACTGAAACTGTTTTTATAAACTACCCTAGAAAGGAATAACACACTTGTAAATGACATAAACCTTATGCGTAAATTTATTAAATTTAAGATAGAGCTTCAGAGGGGTTCAACCTTCTGATTAGCCCTCTAGTGTAAGACCTGAAGGTCTTTTCTATTTAAAATTATTACATATACATGTTTTTTATACAATGGCTCAATATTAATGTATAAAGCTAGGGGTTTTAAAATGGATACAAGGGCAATCTGATTGTAACTTTAGTTAACATAATCTCGTTTTTTTTTCTTTTCTTTTTTTATTGTAAACAAATGAGGTACATCTTGTTTCTCTGGTTGTTCATGAAGTAGAGTCATACTATTTGTGTAATAATACATGTACAGAGGGTAATGATGTTTGACTCATTCTGTTATTTTTCCTTCCCCCCAACCCCTCCCACCCATCTTTTTCCTCTATATAGTCTATCCTTCCTCCATTCTTGCCTCCCTCCCACCCCCCATTATGTATCATCATCTACTTTTCAGGGAGATCATTCGTCCTTTGGGTTTTTGAGATTGACTTATCTCACTTATCATGATATTCGCCAATTTCATCCATTTGCCTGCAAATGCCATAATTTTATTCTTCTTTATGGCTGAGTAATATTCCATTGTGTATATATATATAGTATATATATATATACACCATAGTTATATATATATAGTATATATATATATATCATACCATTGTGTATATATATATATATCATAGTTTCTTTTTTTATTATTTTTAATTTATATTTATTGTAAAAAATGGGATACATGTTGTTTCTGTTTGTACTTGAAGTAAAGGCATACCATTTATGTAATCATACATTTACATAGGGTAATGTTGTTTGATTCATTCTGTTATTTTTTCCTTCCCCACTTCCCACCCCTGTTTTCCCTCTATATAGTCCCTCCTTCCTCCATTCTTGCCCCCTTCTAACCCCCCATTATGTGTCATCATCTGCTTATCAGCGAGATCATTCATCTTTTGTTTTTTTGAAATTGGCTTATCTCACTTAGCATGATATTCTCCAATTTCATCAATTTGACTGCAAATGCCATAATTTTATCATTCTTCATGGCAGAGTAATATTCCATTGTGTATATATGCCACAGTTTCTTTATCCATTCATCAACTGAAGGGCATCTAGGTTGGTTCCACAATCTGGCTATGGTGAATTGAGCAGCAATGAACATTGATGTGGCTGTATCTCTGTAGTATGCTGATTTTAAGTCCTTTGGGTATAGGCCAAGGAATGGGATAGCTGGGTCAAATGGTGGTTCCATTCCAAGCTTTCTGAGGAATCTCCACACTGCTTTCCAGAGCAGCTGAACTAATTTGCAACCCCACCAGTAATGTATGAGTGTATCTTTTTCCCCACATCCTCACCAACACCTATTGTTGCTTGTATTCTTCATAATAGTCATTCTAATTGGGGTGAGATGGAATCTTAGGGTAGTTTTGATTTGCATTTCTTTTATTACTGGAGATGTTGAACATTGTTTCATGTATCTGTTGATTGCTTGTAGATCTTCTTCTGTGAAGTGTCTGTTCATTTCCTTGGTCCATTTGTTGATTGGATTATTTGTATTCTTGGTGTAGAGTTTTTTGAGTTCTTTATATATTCTGGAAATTAGCGCTCTATCTGAAGTATGAGTGGCAAAGATTTTCTCCTACTCTGTAGGCTCTCTCTTCACATTACTGATAGTTTCCTTTGCTGAGAGAAAGCTTTTTAGTTTGAATCTATCTCAGTTATTGATTCTTGCTTTTATTTCTTGTGCTATGAGAGTCCTGTTACAGAAGTCTGATACTAAGCCGACATGTTGAAGATTTGGACCTACTTTTTCTTCTATAAGATGAAGGGTCTCTGGTCTGATTCCGAGGTCCTTGATTCATTTTGAGTTGAGTTTTGTGCAGGGTGAGAGATAGGGATTTATTTTTATTCTGTTGCATATGGATTTCTAGTTTTCCCAGCACCATTTGTTGAAGAGGCTATCTTTTCTCCATTGCATATTTTTGGACCCTTTGTCTAGTATGAGAAAATTGTATATATATGAGTTTGTGTCCACGTCCTCTATTCTGTACCATTGATCTACCTGTTTATTTTGGTACCAATACCATGCTGTTTTTGTTACTATTGCTTTGTAGTATTGGTGAAGTTCTGGTATTGTGATACTTGCTGCTTCACTCTTCCTGCTAAGGATTGCCTTAGCTATCCTGGATTTCTTATTCTTCCAGATGAATGTCATGACTGCTTGCTCTATTTCTGTAAGGTACATCATTGGGATTTTAATTGGAATTGCATTGAATCTGTATAGCACTTTCGGTAGTATAGCCATTTTGACAATATTAATTTTGCCTGTCCAAGAACATGGAAGTTCTTTCCATCTTCTAAGGTCTTCTTCAATTTCTTTCTTCAATGTTTTCTAGTTTTCATTGTAGAGATCTTTTACCTCTTTCATTAGATTGATTCCCAAGTATTTTATTTTTTTTGAGGCTATTACAAATGGAGTTGTTTTCTTCATTTCCCTTTCAGATGTTTCATTACTTGTGTATAAAAATGCTTTAGATTTATGCGTGTTGATTTTATAGCCTGCTATTTTGCTGAATTCATTGATGAGGTCTAGAAGTTTTCTGGAGGAGTTTTTGGATCCTCTAAATATAGAATAATGTCATCCGCAAATAGTGACAGCTTAAGTTCCTCTTTTCCTATTCGTATCCCTTTAATTTATTTAGTCTGTCTAATTGCTCTGGCTAGTATTTCAAGAACAATGTGAACAGAAGTGGTGAACAAGGGCATCCCTGTATTGTTCCTGTTTTTAAAGGGAATGGTTTTGTTTTTTCTCCATTAAGAATGATGTTGGCCATGGGCTTAGCATAAATAGACTTTACAATGTTCAGGTATGTTCCTTCTATCCCTATTTTTTCTAGTGTTTTGAGCATGAAGGGGTGTTGTATTTTGTCAAATGCTTTTTCTGCGTCAATTGAAATAACATATGATTCTTATCCTTAAGTGTATTGACATGATGGATTATGTTCATTGATTTACGAATGTTAAGCCATCCTTGCATTCCAGGGATGAACCCCACTTGAACGTGGTGCACAATTTTCTTAATACGTTTTTGGATACGGTTTGCCAGTATTTTGTTAAGGATCTTTGCATCTATATTCATCAAGGATATTGGTCTAAATTTTTTTCTCCTTGATGTGTCTTTGCCTGGTTTGGGTATAAGGGTGATATTAGCTTCATAGAATGAGTTTGGTTGAGTGCCCTCCTTTTCTATTTCCTGGAATACTTTGAGAAGTATTGGAATGAGTTCTTCTTTTAAGGTCTTGTAGAACTTGGCTGCGAATCTGTCTGGTCCGGGGCTTTTCTTGGATGGTAGTTTTTTAATGGCTTTTTCTATTTCATTGCTTGATATTGATCTGTTTAAATTGTGTATGTCCTCCTGGTTCAGTTTGTGAGGAGCGTATGTCTCTAGAAATTTGTCAATATCTTCAATATTTTCTATTTTGTTGGAGTATAGATTTTCAAAGTAGCTTCTCATTATGTTATGTATCTCAGTGTATACCACAATTTCTTTATCCATTCATCTATTGAAGGGCATCTAGGTTGGTTCTACAATCTGGGGACTATGAATTGAGCAGCTATGAACATTGATGTGACTGCATCACTGTAGTATGCTGTTGTTAAGTCCTTTGGGTGTAAGTCAAGGATGGGATAGCTGGGTCAAATGGTGGTTCTATTCCAAGTTTTCTAAGGAATCTCCACACTATTTTCCAGAGTCACTGCACTAAATTGCAATCCCACTAGCAATGTATGAGTGTACCTTTTCCCCCACATCCCCACTAACACCTATTATTGCCTGTATTCTTGATAATCACCATTCCAATTGGGGTAAGATGGAAACTTAGGGTAGTTTTCATTTGCATTTCTCTTATTACTGGAGATGTTGAACATTTTTTCATATACCTGTTGATTGCTTGTAGATCTTCTTCTGTGAAGTGTCTGTTCATTTCCATGGCCCATTTGTTGATTGGATTGTTTGTATTCTTGGTGTAGAGTTTTTTGAGTTGTTTATAGATTCTGGAGATTAGTGCTCTATCTAAAGTATGAGTGGCAAAGATTTTCTCCCACTTGCTCTGTAGACTCTCTCTTCACATTACTGATAGTTTCCTTTGCTGAGAGAAACATTTTTAGTTTGAATCTATCTCAGTTATTGATTCTTGCTTTTATTTCTTATGTTTTGGGAGTCATGTTAAGGAAGTCTGATCCTAAGCCGACATGATGAAGATTTGGACCTACTTTTTCTTCTATAAGATGAAGGGTCTCTGGTCCGATTCCGAGGTCCTTGATTCATTTTGAGTTGAGTTTTTTGCAGGGTGAGAGATAGGGATTTAGTTTCATTCTACTGCTTATGGATTTCCAGTTTTCCCAGCACCATTTGTTGAACAGGCTATCTTTTTTCCATTGTGTTTTTGGCACCTTTGTACCATTGATCTACCTGTCTATTTTGGTACCAATACCATTCTATCTTTTTCTGTATGTTAGGTATTTTCATTATAATGTGCCTTGGTGTAGGTATGTTGTAATTTTGTATATTCGGTGTCCTATATGCCTCTTGTACTTGATTTTCCATTTCATTCTTCAGATTTGGGAAATTTTCTGATATTATTTCATTGAATAGATTGTTCATTCCTTTGGTTTGTGTCTCTGTGCCTTCCTTAATCCCAATAATTCTTAAATTTGGCCTTTTCATGATGTCCCATAATTCTTGTAGATTCTGTTCATGATTTCTTACCATCTTCTCTGTCTTGTCAACTTTATTTTAAAGATTAAATATTTTGTCTTCAATGTCTGAGGTTCTGTCTTCCAGGTGTTCTATCCTATTGGTCATGCTTTCTATGGCATTTTTAATTTGGTTTATCGTTTCCTTCATTTCAAGGATTTCTGTTTGGTTTTTTTCAGGATCTCTATCTCTTCATTGAAATGATCTTTTGCTTCCTGCGTTTGCTCTTTTAACTGTTAATTGGTGCGATCATTCAATGCCTGCATTTACTGTCTCATCTCATTGTTTGCTTCTCTGATCATTTTAATTTCGTACATTCTGAACTCCCTTTCTGACATTTTTTCTGCCATGCTGTCTTTGGAAATTATTGATGTAGCATCTAGGTTTGTTTGGGGCATTTTCTTCTCTTGTTTTCTCATATTGCTCAGATACCTTCCCCTCTAGTAGTGAAAATCTGAGAAATTGCGGTTTTCCCCCTATTGACATATAGTGTCCCTGGAGGTTTCCAATAACTCACCTCCTAGCCTTCAGTAGTATGAAGTCTTGGAGGAACTTGATAATGCAGTGATCTACAAAGAAAGCTGCTACTTTAGGGGTGGTGGCCTCCAGGTGGGGTATATTCCCTGCTAGTGGACAGAGGCAACTCCACCTGTTGACTAATGGCAACCAAAGGGGCCCTAGACTGCGGGTTGGGGCCCAGCTGGTCTGGGCCTGGGTCTCTGGTTCTACCTCTCTGGCAGGGAAGCCTCATTGGGCAGGTCTCCTCCGCAAAGTTCCCTGGTGTCCGGATCTACACCCCGTCTGGGAAGACTCACCCGACCACTCTGAGCTGGTCCCGAGTCTCTCAACACCTCCTTTTCTTGAATCCTGAGTCCTTTGAGATTAGAGAGCTTTGAAAGGTTTGGTGGATAGAAATCTAAGGTTCACAGCAAAGTTGCAGGCAAGATGCACACCCCTGCTCTGCCCCGTTAACCCACCTAATTTCTTGTTTTAAAAGGAACAAACACCCAAGTCTTGATAGGGAAGATTTCCTCTTTTTGATAAATTGGGATCTATCACTTCATACAGTGATTTTTAATACTGTGGTTCTGGCCCTCTTGACTCTTTAACTTCTAGGAATTATATCCAAATTTCTAATTCGGCTTTTTTTTTTTTTTTTAATGTGACTATAAAGACTGAAGTGTGGTAACCTGGGTTTCAATCCATGTTCCATACCCATTAATTGTGTAGCACTGATAATTATTCTAGTTTCTAATACCTTATTTTTCTTAGCCTTTTAAGTTTGTATAATGCGACATGCAGTTCACAGAGTTATTCAATTGCTAATAAAAGAATGTCTGAAGCATCTGTTCAGTTCCTTAGCCCAATTATTTTGGGCTATTTGTGTGTGTGTGTGTGTGTGTGTGTGTGTGTGTTAAGTTTTTTGAGTTCTTTATATATCTTGGAGATTGGTGCTCTATCTGAGATACCCACTCCTATGTTTTATATCCAAAGGATTTAAAATCAGCATACTACAGTGGTACAACCACATCAATGTTTATAGCAGCTCAATTCACAATAGCTAAACTATGGGACCAACTTAGATGCCTTTCAACAGATGAATGGATAGAGAAAACATGGTGCATATACACAATGGAATATCACTCAGTCTTAAAGAAGAATGAAATTATGGCATTTGCAAGTAAATGGATGGAACTGAAGAATATCATGCTAAACTAAGTAAGTCAAATCCAAAAAGGTATTGGTTCCAGGACATCTGCAGACACCAACATTTGCAGATGCTCAAGTTCCTTATATATAATGGCATGGTAGTTGCATATGATTTGTGTACATCATCCTGGATGTTTTAAATCATCATAAGATTATTTATGATACCTAATAAAATGCAAATACTATGTAAATAGTTGTTATATTGTGTTGTTCATGGAATACTGACCAGAAATAGTTTGTACATATTCATTACAGACATAATTTTTTGCAAATATTTTGATCTATGGTTGGCTGAACCCACACATGTAGAACTCATTAATACCAAGGGCTCACTGTGTTTGCTATTTCTATCAACAGTTTATCTTTTCCAACTTTGTGCCATTTCTTACACTTTTCCAACAGTTTCCCTTGTATATGAAGATTAGGTATTTTTATTTTTATTGAATGAAGACAGGGATTCAGTGATAATTTAGAATAAAAACAGAATGTCAAATAAAACATATTTTTGAATAAGAGACTGTTGAGAAAATTTACTAGTTTCCTTGGGCTTCTATGAAAGTACCACAAGTTGGGTGGCTTAAAACAACAGAAATTTATTCTCCAAGTTTTTAAAGTCTGTGTGTCCAAATTCAAGGTGCCAGCAGCGTTGCTTCCTTCTGATGGATGCCATTCCATCTTGCCTCTGGTGACTACCAGACTGCACTTGTAGATGCTTTACTCCAATCTCTGCATCTGCTGTCACATGATCATCTTCTCCTGATGATTCTCTGTGTCCTCACATAATATTCTCCATTCCCCTGCTTTTCTCCTTGTGTAAGGACACCATTTGTATTAGATTAAGGACCCAGGCTGACCACCAGTATAACCTCATCTTAACTTTACTAAATATATCTACAATGAACCTATTTCCAAGCAAGGTCACATTTTGAGGTCAAAGAGATTAAGACTTCAACATATCATTTTAAGAGACATAATGAATTTATACCAAAAAGGCAGGAAAAGAATCAGAGATGCCAGACTATGTGAGAGAGATGGTCTTTCTGTCTGGGTGGATTTCTTGCTCCCACTACTTACAGAAGTCTGGGGTGTTGAGCAGTTACTCAATCTCCCTGCATTGTAAGTAACTCATCTACAATATAAAGATAATAGTTCCCATCTTGATGCATTCTTGTGAAGCTTAAAGGGTTTTAGAATGAAGAAATAATTGCAAACAGTGGCATCCACGTGTGTGTGAATTTGTATGACTGCAGCCAGGTCTGAGGCAGCAAGCAGCCTCTTGTGCCCAGTGTTGAGTGTTGAGGGATGGACTTACCTGTGTAACCCTCATAACAAGATGCTGTCTCACTTCTCTGGTTGCTGCTTTTCTTGATTTCCTTCTCGTGTTCAGTGTTTTTCTTATAAGTAAAATCACTGTAAAGATGTCCATGAACTGTGTTATCTAATGACATGATGAAGGCACCAAAATAATGTGCCTGAGGCCAATAGAGGAAATGCTTCTGGGCTCCTCAAGGTTGGAGGAATCAACAATGAACACTGGTGCCCCAGCGCTTCCCACTGACACTCCTCACATTCAGATAACTCCTAGTTCCCTGGATGTACCATCTGCATCAAAAAGAACTCCTTTTAAGCCTCCAAACTGATACTGAGATACTGATCTCTCTCTCTCTCTCTCTCTCTCTCTCTCTCTCTCTCTCTCTCTCTCTCTCTCTCCATATATATGTGTGTGCCTGTGTGTGTGTGTGCATGATATATGATTATAATCACTTAGATGATATCTATATATAATGGTGTAATAGCTTAATTAAAATATGATCGATTTAAATTCACATTTAGTGAAAATAACATTATTTTTAAAACACTTTGTTTTTGTTGCTTTTGTTTTGTTTTGGTTTTTACCAGGGATTGAACCCAGTGGTGCTTAATCCCTGCACCACATTCCCAGTCCTTTTGATTTGATTTTATTTTAACTACTTAGGTTTTTAATACCTGATTCACAGCATATTTGGCTTGAAATTTGCAGTAGCAGTATTTTTATTAATTGATTACTTGTCTATTCTGATGTACTTTGATTTTTTTTTTGGTCCAACTATATGTATTTATGAAAATAACTAAAAAATTTTCCATGGAATAAATACAATATCTTTAGTGATTCAAAGGATCAGAAAAAATAAGTTATATACAAGAGTTTATTAAATACTAAAATTAATGCATTACAATACATTTTAATAACAAAATAATATGTACTAGTAGTGGAGAGTTGTTCAAAAGAAGCAAAAAATGGAATATGGAATTCAGATTTTTATTATTATTGAATATAAATATGTGTCTATTATGTAGATAGTTTTGAACAGGCTCTGAGAGTTTATGTATTTTAAATAAACTCCACTCTTAGAATGTATAATCTGGAAAAGAAAATTAGATTTATGTGAAAGTCATTGTTTAACATAATTTTAAATACAAGGTTAATGGTGAAAGGACAAAAGGTATTGTGTGGTTTTAGAAGATTTGCTTCCAGCTGTGTAAATCAGGAAATGTTTTGACCCTAGGTCTACATAAACATAAAATAGACTGGTGGAGTAACTCAAATAGAGTATAGTGAACAGTTTAATTGGTTTGTAGTTGGAAGCAAAATAAAACAGAGAGATTTTGTACCCAGAAATAAGATTAGATAAGATTGGAAAAGTTGGCTTGGGGACACATAATACTGAGTTTCACATTTAAAAGTAAGGTAATTTCATTTGGTATGTAATGAAGACTCTTTAAGAGATTTTATGCAAAATGTAACACAATCTTAGCAGCTTTAGGAAAAGTAATCTGGCACCATTGTATCTTCTGAATTAGAACAGGAAACAAAGACTCTCTTGAAGTTTAATGCAATAGTCCAGGGAGGAGGCAATGAGTTTGACAGTTGTATACCGAGGCTAAAGAGTTGAAGAAAAAGAAAAGATTACAATGAACATAAAGTGTTACTAAAAGTCATAAGAAAAATATAGCCAGAAAAATGCTTGGGAATGCATACTGGAAATGTATGCACACACTATGAAAATGCCCAGATCAAGTTGATAGCAGTTATTTTGAAATACTGAATTGATATCAGACAAATCATCTAATAGTTATACCTTTGTTATGATTTCATCTTTGGAAGATGCAGGTTAAAATTTTGCACAGTGAAATTTTGCCAAATACACATCAGAATTCTTTGAGATACTCATAAAACTATAGGTTTGAAAACCATTCCCTAAACCACTAAATCAAATTATGCATTTTTATTTACTAATTTAGAACCTTATTGTTTTTCTTTTCATTCTACCCTATCATTGAATTAGAAATGATAGGTTTGGGCTACAATATAATTCACATTCTCAAATTGTAATGTAAAATAAATTATGAGAATAAAGGTCTATTTTTGAATACTACAGAACTTAAGTGAATGAGTAATCTATTAGATCATATAATATCTAAATAAATTTTAAATCTAAATGCAATGCTGATTAAGAGATAAGGGGCAGAATTTTTATCTGAAATTATTTTGTTAAAATCAGTATTATAAATTGTCACTTTTCTATTTCAAAGCAAAAATAAAGCACACATTAGCTTTTATTATTATCTGCTACAGTACTTATATGTTGTTTTATACTTTACTTCCATTGTATGAACTTATATTCTGTTCTGATTAAATTCTAAGTCCATTAAAGTTATAAATCCTTCATTTTAATTTCATATTTCTACCATGTAGTATGTGGTTTTAAATTGTATAGAGCCATCAAAACAGTTTTAAAACATTTTAGCATATTAAACAGAACAGTTTTAGTCAAACTTTATTGAGATGAAAAGTATTTCAACAAAAAAAAGTGCAGCAAGAAGTTATATTTTCACTTGGTTAATTCTCAACAATTTATATGTCATTTTAAGATCTACTGTGAAATGGAAGTGAGGAAACTTGGAGATACTGAATTACTTGGATTTGAGATCTAACACTTCAGTATTTACATGCCTTACAAAAAGACAGTTATTATAAAAAGCAATCCAAAATTAATATTAATCTTTTCAAAATGAGCTAGAATAAAATGACCAAGTTGCAGGTATCGTGATATAAAAGAGAAGTCTGTATCTTTTTCAATGATAAATTCTTTCTGTGAAAGCAGGGTGTTGATGGCAATGAGAAAGAGGTTGGCTGTGGGTTCATTCCAAAACTGATAATGCTACTGGAAGATGGTCCTACAGACACAATTCAACAGAGCAGACTCTGAGGTCTGGAGACCAACTTTAATGAGAAGAATGCAAGATCATGCTGAGTTTGTTTTAGTAATGATGGAGTGAAGAGTAATTTGAAGGGACAAAATAGCAACTTTCAATTTTTTTAAGGAAAAAAAAAATGAATTATTCCACAGTGAATGTAGGCAGGATCAAAATGATGATGAATTTGGAAAAGTGTTTGCCATATGGAGGTAAAACTGATGACATTTTCCTGAAAAGGGAATTTATATACCAATCTAGATCTGGATCTGAATTGGGTTGAGTCACACGAATTGCAATCCTCTTCAGGATGTAAATATTGAATGGGGCCCAATGTTTATGAATTTATCTGAGAAAAACCTTAAAATGTGTATTTGGAAGGAAAAGAACATTGGCTTTCCAAAAAGTTATAGAATCATTTTATATCAGATCATATATTAAGCTATAAAGAAGTCAATTATTAGTCATTTCAAAAAGACTAATATAGAGTTACAAATCTAGACTGCAACTTACACAGGAAGGCAGAGTTGACAGTTTCAGGAGAGGGAGAAATGTGTGCTAATATATAGAGTGATACAAATGAATTAAGAAAAGATACACTTTGTGCCACGAAGACGTCATTAAACCAATGCACTCATCTTTTGCACAGAGTCTGGGTACTCTGACAACTCTTCAACATCTTTCTCCAGGTTTTTCTACTGGCAGGATGGAGGGAACCCTTTCTCTTCAGGAGGAGGACATCTTCATGGTGAAGTCACTCCGTGGGTTAAACATTGTAGATGGCAGTGGATGTTTGCAGTTTGGGTTTCATGTGTATTTTACAGTGTTAACAAATGTATTTGAAGAGAAAAGTGTCACTTGAAGATTGAATATATGACCCAAAGGAATAACTTCTACACAATGGAGAGCGGCCTACATATTAAAACAAATGTATTCAGCTATACATCTTAAAAGGTAAGTTGACCTCTATGCAAATTAATCTAAACCTCAGTGAACATCTATTCACACACACTTTTCTAGTGACATACATACAACATATTTGATTTTGATGTTGTTTAAGGATCAAAAGAGGAAGAAAAGATATATAAAATGTGAAGTAGTAAATGAGCACTATTCTGAACACACAGAAAACATGTTCAAAAAGATATTCAGATACATAGAAGAAAATGAGCTGCAAAGTGTTTAATATCCTCAAGTTAATTCAATAAAATATTGTCTTCCAAAATCTCAACTGCAATTTTTGTAGTAAAAGAAAAATTCATTCTAATATTCATATGGAGACTCATAGGACAATAATCAAAATAATTTTGGAAAAGAAGGACAAAGTTGGAATCTCATTTCCTGATTTCAAAACATTCTACACAACTATAGTAATCAAAATAGCATGGTACTGGAAAAAAGACAAATAGACTAATAGAATAAAATAAAAAGCCCAGAAATAAACCATAGCATATATGATTAAAGGGTGTTCAACAAATGTCAAAAACATTGAATAAGGATATGATAATCTTTTTAATAAACAATGCTGAGAAAATTGAATATGCAGTTTATCTTATACCATAATGGAATTAACTCAAACTGGAATAAAAATTTAAAATTATAAAACTCCTAGAAGAAAGCATAGATTAAGAACTTCATGATATTGAACTTGGTATTAAATTTCTGAAAAAAAAAAAAAAACACTCAAAGTATAAGCAACAAAGGGAAAAAAAAAGACAAATAGAACTGTTACTTCACTCACAAATCTGTTTCAAAGGCCCTGTTCACAGGTGTAAAAGAAACCTACAGAATAGGAGGAAATATTTGTAAATAACATAGCTAAAAGAGATTAATATTTGATATAAATGGAACAATTTAACATAAAATCAAATAATTTAATTTAAAAGGATGGTGAAGGACTAAGCCTAAAATTTTCCAAAGATAAAGCCCAATGACCAGGAATCATATAAAAAGATGCTTCACACCACTAATCATAGAAAAATGCAAATAAAAACTACAATCAGATATCACCTCATACCTATTAGAATTGCTTCTTTCAAAAAAGAAAATAACAAGCGGTGACTAGGTTACAGAGAAATTGCAAAATCCTTGTACCTTGTTAAATGGAGTTATAAAATACTTCAACCAAGATGGAAAACAGTGTCACTTTCCTTAGAAATTAAAATGGTAATTATCATATGAATCAATAATTCCATTTATGAGTGTATATCCAAAATAACTGAAAGAAACATTATGAACAGATTTCTGTTAATAATAGCGCTGCTCACTATTGGCAAGAGGTGGTAAAACAAAGTCCCAAAATTCATCAACTAATGAATGAAGGAATAAAATGTGGTCCATCAATTAAGGAATGAATAAGCAAAACATGGCAAGTTAATTACTATTTTTTGGGTACTGGGGATTTAACCCGAGTGCTTAACTGCTGAGTCACGTCTGCAGTTCTTTTTTTTTTTTTTTTTTTTTAATAATTTCAAGAAAGGATTTTGTTAAGTTGTGTAGGACTTCCCTAAGTTGCTGAGGCTGGTTTTGATGCATAATTCTCATGCCTTAGCCTCCTGAGTTCCTGGGTTTATAGGTATGTACTACCACACCCAGCTTAATTACCTTTAAATGGAAGGAAATTCTGCCACATGCTACATCATAGGTGAACCCAGAAGATATTATGCTAATGAAATAAGCCAGTTGAAAAAACAAAAACACTGTGTATTCCAATTATGTATCTAAAGTGATCAAATTCATAGAAATAAAGTAGGTAGTGGTTAGCAGGGACTGGGGGAAAAAGAAGGTGAAGTGTTTTAATGATACAGTTTCAGATTTACAAGATGCAAAAGCCTGTCATTCAGCTACACAATATGAATACAACCAACATTGTGAACTTAAAATGGCTAATATTATAAATTTTACATTATGTGCTTTTAACCACAATTTTTAAAAAATTGCTAATTTGGAGAGCAAAAGAAAAGAAGAAACCCAAGATTTTAATATTAAGCCCAATGGGATGAGATTAATAAAAATCAGGGTCGTGTTTATATGAAATGTAAAAATACAAAAATAAAACCAAACAGAGTAGAACAATAAGTGCAGGATTTACATCGTAGAAAATGGAATCAGGTTGGGAAAAAATCTTTACCACATGCACATCAGATAAAGTATTAATCTCTAGGATATATAAAGAACTCAAAAAAACTTCACACCAAAAAGACAAATAACTCAATCAATAAATGGGCTAAGGAACTGAACAGACACTTCACAGAAGATATACAGTCAATCAACAAATATATGAAAAAATGTTCAATATCTCTAGCAATTAGGGAAATGCAAATTGAAACTAAGCTTTCATCTATGCTAGTCAGAATGACTATTATCAAGAATACAAGCAACAATAAATGTTGGTGAGGATGTGGGGGAAAAAGTACACTCATACATTGCTGGTGGGAGTGCAAATTGGTGCAACCATTATAGAAAGCAGTATGGAGATTCCTCAGAAAACTTGGAATAGAACCACCATTTGACCCAGTTATCCTACTCCTCGGTTTATACCCAAAGGACTTAAAATCAGCAAACTACAGTGACACAGTCACATCAATGTTTATAGCAGTTCAACTCACAATAGCTAAACTATGGAATCAACCTAGGTGTTCTTTAATAGATAATGAAAAAAGAAAATCAAAGACAAAGTATGTTCTCTGATATGTAGATGCTAACTCACAATAAGGGGAGCGGGCATTGCTAGAGAAGAATAGAGTTACTTTATATTAGGTAGAGGGGAGTGAAGGTAGGGGAAGAGTACAGGGATAGGAAGGATAGTCGAGTGAAACAGACATTATTACCTCATGTACATATATCACTGCATGACCAACGTGATCCTACAATATGTATAATCAGAAAAATAAACAATTGCACTCCATTTATGTATGATCTATCGAAATGTATAAATGTATTCTACTGTCATATGTAACTAATTAGAGCAAATAAAAAAAAAACATTAAAGTAAAAGAGAAAAATGGAATCAGGGTAGAAAATGTAGAAGATCAGTGGTAGAGCACTTGACTGGTATGCACAAGGCCCTGGGTCTGATCCCCAGCACTAAACAAAAGGAAAGATGGAATCAAATGTAGGTGGGAAAGAGAGAACACTTCTCAGAATACAGATAAAAGGTCAAAAGATTTACAAGATTGTATTTAAAGATTATATGATCAAAGACAAAGCTAACCTTGAGATAATTCTCATTAATAAAGAAAAAAATGAAAAGAACAGGAAAAGTAGAATCAAAGAAGAAATCTTCAGTGAACTAACACTTTCTTATGATGAAAACCAGTGTATGTAAATTGAAAAAAGAAATTCATTTTAGAAAAATAAGTAAAAGAGGATCACAGCTTAGACATAACTGCAAATTATTCTGACAATAATAGAATTTTTTAAAGCACTGTTGGAAATCTGAGAAAAAGTGAAATGTGGGATCCCAATCATATGTTTTGACACTTTACTGGGTATGTAGAGCAAAAAAATATATTTAAAAAATTGTAGACCTACTGAGGCTGCTCTCCTATGTAAAGATTATACAAAACCCGCAATGTCTCATTCACTTAGCTCTGCTTGAAAAAGATTTCTTGAGTTTTTGGAATAGCCCTGAAGTTTAGAATTTACCAACTTTTTTTCTTTTTTACTTCTTCCCACAATTATCTTGATATAATTCAAATTTCATTGCTCTTAGTAAAGTGAAAACTGGAAAATCTTTAAGACTTGTCACTGTTTTCTCCCAGACTTCTATATTATCAAGTTCAAGGTCATAAAATACACAGATTCTGCCTGCATTGCTTCAAGTCCTCTGTCCAAAGAAGCAATCATGCAGGCTTTTGAAGTCACAATCAAAGGAACAGGCCTTGCATAATAATAAAAAGGCAGAAGACAAAGTTGTTTGTGGACTGTGACTCAGTCTTGGGAGGGATTATTGTAGATCTAGTTCTATGTAAGGTCTACACAAAGAGATGGGTTACTGATTGTTATTCTGACATCTTCTCTATCCTAGTTAGAAGTTAGCCTATGGGAATATTCTACCCAATTTTTTTCATACACGTACAGAAAAAAAAAAAAAAACACTGTGTGTTGTCTTCCTATTCTTTTATAACAAAAGAATTACTCTGATTTTTAACACTGAGGAATATAAAAGAAGATTTGCAGTCATGGCAATCTTTTTCTCCTTACAAAAGGGAGGTTTATATTTTGATAAGAACCTGGGGTTTTTGTATCTTGCCTAAGATAAAATAAACGTTGATTTAATCTGTGGCTGTTGCTTTCCATGAGGAAAGAGGATGATAACCTTCTTATGATGTCAATGAGTCTGAGCACCAACTTGCCATCTTTTTCTCTTGTTGGTCTCTGTGAGCTGAAAGAATATGCCAATGACAATGGCATATTACAAAAAAAAAAAAAAAAAGAAAAGAAAAGAAAAGAAAAGAATGAAGCTAGTTATTTAGAGAAGTCCAAACCTCAAAGCTTTTAAAACAGGTTTATTAAGGTATTACCTTCCTGCCACAGCATGTATTTAATTGTACAAGACAATATATTTTAGTAAATTTACAGTCATACTACCATTCAGGCAGTCCAGGCTTAGCATAGATCTATCACTCTGAAAAAATCTTTCTTGCCAATTTGCAAAAATTGTGTATTTCCACAGCCTGAGGCATCCGCTAATTTCTTCTCTTACTTACAAGTTTCTCTTGTCCAGAAAAAAAAAAAAAATCTGTTCCAAAAGTGATTATTTCAATTAAGAGTTTAGACAATTGCCAACTGAACTTCATTTCCCTGAAGCAAAGGCCCGGAATCCCAAACACCTGAGCTTTCCTGACATTCAGCCCTGCTACGTTTTCAGGAAAAAGAAGAAAGCAGTTTAAAAAAAAAAAAAAAAATGCTGTGATGGCTCTGTTACTGTTACAAGTACCTGAGACAAATCAACTTATAAGAAGAAAAGATTCATTTTGGCTTACGACTTTGGAGACACTGGACACTGGTCCAGGTTTTTGACTCTTGTGTTAAGATAGTGCCTCATGGTGGTAGCAGGTAACATAAGAAGTTGTGACCAGGAAGCAAAAGAGAGAGGAAAATGAGGGGCTGAGGTCTTAATACCCCTTGCCAAGAGCAAGGTACCAATGACATATTTACCTTCCACTAGGCCCCACCTCCCAATGTGTGTGTTCCAGCACTTTCATGGGCTGGGAACCAAGTCTTTAACACATGAGCCTTTGGCTATCTAGACCACACTTACTATTACAGGACACCAGATTCACTTGCTTTTGCCTAGCATATTCATATCCCCAACACTATGCTACAAAGAGCAAAAATCCTTATTACTCTAATCTCTTGTGCTAATTATCACACCCAGATCCAGAGCCACAAAAGTCTCTTCTAGGCAACTATTTTTCTGCAATTGTTAACTATTCATTTAAATCAGTTTGTATTTTACTGTCATTCATTAATTTCAATGTTGTCCACAATCTTAATGCAGCTCTGTAAGACAAATTCTGTGTGAGTGGAATCAAAGAAAGGGATGCAGTCTCTGTCTCTTATGGATATATCTCCAAAATGTCAAATTCTCACCTTTATTACTGAATATCTCTTTATTGCCCAGGGTAATAACTATAGTTCTGACACCTCATTTTAACCAGCTGGTTCTTAGACACCATAATGAATCATGAAAAGAAATCTTCACCCCCTAGGTATGATGTTCCACATCTGCCTTTCTTCCTTCAAAACCTGCTGGGTATTAGAGAGCAGGTCTCATGCCAGGTTACAGCCTCATTTTGTCCTGTCTTCCCACATTGGCATGAAGTCACATTTGTGTGCCTTAAACCATCCAAGAAATAAGGAAGAAATTGGTGTATAATTTCTGAGAATATGGTGCAATAAATTATCTTTATCCTAGCTTAAAACTCTTATTTTTATTCAATTTCAATAAACTAATGGTTAGAGGAGTTAGACTGATTCAAAATCCACCTGCTAGGGCCCTAGTGAGTAAACCTAGAAATGATGGCATTTTTTAACATATGAGAATGATTATCCTAAAAACAATTCAACATCTTTCTGTTTTGTCAGAAGAAGAGGAATATACAAGCTGTTACGCAAGAGAACTTGATGTTACCTTGGAGCTCAGTGACAGAATGACAGGGTTATGAAGGGATCCATGTAGACCGTCCTCTCTCTCTCTCTCTCTCTCTCTCTCTTGTATTCTTACTTTTTTTTTCCTTTTTTTCTTTCTTTTATTCTTTTTTCCTTTATTTTTTTTTCTTTTTTTGTTAAGTTGCAAGGCATCAGATTGTGATCTCTTATGAAATAAATATCAACTGGTAAATCAAAATTGCTGTTGAGAACATCACATCTGTACTGGCATGGCAAGTTGTTTTGAGGCCATTAAGAGTTCAAATGAATTAAAATTTGAAATCGTTTCCCCTTATTCCTGGCTAAAAAAAGAAGAGTGATTAATAAAAGTTGATATTTTCTAATCATGATTTTTAATATGCCATTATGTAATAATTTTCAGTCATTGCTGTAACATGTAATTCTGCCTTTCAAAAATCAGTGGGAGAGGCACAAAATAAAGTTTTAAGAAAAACGGTGATTCTAAAATCAAACTTTATTTCTGATTCAGTGCTTATTAAAAATTGGAACTTTAAAAAAATTAAATAACAAAAACTTAATAGTCATTATCTAAACATCAGTTAGTTCTGTGAATTCACCAACACTAGTTTAGAATTTAGGTGTCCCACATCACTTCCCCACCTAAAACTAAAAGTAATTAAAACTAAATATTAGTGAGACATTAACATCTCATTGTATATGGCTTTAAAATATAGTTTGCTTTGATTTTAGAAATTCTTAGTTGACTCAAATTTTAGTGAAGTTTTATGTAACAAAGACAGTACACAAACCGTGAAAGTAGAGTCCAATATTTTTTTTACAAACTGATCACATTTATGTACCCACAATTTGTATCTAGAAACAGAAAATCTTCTGCTTCCAAAAGCTTCTAGTATAGTCCTTAGCAATCCTAATCAGTATCCTAACTCAAAAGCACAAAAAACTTTTCTGTGTTTTTGAAATACAAACTGCAAAGACTATATACAAATGGAATAATATGGTGTAAAATTATTTGCCTTTTCTAGTGTAACATGCTTTCTCACAGCTATTTTCCTTGCTACATGAAATTGTACTTTGATCATTGTCATTACTTGAGATTTCATTGTGTGAAACTATCCAGTTAAATATGCACACATAAAACATGTATATATAGCTGGGCAGAAGTGTATACATATATATCTTGTAGTTATATTCAGCTTTGGATTTTATAATTAAGGCAATGAACATTTGTGCATGAATTTTGGTGAATATTAGTACACATGTCTATTGGATACATACCAAGGAATACATTGTGTTTACGTAGTATACAGTTAATGCCCTCCCACACACACACCAAGAAATGTTTTCAAAACATGTATTTAGGGTCCATTTATTTTAAGTTTCTTGTCCTCTTATGTCCAGAATTCCCCATTTTGCCCTCCACAAAGATTATTTTACCAACCTACATATGAATTTTCAAAATTAAAAATTTTAACAGCCCTTTTGATAATGGTGCAAGAATTAATACTGTAGCAAATCAAGAGTCATTTATTCTGGTCCCATTGTAATTATCTGAGCAATTATTAATAACTTCCCTATTTGTATTTTACCTGTTGTTTTCATAAAACATCATCAATTATTTCAAATAGTTCATCTGATGATTCTAATAACTCACATACTTAATATGTCCAGAGAGTATTTCCTTCTAAGAAAAATTTTATATGTAAGGTGTCTATAAGAATTATCTTTAATTTGCTATATCAAAAAGATGACAGCATAATACTAAAATAGCAAGCACACCATGTAAGATCTAGGGAACCATTTTCATTAAAGCTACTATCTCCAAGGAGTAACCAAACCCCCTCTTTGCGCATGCTGTTTAGAGTTTGTCTTCATATGTCCAAGTCATGTCTTTCTTCCCTTGTAGTTTGCCCAGAAGAATTATCAGTTTATGGACTATTTGTACATTATCAGATATGTGTCACTTCTTAATATAAACAAATATTTTGATACAAAGAATAAATTTTAAAAAATGAGAACTTTTCCAAATTGATAAAAGTTTATTGAGCATTCAACTGAGAATTCTGATTAATTATTCAAAAAAAATTAAAACGTGGTAACTCTCATCAAAAAACTTCACATTATCTCAAGATTTAAAAGTTGCACCATAGTATATGGGTGATTAAGACAAAGATGACAATGATAATGCCCTAGTAATTTTTTGACCTTTCAAAGCTACTAACAATAAAAAATGACAAAAATTTCTGTTTGCAGGAGGCATACCTTGATGTTAGATTCTAAAAGAAGAGTGTTTTATCATTTTTCTATAACATTTTATAAAATGATTATTGATATAAAAGTTTTTAAATTGATTTAGTCAGACTCAAACGGATTTATAAAATATAATATGGACAAAGAAGAGTTTACCAGAATATTGAGCTTTCTTTGATATTCACAGAAATCAACACAATGTCCATTAGTGCAGAATAAAAGACATAAAACAATTCAGTGTAAAAAAATACCCTGCATTAATGGAACATTAAAGTTATGATTTAAACCCACAGAAGTCAGGAAATTCAGAATTAGAACTCCCAAGGTAACCTTAACTGTGACCTCTTGTACATGAACACTGTTTAGAAAATTGAGATTTTTGCCATCCTGATCACATATCACTATGAAGAACAATTTTGAAGGGACAAAAAAAGGTAGTACACTTACTTAAAACCACTATGTGTTTAAAATTTTATACCTACTTAGAAAATCAAAGCATCCATCTTATATAACCATATGAGCTAATTATGGCATAAGAAAGAATTTTTACTATAGAAAGCTGTGGAAACTACAACATAATGCACTTATGTATGAAACATATGAATTTGGGTTCTCTTTTAAATACAATCATAAGCTCTTGCCATATAAAAAACAATCGTACTGCAGAATATCAATGGGAGGCACTATTAAAATTATAAAGAATTGTAAGGAAAAGGGATCAGGGAAATAACTGAACTGAGAATCAGAAAAAAATCATCCTTCATATTTATGAAACTCAGTTTTCTAGGGAAAACATTTTATCTGTACATCATGACTTCTTCATTTGTAAAAAGAAAGGATTCAGTGACACCTTAGTTTCTTCTAACTTTAAAAATAGAATAATTCTATGATTTTATGTAAATTTATATTCAAGAAGAGGATCATAAAACTAATTTCAGTTATTCTTTTAGAAATTTAGTGAGCAATGGTTGATCAGCCAAGAATGAGAGTGATGTAATAAACCTGGGCTTCTTTAGATGGGATCAGCCTGTCTCACTGCTACTGCCCGTTCCTACAAATTGTTTGTGAAGAGTCAAAAAATATTAACATGTTCATCCAAAGATTAGCCCAGTCTCTGTCACTAGGATGGTTAATATAGATATTTTACTGAATTAAAAGACATCATTTCGCTCTGAGAATGTTTCCCAAAAGTATGAAGGTGAGAACAAGAAGGGTTTTGAGTCAGGGATGAGCCTGGGGAGGTATCAGCAGCATCAGGGAGTCCACCTTCCAACTGAGGTCACCAAGACCAGTCTCTAGTCCTCCTCAAATTCTCTGTACTGTGGAAGTGAACTGGGTGACGGATGACAAAGTCCCATCCAGTAAACAATATATTTTAAAAAGAAAGCAAGCATCAGCAATAATATCCATGACTTATGGTTCTATTTAAATCAAAAGAAGCAATTGTGTTCTATTTCTAATTGTATGTGTTTGAACCTTTAGTTGGGGAGGAAATAGAATGAGTTTCAAATAATAAAAAATAACCCAGAACCACATAATGATGCTGTCTCCAAGCAAATCAAGTCCAATAACCATCTGTGAAGTTGTGCTTGGGATTTATTTTCACACGAGTATAATGTGATCATCCAAAATCCAACCTAACTCTGGATTTTCTGAGGTAGATCAGGAATTGCTGCGATCACTCATGGATCCTACCGACAGAGCCTATTATGGCCCTTTTACTTAAAGTCATTTGATTCATTGACTCATTGAAAAACAGTGTAGTGAAAATAATAAGAAAATGCTACCTTAATGTCACTTACAAAAATACAAGGTATCTTTTTATTACAGTACCAGAAATTTAAGATATGACTCTTTCTTTTACAGTTCTTCTTATATGCATTTAGATGCACCAGAAGAACAGCAAAAAGGTCTATGATGTAGCCTCTTCTGATTGAAAAACAAAGGGAATTTTGGAGAAAATACTATGTCGTATAAGTCAAAAAACTTATTTCAACTTAATGGCTAAAACATGAAAACATTAATTTTCATGTTTGCAAAATATCTTGCAAATATTTATCAATATAAATGTGCCTTTTTATGGTATAAATGGTAATGACCAAATCATTCTGTAGTCTACTTTTAAGGGAACTTTAAATCATCGTATTTATAAGTCACAATTTTTTTCATCTTATCTTAAAGGCAGAATGATATGCTACCAAGTTAATGCACTATAATTTACTTAATTTCCTTATTGCAAGACACTTCAGCTATTAGAGAGTACACCTAAGGGAATAACCATTACATATTGCTTTTCTTCTTCTCCTGACAAATTTTCAACATGAAATATTTATGACTTAATACATAGAGTGACATTGTAACTGGTTGAAGGTGAGGAAACGAGTGTTTAAAAATTAGACTGTCATCTTAACGAAAGTGACTGTCAATGATTAATTGTCTGCTGAGGGAGCAGGACAGAAATCCTGTCTCCTGATGGCATGTGGAATCTTAAAAGTAGTCTTCCCTAGACATTCTAGCTACCTTATTCCTTACCCCAAACCAGTTGTTGCTGAAAGAATTATAGATATGCTTTATATTTAAACATCCATTCAGACTCACAAAGTACTTTTAAGGGCTTATTAAAGCATTTTTATCACCTTAACATTCAGTCTAGAATATTAGGCATAAGCTCTGGAGGACTCCCACTGAAATAAAAGTCTGGATGTTTCAAATTTTGGCAGAATAAGCATAGATATTTTTAGAGCGAGCACTTTGCTTTGTGTAGGTAATAAAATCATTTAAGGGATATTGTTTCATTATGCAAAACAAGCATCATTCTTCTGAAATATCACTGCATTTGAATTAAATTCCTTCTTAAGAAATGTCCCTCCACTTGCATGAATGCTCATAGCTCTTTTCTTCTCTTTCTCCACACAGCTGGTTTCCCCATGGAGGGCCTAGCCCTTTATAACTGTTTTTGTTCCAGTTACTCTTGTGGTCAGCTTTCCATCCATACCACTTGACTGAAACCTCTCCAACAGTAGCAGAAATATCTTGTGTGTATGGAATTTAACAACTCTTCTAGGTCTCCGTTTTACTTGACTTTTCTGCCACTATTGATATTTTTGATCACTCTCCACAGAAAATTTTATTTTCCCTTGGCTTCAATGTAAAAAGTGTCTTTTCATTGTCCTATTACTTTGCTGTTTGAAAGGGAGAGAGAGAGAGCAAGAGAGAGAGAGAGAGAGAGAGAGAGAGAGAGAGAGAGAGAGGCAGCTGGATAATTTTTTTTCTACAATCCTTTTAGGTTGAAGTCAAGATAATGTCGTATCCTGTTCTCTTCTCATTATACATTTTTGCCATCTGAACGCTAATTCATTTTAATTACTTAAAATAAACCTCCTACATACTGATTCATTCCATAATTGAGATTTCATGTCAAAACCTATATATAGTAATAGATACATCAGAAAGACCATTTTCTCTCTACTTGAATAGTTGTCTGAAACTCGACCTCATCTTAAGATATGAGACATCACCTACTTTTTTTTTTTTTTTATTTTTTTTATTTTATTTTTTTTACGTTTACATAGGGTAATGATGTTTATTATATTTTTCCCCTCCCCCCCACCCCTCCCACCCCTCCCACCCCTCCCACCCCTCTTTTCCCTCTACACAGTCCTTCTTTCCTTCATTCTTACTGCTCTCCTTAGCCTAACTCTAAACCTAACCCTAAACCTAATGCTAGCCCCTCCCACCCCCCATTATATGTCCTCATCCGCTTATCAGCGAGATCATTCGTCCTTTAGTTTTTTGAGATTGGCTTATCTCACTTAGCATGATATTCTCCAATTTCGACCATTTGCCTACAAATGCCATAATTTTATCATTCTTCATTGCGGAGTAATATTCCATTGTATAAATATGCCACAGTTTCTTTATCCATTCATCAACTGAAGGGCATCTAGGTTGGTTCCACAATCTGGCTATGGTGAATTGAGCAGCAATGAACATTGATGTGGCTGTATCTCTGTAGTATGCTGATTTTAAGTCCTTTGGGTATAGGCCAAGGAGTGGGATAGCTGGGTCAAATGGTGTTTCCATTCCAAGCTTTCTGAGGAATCTCCACACTGCTTTCCAGAGTGGTTGCACTAATTTGCAACCCCACCAGCAATGTATGAGTGTTCCTTTTTCACCACATCCTCGCCAACACCTATTGTTGCTTGTATTCTTGATAATCGCCATTCTAATTGGGGTGAGATGAAATCTTAGGGTAGTTTTGATTTGCATTTCCCTTATTACTAGGGATGTTGAACATTTTTTCATATATCTGGTGATTACTTGTACATCTTCTTCTGTGAAGTGTCTGTTCATTTCCTTAGCCCATTTGTTGATTGGATTATTTGTATTCTTCGTGTAGAGTTTTTTGAGTTCTTTATAGATTCTGGAAATTAGCGCTCTATCTGAGGTATGGTTGGCAAAGATATTCTCCCACTCTGTAGGCTCTCTCTTCACATTTCTGATAGTTTCCTTTGCTGAGAGAAAGCTTTTTAGTTTGAATCTATCCCAGTTGTTTATTCTTGCTTTTATTTCTTGTGCTATGGGAGTCCTGTTAAGGAAATCTGATCCTGAGCCAACAAGTTGAAGATTTGGACCTACTTTTTCTTCTATAAGATGCAGGGTCTCTGGTCTGATTCCGAGGTCCTTGATCCATTTTGAGTTGAGTTTTGTGTAGGGTGAGAGATAGGGGTTTAGTTTCATTCTATTGCATATAGTTTTCCAGTTTTCCCAGCACCATTTGTTGAAGAGGCTATCTTTTCTCCATTGCATATTGTTGGAACCTTTGTCTAGTATGAGAAAATTGTATTTATTTGGGTTTGTGTCCATGTCCTCTATTCTGTACCATTGATCTACCTGTCTATTTTGGTACCAATACCATGCCGTTTTTGTTACTATTGCTTTGTAGTAGAGTTGAAGATCTGGTATTGCAATACCCCCTGCTTCGCTCTTGCTACTGAGGATTGCTTTAGCTATTCTAGGTTTTTTATTCTTCCAGATGAATTTCATAATTGCTTGCTCTATTTCTGCGAGGTACATCATTGGGATTTTAATTGGAATTGCATTGAATCTGTATAGCACTTTAGGTAGTATAGCCATTTTGACGATATTAATTCTGCCTATCCAGGAACATGGGAGATCTTTCCATCTTCTAAGGTTTTCTTGAATTTCTTTCTTTAGTGTTCTGTAGTTCTCATTGTAGAGGTCTTTCACCTCTTTTGTGAGATTGATTCCCAAGTATTTTATTTTTTTCGATGCTATTGTGAATGGAGTAGTTTTCCTAATTTCTCTTTCTGAAGATTCATCACTTATGTATAAAAATGCGTTGGATTTATGAGCATTGATCTTGTAACCTGCTACTTTACTGAATTCACTTATGAGTTCTAAAAGTTTTCTGGTGGAATTTCCAGGTTCCTCTAAATATATAATCATGTCATCAGCGAACAGGGATAGTTTGAGTTCTTCTTTTCCTATTCGTATCCCTTTAATTTCTTTGGTTTGTCTAATTGCTCTGGCTAGAGTCTCAAGGACGATGTTGAATAGAAGCGGTGAAAGAGGGCATCCCTGCCTTGTTCCAGTTTTTAGGGGGAACGCTTTCAGTTTTTCACCATTTAGAATGATATTAGCCATGGGCTTAGCGTAGATGGCCTTTATAATGTTTAGGAATGTTCCCATTACCCCAATTTTTTCTAGTGTTTTGAGCATGAAGGGATGCTGTATTTTATCAAATGCTTTTTCTGCATCTATTGAAATAATCATGTGATTCTTAACTTTAAGTCTGTTGATATGGTGAATGACATTTATTGATTTCCGAATGTTGAACCAACCTTGCATCCCTGGGATAAAACCCACTTGATCGTGGTGCACTATCTTTTTAATATATATTTGTATGCGATTTGCTAAAATTTTGTTGAGAATTTTTGCATCGATGTTCATTAAGGATATTGGTCTGAAATTTTCTTTCCTTGATGTGTCTCTGTCTGGTTTAGGTATCAGGGTGATATTGGCTTCATAGAACGAGTTTGGTAGGGTTCCCTCCTCTTCTATCTCATGGAATAGTTTGAGGAGTATTGGAATGAGCTCTTCTTTAAAGGTTTTATAGAACTCGGCTGAGAACCCATCTGGTCCTGGACTTTTCTTTGTTGGTAGGCTTTTGATGACCTCTTCTATTTCATTGCTTGAAATTGGTTTATTTAAGTTGTATATGTCCTCCTCGTTCAGTTTAGGTAGTTCATATGTCTCTAGAAATTTGTTGATGTCTTCAAGGTTTTCTGTTTTGTTGGAGTATAGATTTTCGAAATAGCTTCTAATTATGTTTTGTATTTCCCTCGTGTCTGTTGTGATGTTTCCTTGTTCATTCCGAATTTTAGTAATTTGAGTTTTCTCCCTCTTTCTCTTTGTTAGTGTGGCTAAGGGTTTATCAATTTTATTTATTTTTTCAAAGAACCAACTATTTATTTTATTAATTTTTCCGATTGTTTCTTTTGTTTCGATTTCGTTGATTTCGGCTCTGATTTTAACTATTTCCTGTCTTCTACTACTTTTGGTATTGGTCTGCTCTTCTTTTTCTAGTGCTTTGAGCTGTAGTGTTAACTCGTTTATTTGTTGATTTCTACTTCTTTTTTTGAATGCACCCCATGAAATAAATCTTCCTCTAAGTACTGCTTTCATAGTGTCCCAGAGATTTTGATATGATGTGTCTTTGTTCTCGTTTACTTCTAAGAATTTTTTTATTTCCCTCCTGATGTCTTCTGTTATCCATTCATCATATAATAGTGTATTATTTAGTCTCCAGGTATTGGAGAAGTTTCTGTTTTTTATTCTGTCATTTATTTCTAATTTCAATCCATTATGATCTGATAGAGTACAAGGTAGTATCTCTATCTTCTTGTATTTACTAACAGTAGCTTTGTGGCATAAAATATGGTCTATTTTAGAGAAGGATCCATGTGCTGCTGAGAAGAAAGTGTATTCATTCTTTGTTGGATGGTATATTCTATATATGTCCGTTAAGTCTAAATTGCTGATTGTGTTGTTGAGATCTATAGTTTCTTTATTCAATTTTTGTTTGGACGATCTATCCAGTGATGAGAGAGGTGTGTTAAAATCGCCTAGTATTATTGTGTTGTGGTCTATTTGATTTCTGGAATTGAGAAGGATTTGTTTGACGTACGTGGATGAGCCAATGTTCGGGGCATAGATATTTATGATTGTTATGTCTTGCTGATTTATGCTTCCCTTAAGCAGCATGTAATGTCCTTCTTTATCCCTTCTGACTAGTTTTGGTTTGAAGTCCACATTATCTGAGATGAGGATGGATACTCCAGCTTTTTTGCTGTGTCCGTGTGCATGGTATGTTTTTCCCCATCCTTTCACCTTTAGTCTATGGGTGTCTTTTTCTATGAGATGTGTCTCTTGCAGGCAGCATATTGTTGGATTTTTCTTTTTAATCCAATCTGCCAGTCTGTGTCTTTTGATTGATGAATTCAGGCCATTAACATTCAGGGTTATTATTGTGATATGATTTGTATTCCCAGTCAATGGACTCATATTTGTTTTTGACATGATTTGGTTTCTCCTTTATTTGGCTATTCCTTTAGGCTAGCGCCTCCTGATGCTGATTTGCATCGTTGTTTTTCATCTCTTCCTCATGGAATATTTTGCTGAGAATGTTCTGTAATGCTGGCTTTCTTTTTGTAAATTCCTTTAGCTTTTGTTTATCATGGAAGGATCTTATTTCATCGTCAAATTTGAAGGTAAGTTTTGCTGGGTATAAGATTCTTGGTTGGCATCCATTTTCTTTCAGGGCTTGGTATATGTTGTTCCAGGCCCTTCTAGCTTTTAGGGTCTGGATTGAAAAATCTGCTGATATTCTTATTGGTTTCCCTCTGAATGTAATTTGATTCTTTTCTCTCGCGGCCTTTAAAATTCTGTCTTTATTTTGTATGTTAGGTATTTTCATAATAATGTGCCTTGGTGTGGGTCTGTTGTAATTTTGTATGTTTGGAGTTCTATAAGCCTCTTGTACTTGGTTTTCCATTTCGTTCTTCAGATTTGGGAAATTTTCTGTTATTATTTCATTGAATAGATTGTTCATTCCTTTGGTTTGTTTCTCTAAGCCTTCCTCAATCCCAATAATTCTCAAATTTGGCCTTTTCATGATATCCCATAGTTCTTGGAGATTCTGTTCATGATTTCTTACCATCTTCTCTGTTTGTTCCACTTTGTTTTCAAGGTTAAATATTTTGTCTTCAATGTCTGAGGTTCTGTCTTCCAGGTGTTCTATCCTATTGGTTATGCTTTCTATGGAGTTTTTAACTTGGTTTATTGTTTCCTTCATTTCAAGGATTTCAGTTTGGTTTTTTTTCAGTATCTCTAACTCTTTATTGAAATGATCTCTTGCTTCCCGTATTTGGTCTTTTAACTGTTGATTGGTGCGATCATTTAATGCCTGCATTTGCTCTTTCATCTCCTCCTTCAATGCCTGCATTTGCTCTTTCATCTCCTCATTAGCTTCCCTGATCGTTTTAATTACGTACATTCTGAACTCCCTTTCTGACATTTCTTCTGCTGTGCTGTCATTGGGTTTTATTGATGTAGTATCTAGGTTTGTTTGGGACATTTTCTTCCCTTGTTTTCTCATAATGGTCAGTTGTCAGTGGGACCCTGAGATGTTGCAGTTTTCCACTATTGGCTTATAGTGTCCCAGTAGATTTCCAGTGTATCACCTCCCAGCCTTCAGTAGCCTGATGTCTTGGAGGAATCTGATAAAGCAGCTCATTCGAAGAATACTGCCCCTAGCCCCCTACTGGTTCCACGTTTTGGAACTGGCTCTGTGCGGAAATGCTCTCACTGTGGGCCTGCACCGTGTAGCTGGCCGTGTGGGAAGAGCCCACTGCCGGAGTGTGGAAGACTACCTTGGGAAGACTCAAGCTGCCCTGCCCGGCTCTGCTAAGCCACCTCTATCTGGGCCTGCCACCCGGGCTGAGCTTTACCCAGTGGGCAGACTCACCCGTGGCTCCACTTCAGTCCAAGTCTCTCAATGCCTCCCCTTCTTAACTCCTGGGTTGTGGAGCGACCGGAGGTGCAGTCTCCCTCTAGGCCGCCATCTTGGATCGCCCCGTGAAGAGAGCCCGCAGCCGGAGTGGGCAGAGCCGCCTGAAGAGGTCTCCGGCTGCCCTGCCCTTATCCCTGAGGCTGACTGCAGATCGAGGCTCTCCGCTGGTGAGACATCACCTACTTAAGCAGCCAGAATCATGTAATCTTTATCACAAGTATCACCACCAACAGTCTTCTCTTACTATAAACACACAACTAGTTGTTCTATACTATCTGAATATCTCTGTAATATATCACTTTCATTTGATAGCTTCTGATATTCCTCCATGTGGTTCTCTTTCCTTAACTATTAAAATATCCTCCCAATTCATATCCTGGAGTTGTCTTTTCACTTTATATCTTCCAAAGTTTCTTCTCCAGGTTTGACAATGAAGATTTTCTAAAACATGACTCAGGGTAGAATCGCTTACCTTTTTGATTCATTCAATTTCAATCACTTGCAGAAAAGAGCCCAAATGTCATACATTAATGTGTTTTTTAGTCAACCACCATCCTTTCATAAATCCACTCACTCACCTAACTCGTATCAGTAGAAGTGAACATGAAGCTCCTGGTCTCATAGAGTTTAGTCAAAGATGAAAGATTTACATTTAGTGATCAATAACACACAGAAGTAACTCTAAGCAGACCTGGTAATACATTTGGGTAAGCCAAAGGTATTGTGATTAAATTAAATTTGCCTATGAATTTCTCAGGTGAACTTAAGGACAAGAAACAGTGTGTTGGGGGGTGGGTAGAGTGTTGGGCGTGCCTAAATATAAAGTACAATTTTAACAAGATTCTCAAGAAAAAGAGAACATAGAACTTTGCAAGAACCTGTTAGTGATAGAGACAGGGTTTTACCTTCATTGAAAGGACAAAAAGGGTACAAACATGAAATTTAAGAAGAATTTTAGAATAAGAACTCGGTGAACCCTACACTCATACTGAAGAAATTACATGCTCACATTTGCATTTTAAGAATAATAATGGACAAAAACCAAAACACAAACTATCTGACTACAGAATATGAAAGGAAGACTCGTCATGACCAAGTTCCTGTTTACTATCCTTTTCTTCTTTCTCACCCCCATTGACCTGACGCTTCTAACATGAAGTTAACATGACATTTTCCTAGAGTTTGCTTTTTTGTGCCAAGATTATGCACATGTTTTTTTTTTCTTTTTCCTAAAATCTGCTTCCCCTTTTCCCAAACCATCAGAATTCTCACACAAAGAGTGGATTCTAGTATTTTCTCCTGTGTGAAGCAGTCTTTGTGTCCTCCTCTGTGCGTTCATGCATGCTACGACCACATCTATTTGAACATTTGCACAGCTTAGTCTTTGAGTTCCTGTCTCTACCCTAGAATGACATTACCTAAAATCACTGAATGTATTTACAACTCATTATCCTGGAACTTGGCGAAGGACAGAAAGGAACAAGGAAAAGGGAAGGAGGAATAGAGAGAAGAGAAAAGGGTGAAGGGAGATGAAGAGAAGGAGGGGAAGAGGAAAAGGGAGAGAGAGAAAAGAACAGTTTATTTGATTAATTTATGTTATTTTCCTACTATATTCCTATGACAAGAGTAAAGTGCTAGAGTGTGTGGGGTGGGTAAAACTTCCCATGAAATAAGTAATTGCCTCCACAGAATCCTTGGCAGATGGTCTTGCAGACTTTGCTTGAACATTCAGTTACTTGTGGCTCATTTTTAAAAAAACTAAACCAGTTTTGAGAATGTTGAATATTGAGAGCTGATGTTTGCCTTCTGACTTTGATGCTTTATACCCAGTAGTTCTCCCCGAGGATATGTGAACTTAATGAAAGAAAGCATCTCCAGGTACATTGTGTTATTCAATGATCTTCTCTGGGCAATTTCTATATGATAGTGCTCAGGGTAAGATACATGGTGGTGAAACCACAGCATTAATAAAATGTATGTAAATGCCAAATCAAATGCTAATGCTATCAAATTATTCCATCCCTCACTCAATTTTGTTGGAATCATCTACACTTGTTATATATTTTTTTAATTTATCGTATACAAATGGGATACAACTTTCGTTTCTCTGGTTGTACACAAAGAAGAGTCACACTGTTTGTATAATCATACATGTACATAGGGTAATGATGCTTGTCTCATTCTATTATCTTTCTTTCCCCCATCCCCTCTCCACTCCACATTTCCCTCTACACAATCCATCCTTCCTCCATTCTTCTCTTACCTCCTCCCCCGACCCCCATCATGTATCATAATTCACTTATTAGAGAAATCATTTGGGCTTTGGTTTTTTGGGATTGGCTTGTTTCACTAAGCATCATATTCTCCAGCTCCATCCATTTACATGCAAATGCCTTAATTTTATTCTTTTTTATGACTGAATAATATTTCATTATGTATATATACCACAGTTTCTTTATCCATTCATCTATTGAAGGGCATCTAGGTTGGTTCCACAGTCTAATTTTTGTGAACTAAACTGTTATAAACATTGGTGTAGCTGTGTCACTGTATATGCTGATTTTAAGTCCTTTAGGCATAGGTCAAGGAATGGGATAGCTGGGTCAAATGGTGGTTCCATTCCAAGTTTTCTAAGGAATTTCCATACTGCTTTCCAGAGTGGCTGTACCAATTTTGAACCCCTCCACCACTGCATGAGTGTACCTTTTTCCCCACATCCTCGCCAACATCTATTGTTGCTTGTATTCTTGATGATAGCCATTCTAATTATGGTGAGATGGGATCTTAGGGTAGTTTTGATTTGCATTTCTTTTATTGCTAGAGATGGTGAACATTTTTTCATATATCTGTTGATTGCTTCTAGATCGTTTCCTGGGAATTATCTGCTCATCTCCTTAGCCCATTTGTTGATTGGGTTATTTGTATTCTTGGTGTAAAGTTTTTTGAGTACTTTATATATTCTGGAGATTAGTGCTCTATCTGAAGTGTGTGTGGAAAAGATTTTCTCCCACTCTGTAGGATCTCTCTTCACATTGTGATTGTTTCCTTTGCTGAGAAAAAGCTTTTTAGTTTGAATCTATCTCAATTATTGATTCCTGCTTTTACTTCTTGTGCTTTGGGAGTCATGTTAAGGAAGTCTGGTCCTAAGCCAACATGATGAAGATTTGGGCCTACTCTTTCTTCTATTAGGTGCAGGGTCTCTGGTCTAATTTTAAGTTCCTTGATCCATTTTGAGTTGAGTTTTGTGCAAGATGAGAGATAGGGGTTTAGTTTCATTTCACTGCATATGAATTTCCAGTTTTACAATCACCATTTGTTGAAGAGGTTATCTTTTTGCCATTGTATGTTTTTGGCACCTTTGTCTAGTATGAGATAACTGTATTTATGTGAGTTTGTCTTTGTGTCCTCTATTCTGTACCCATTAGTCTACCTGTCTACTTTGGTGTCAACACAATGCCAATTTTGTAACTATTGCTCTGTAGCATAGTTGAAGCTCTGGTATTGTGATAACCCCTGCTTTGCTATTCTACTAAGGATTGCTTTAGCTATTCTGGGTCTCTTATTCTTCCAAATGAATTCCATGATTGCTTTCTCTATTTCTATGAGGTACGTCATTGGGATTTTAATTGGAAATGCACTGAATTTGTATAGCACTTTTGGTAGTATGGCCATTTTGACAATATTAATTCTGCCTATCCAAGAACATGGGAGATTTTTCCATCTTCTAATGTTTTCTTTAATTTCTTTCTTAAGTGTTCTGTAGTTCTCATTGTATAGTTCTTTCACCTCTTTTGTTACATTGATTCTTTCCTAAGTATTATAATTTTTTTGAGGCTATTTTAAATGGGGTAGTTTTCCTAATTTCTCTTTCATAGTATTCATCACTTGTGAATAAAAATGTATTAGATTTATGAGTGTTGATTTTATATCCTGCTACTTTACTGAATACATTTATGAATGCTTCCAAACTCATTCTATGAAGCTAATATCACCCCAATACCAAAACCAGACAAAGACACATCAAGGAAAGAAAACTTCAGACCAATATTCCTAATGAATATAGATGCAAAAATTCTTTACAAAATTTTAGCAAATCGCATACAAAATCATATTTAAAAGATAGTACACCATGATCAAGTGGGTTTCATCTCAGGGATACAAGGTTGGTTCAACATCTGGAAATCAATAAATGTAATTCACCACATCAATAGACTTAAAGTTAAGAATCATTATTTCAATGGATGCAGAAAAAGCACTTGGCAAAATACAACACCCCTTCGTGCTCAAAACACTAGAAAAAATAGGGATAGTAGGAACATACCTCAACATTGTAAAGGCTATTTATGCTAAACCCATGACCAACATCATTCCAAATGGAGGAAAACTGAAAGCATTCCCCTTAAAAACTGGAACACGGCAGAGATGCCCTCTTTCACTACTCCTATTCAACATCGTCCTTGAAACTCTAGTCAGAGCAATTAGACAGACCAAAGAAATTAAAGGGATACGAATAGGAAAAGAACTCAAACTATCACTATTTGCCATTCTATATTTACAGGAGCCAAAATATTCCACCAGAATACAATTGTTCTTATTTCCTGCAGACTTCGGCCCTTAATTTGATGACCCTTTCCCAATATTACTTCTATCCAAAACAGTGGTGAATTTATTATTCCCATAACACTCTTTCTAAAGTCCTAAAATTGCTAGTCTCTAATCCAAGAAGTTTTTTCACCTAAACTTCTCTGCCATGAACAGCATGCATGATCATATCTGATCCCTTATCATTACCAATAAGTAACAATTATCCAAAATTTTGAACTCAAGGATTGTTTCCACATAGAATCTTCCCCTCCAAGGTCTCTAGGACCCTGACATCATCAGTTATTTGATACCAAAAGAATAAACAGTCCATTGATCCTATGACTGTTTTTTGTCAGTCACTTTATCATGTCCTCATTCAATCCTTATGTAATTAGTTTCCTTGGCTAACCCTTACTGTCATTCCCTAATATATTTATCAACCAACTTTCTTCTTTTTTCTCTGCATAGCACTCCAGGGGAACAACAGCAAACATGGTGAAATATTAAATCTTTTTTTCTTCATGCTTCTACCTGCACACTGAATGTAAAATTCATGGCCATTAACATCTCTCATACCACATTTATCTCTCCCATTATTTTTTGAATTATTTTGCAAATTCTGCCATTTCCTCAAACATCATATGTCCCTACAGCTTTCTTTTATACTTGATACTTATTTTCAATGTCCCTGAAAAGGAAGAAATCAGAACAAAATTGTCAGGTTCTCCCATCACCATGTGTATAAGCCTTCCTATATCTTTGTCTATCTCAGAATTGACAAATCCTACTCCAGTTTTCCAGTAGCCCAAGGTAAAAGTCTTACACTCAACCATGAATCCCCTTTTGTTTTAATACAGATATCAGTCCAGATGTGGATATTCAAATAGTATAAAAACCGATCAAGAATCTGAATATTTCCTTCCAATTCCACATCAATCTATTGTGCTGGACCAAACAGGACAAATTAAAAGGCCCCAAATGATTGTAATTCTGAACTAACTCTTCATAAACCCTTGTCTGTTACTCTCCACAGTATTTTCACAATTACCAAAGTAATATTTTGAAAACATTTTGGATCACATCCTCCCTCTATTTATCTCACTGTGTAAAAGTAAGTGATTACAATGTTTATTGAACTGCAAAAAGAGAGAGCTTATTAAAATCCTTTGAAGTGTCCAATCTACCAAGCATCAATATTTTATAAAACACATGAAGTATAAATTTTTAGAAAACAAAACCAAAAGTTTTAATGTAGATAATTACAGGTAAATTCAATAGCTGTGAAATTATTTTAAAAAAATATATCAAAGTTCTAAATGTTTGCTTTCAATTTCTGTACTTAACTGATCATACAGTGGTGACAGTGTACAGGATGCTCTGAAGCTCTACCTACCCTGCCTGGTCAAGAGGGCCTAGTTCACAGCTACCTTGCTATTGCTTTCTCTCACTTTCCTTCAACTTTTCCTTGATACTAATCTATCTGCTTCACAACTTTATCCTAAATGAGACAAGCACATTTCCTCTTAGGGTCCTTTGCCATTGTTCTCTACCTAAATTTATCCTTCTTCCAGATTTTCATACTCCATATGTTATTAATTTAATGTTAAATATAGAAATTCTATTGTGTTGGTATTTTTCTCTCAAAAGAGAAAGCAATCATGAACCTCATCTGGAAGAATAAGAGACCTTGAAAAGTCAAAACAATCCTGAGCAGGAAAAGGGAAGCAGGAGGTATCACAATACAAGACCTTAAACTGTACTACACAGCAATAGTAACAAAAACGGCATGGTATTAGCACCAAAATAGACGGGCAGACCAATGGTACAGAATAGAGGACACAGAGACAAACCCACATAAATACAGTTACCTCATACTAGACAAAGGAACCAAAAACATACATTGGACAAAAGATAGCCTCTTCAAAAAATGGTGCTTGTAAAACTGGAAATCCATATGCAGTAAGATAAAATTAAACCCGTATCTCTCAACCTGCACAAATCTCAACTCAAAATGGATCAAGGACTTAGGAATTAGACCAGAGACCCTGATCCAAATAGAAGGCAAAGTAGGACTGAATGTTCATCATGTTGGCTCAGGATCAGACTTCCTTAACAAGACTCCCAAAGCAAAGAAATCAAGGCAAGATTCAATAAATGGGATGGGTTCAAACTAAAAAGTTTTTTCTCAGCAAAGGATACAATCAATAATGTGAAAAGAGAGCCTACATAGTGGGAGAAAATCTTTTCCACATGCACTTGAGATAGAGCACTAATCTCCAAAATTTGTAAAGAACTTACAAAACTTTACACCAAAAATACAAAGAACCCAATCAGTAAATGGGCCAAGAAACTGGACAGACTTTACAGAAGATATACAGGTGATTAATAAATATATGAAAAAGTGTTCAACATCTCTAGTAATTAGAGAAATGCAAATTAAAACACTCTAAAATTTCATCTTACTCCAATTAGAATGGCTGTTATCAAGAACACAAACAATAATGGATGTTGGCATGGATGTGGGGAAAAAGGCACACTTTTACATTGCTGGTAGAGTTGCAAACTGGTGCAGCCACTCTGGAAAGCAGTGTGGAGGATCCTCAGAAAACTTGGAATGTACTCACCTTTTGACCCAGATATCCCACTCCTCTGTTTACACCCAAAGGACTTAAAATTAGCACACTACAGTAATGCAGACATATCAATGTTTATAGCAGGTCAATTCACAATAGCTAGATTGTGGAACCAACCTAGATGTCTTTCAACAGATGAATGGATAAAGCAACTGTGGTATATACACACTATGGAGTGTTGTTCAGCTATAAAGAAGAATAATATTATGGCACTCACAGATAAATGCATGAATGGAGATAAATGGAGAATATCATGCTAAGTGAAATAAGCCAATCCCAAAAAACCAAAGACAGATAATTTGTTTTCCCTGATAAGTAAATGATGATATATAATGGGAGAGGGGGGAGGGTGAGAGAAGAATGGAGGAACTTTAGATTACATAGAGGGAAATGAGAGGGACGGGGGTTTGAAAACTGGTGGAATGAGACATCATCACCCTATATACATGTACCCTACATACATGAACAGTATGAATCTTTATCATGCAAAACCATAGAAACGAAATTATGTACCCCATTTGTGTACAATGAATCAAAGTGCAATCTGTTAGAAAAAAAAAAAAACAAACATGATACAAGGTAGCAAAAAAAAAAAAAAAAAAAAAAACAAGTATATTCATGTCCTCACTTCCTATACTTAAATCACTAAGTTTCTTTTCCAGTTTCTTTAAGGGTTCATTCTTTGCTTAATCATACTTTTGCACAAGAAAGAAAGGTAGAATTTTGATACACTTGCTTTTGTGCCATGGGTAATGAGAGAAGCATTGGGAAAAGCTCAGTTGAAAGACTTATTTCATTTATCCAATTACTTTTTTTGTACACTGGTTTTGGAAATCCATAGTAAGCAAATGGAATCATTGCAAACTTATGAAACTGCATGTGATAAATCTATGAACTCAGTTACTCAGTTTTTGTCAGTAGTCATGCAACTTTGAACTTTGCAATCATTCTTAATTGAAATAGCAATTCTCATTTTATATTCTCCACAAATTAAAATCTTTCAAGTTATACTCTAAATACCTTTCATTTTCTTTTCTTCTTCTTCTTTTTGTGTGTGTGTGTGTGTGTGTGTGTGTGTATCAGGAATTGAACCCAGGGGCGCTTAACTACTAAATCACATCCCAAGCCTGTTTACTTTATTTTTATTTTGAGACAGGAAGGTCTTGCTAAGTTCCTCAGGGCTTTGATAAGCTGCTGAGGCTGGCTTTGATTTGCCATCCTCCTGCCTCAGCCTCCCTAGTCACTGGGATTACAGTCATGAGTCCAGGCACCTGGCTTACTCTAAATATCTTTTATAATACATCATTCATTTCTGCGAGAATCACATATTTGCCAGGGGCTAATTGAATATATGGCAGGGATCAACAAACGCTTCAATTAATTTAGGATTAGTTCTTCAAAATATGTGGTTATATGTAAATAAACCAATTATTCAGCAGTTTTGCATGCTTACCTGTAATGATTGATTGATAGATAAATTTTATTTGATAATAAAAAGATGGGAGTCATTATCAGCAAAAGGAACCAAAGTCTTTATTTTATAAGGAAGCACATGTAATATTCTTCTTTCCGCTGTGAAGATTGAAAAGAAATTTATGACATTGTATAATAATGCAGTTTTTTCTCTCCATTATGCCACTATTTTTATCAAACTTTTTAAAAAACATGATTTTATCTCCTTATACTCATTTCTTTATTTCTTTCTATCCTGGCCTACTTCCTTAAAGATTTCTTCCATTCTATCGGAAAAGCTGACTTCCTTTCTCAGAAACTGGAGCATATGGTTATTTATTTTAAGACCTTACTATTTCGTATCTATCTGTGTGATCATCTCCCTTTATTGCTCACAAAATTTTTGACAGTATCAGTCAGGAAAACAAAGATAGTGTTGATTGAAGGTCACTTTATTGGTTTCATCAGAATCTATGTTTCCTGGATCTCGAATTGAACAATATTTCTTTGAGTGCCTTCTGAAAACAGCACTTGTAAATTGCCACTCCAAATTATCTGTATTTCAAATATAGGTCAAAGGATACAACATAGCAGATATGTAGGATGAACAAGTTTAGAGATGTAAAGCTTGAGAACTGAATTTAATAGAATGGTAGTAGGGATTTTTATTTTAAGTAGATTATACCTACTCTTGCCTCAAAACAGTAATTGGATGATAGATATACTAATCTACTTCAGTACAGGAAAAATTTTACTCCCTGTACATATATATATATATATATATATATATATATATATATATCTCATAACATCATGTTGCTACTTTAAATATACTAAATAAAATTTATTTTCGACAAATCACTGCTACTTCATGTACATCTGTCAAGAAATTCATATCAAAAAATTCTTATATTTATGCCTTAGTATGTTTTCTTATTTGTTCCACAAAATACTATGATACATAGTTATCAATTTATAGCTTATTGTTATTGTTATTATTTTCTCTTTCAGAAATGTGTTTATCTGCAAAAATCAATGATTCACTAGTCTTTCTCTTAGTTCTATGTAATTAAGCAACAATGTTCATGGATCCTCATGTTTTCTAAAGCTAAAGGTTAAGATGTGCTAAGAAATATAATATATTCACTCTGGAAGCAGACATTTATTCCTTTCAAAATAGTTTACCAGGATGTTAATATCAGTTTGTTTCTAATAATTTTATTAAACTAAAAGCAAACTGGTCCTGAAAGGCTAACAACTTTTTTATCATTTGTATTTTTAAAGGTGTTTGTGAACTATTAAAGATCTAAAAAATGTAAATACTATTAAACTTTTATTAAAACAATGTACATTCTGAATGTATCCGAGAAGCCTAAAATAATATTATTTGATGTTTTGATTGATTTTATTCATGGATCAAAACATATTGACTCTAAAACCATCACAATATATGTTCTCCTCTTCCTCAAATAACTTAAAATAGAATGAATGAAGACATGTGAATAGATAGGCATTTAAAGCAGGGAAATGTCACTGGTATAAAGTAATATAGGATAAATAACACTTTAATATTAGGAAAGAATAAAGCCTTAAAGAGCACTGTTGGTTCTCAAGTACAACTATTATATAAATTATGAGAGGCCAGGGAATAGAGGAATAATGAGAGGTGGAGTTGAAGAAATAGACATTTACCTTAGTAATTTCCTGTGCAGTGCCAGGCCTTCTAATGATATTTTACAAATAGTAAGTAATTACTGAATGCATTTGAAGGGAGGCATGTTTATAATTGTATGCTCATTTTAAATAGTCACTGCAACTATAATGTGAAGAATACATTATAGGTGAACTAGCCTGGCTAAATAGGTAACTTCAGCAAAGGAAAATTACAATTAAGAAAAAACCTTACTTAAGGATGGCATGAAATATGGTGGTGCTAGTTCAGAGGGAGAGACGCAAATAAGAGTATTGAAATAAAACAGCAATTAAAACATGACAAACCTTATACATCTGTACTCCAAGGAGAAACAATGATAAACAAATGGTGAGGAAATGTCTTTGGGTATCTTCTAGCCTTGTCAGATTTGAAGGGCAAAAATTAAAACACATGCCAAAAAACCCTCTTGACCCAAGATGAGTTATAATCATGATTCTAGCTCTCTTTACTTTGGACATCAGCTGCTCCAAGTATCTAATAAAAACTCAAAATCCATATTCATAATGATAGTGTAATTGGTGCCAAGTTTGCTCATGATAAACAAGGAAGAGTTTGAGACAATGGTAAAGAAAGATGTGACCCTTGACAGAAGACAAGTATTCAACTTGAGGTCCTTATGTCCACATTTCTTCCTGGGAGCAATTCCTACAATAGGGCACAAAGGAGAACAGGAAGAGTTTAGAATTCAGACCACTGAAGTATTAGAAATTTCCAAGGCAGAATACTCAGAGGAAAAAAAGGAAGAAGATACCAGAGTGAATATCAGATGTACACATGGAAATTTCTATGGGTTTTTGCCTAAGGCTCATCTGTGGTGGACTGCTTTTGGAACTATATACCGTATAGAGATACCAAAGGTTCCACAGTGCTGGGGGATTTTGTAATCATGGTCCAAAAGACAATAATTTGCACCACAGTAAAGTCATGTCTTTGAAATAAGGACTATACAATAAAGTAAAGACTTTTTGACCAGAATAAGGGTCAAAGAGAAGTAACATTTACAAATAATAGAATCAATATTGGTGTAATAAAACAATTCACCTATTACATAACATTGCCACAGCAAAACTTCCCAGCCTTTAAGAGAATACCACATGATCCAACATGTCATCAAAAGTGTCTGACAGAGTCTTGGGTCCTGGATTGCATGCATGGTTCCAGTAATTCTTGGGGCTGGGGCAGGGGAATAACCTCAACCCAGGAATGTGAAACCAGCTGGGCGAAAAGGCAAGATGCCAATCCTTTAAAAAAAAAAAAAGACATAAATAAAATGAAGTAAATAAAATAAAAATTTAAAGATAATGTAAAAATGTCTGGCACAAATTGGAAATCCAGTACAAGGTAACATAATATGAAAAGCAGAAAATAGTGGTAATCAATTTAAAACACTGTTCATGAGATGATGTAGATTTTGAAATTAGCTGCCAACTTTAAGAGGTGATTGTGATATTTTATCAAAAAAAATTTACCTGATGATTGAAATGAAGTCAATCTTGAAAAGTAACTGAATCAGCATGAATAAAACAAGTGAAAATTTCATAATTGAAGATCAAAATGTAGAACATGGAATTTACTAAATTAGCATAGTAGAAAAATGCAAACTATAAAAGGAATATTATAAAAAAAGTCAACAAATTCAAAACTTAGAAGAAATGGATACAATCCTTAAGTACATAAACTATTAAAACTGACTCTAGGAAAGAGTCAATCAGAGCAATCATTTATCAATTAAAAATATGATAATAAAATGCTTTTCTACAAAGGAAAAAATGTGTGGTGTTTAATACATGACTTTGCTGAATAATTCTTTTTAACATTTAGAGAAGAAATACTATAAGTCTTATACAAATAGTATGAGAAAATAAAAAAGGATAGAATTCTTCAGAACTAATCATAGAAGTACAGCATTACTCTGATATGAAAATCAAAGGACAAGAGACTGGGAGTGAAATCTCAATGGTAGGGCAAGTGTTCAGCAGTTTGAGGCACTGGATTTGATCTCCAGCACCAAGAAAGTGAAACAAATCAGACATATTTGTAAACATATGCATTATATAGGCAAAGTATTGTTGGCTATGACAGGAAAGGAACTGCATTTGCCTGATGGAATAATGTAGATGAAAACAATTCCGTAAAATTTAAGAGCAACACTGCACGGATTTTGAGCATTACAGTCTTTGTATAAGAAGAAGACATAGGTCTGAGCAGAAGTCCAAAATGGTTTAGAGAATAGTAAAATTGAGGTTATAACTGATAAAGTTGCAAAGTTTAGGGAGAGAAAGGAAGGTGAAGAGAAGTCCAGGTGACAAATTACCTCATCTTACATTGTCTAAATTCAATAGAAACTATCTTAATAAAATAAGAGAGTTGATATAGACGTTAGAGGTTGGAGCTAAGAAGGTGGGTAGAAAAGATGCTGGAAGGGGCTATGGATGGGTAAAGGAGAGGTGTTGGTTAAACAGCACCAAGTTTCTCTTAGGTAGAAAGAGTGAGTGCAAGTGATCTATATAACACAGCATGATGACCAGAGTGAATAATAATGTGTTGCATGTTTTTAAATTACTAGAAGTAGATTTTTTAAATGTTTTTACCACAGAAAAATAATAATAATAATGGATATGTTAATTAGCAAGATATATTTTTTCATGTTGCATACATGTATCATAAAAATCACATTATATCTCATAAATGCAATTACTTTTATTAATAATAAAGTTAAAATAGAACTTTGCATTTAAAGTAGAAAAACAAGAAATAATATTGTACCAAATCATGAAGTATATGAAATAACCTGTTAAGAATTAGTGCCTAAAATTAATGCCAAGGGATTAAAATAATATCAATAAGAGTTAATAACAAACTGTTGAATATGTTTGCTTATTTGGAAGTTTTGGTGTGTTTGAAGACAAATACATTTAAAATTATTTCCTGTTATTTTAAAATAGTCAACTTTTCTTGATTGAAAATGTGAATATATTATTTTAAATTTAAAGCAAACATAATAAAACAGGATTCTGATAAAACTGAAAAAATGCAGAATGAAGCAAATATCAACCAATTAATCAATCATGAAAGTAGTATCTATCCATAGTTTTAAATATTCTACATTAAATGTAAAGGAATATAAAAATATGTGTTGAATTATTTATTGCAACATAACCTAGCAAGGCATGTGCTTACACACATATATGTACAAAATGCAGGCAACTTGAAGGTATTTTATTACCTCTAAGAATAAACCACTTTGATGCAACCAGATGTTTTACAATAGCTAATGACAGTGATCTGCTCAATCTTCCCAGAAGGAAACCCCAAAAGTTCTCTGTTGGACAACTACATATTTTAAATTTACAAATTCTAATATTTATTTACAATTAAAATAATTGATTTTAAACATTACAACTGTACTTTAAATGATAATTTCTAAATCACATGAAAATAGCAGCTTTTCCAAGTTCCCCAAATCTTCACAGTGCATTTTGGTTATGCTCCTCTTCCTAGCCAAATTTTACTAAAGAATATGAATAAACAGAGCTACTGTTCTGTTTTGACAGGGACTTTTGTCCATTTTGGTCAGACCAATGTTCTCATGGTTTATTTTCTTTTTTTAATGCAATCTTCTCAGTTATGATTCCAGCAGATGCCCTGCAAGTCTCAGGGAACCACCCACATCCAGTGACAGCTTTCAAAGGAGATTCTTACAAAAAGTGAAAAAGCAACCAAACCTTCAACAAAGACTAATGTGTTTTATACTGGTTGTGGTATAAATCAAACACAAAATCAGAGGACAGTAGTTCTCTTTCTTTCAAAAAATTCAGTGACTTTATTATTAGATTATTTCTTAGATGTGTTTTCCTGGACCTTATTGTTTTGGTTTAAATGAAAAGTATTTTGGAAAAACAGCAACTATGTTTATTTGTCTCTTTACTATGTCACTCTCAGATCAGTCCAGCATCACTTTGTCTGGAGAGACATTTTTTTCCTGGTACTGAGGATTAAAACCCAAGGACACTCGACCACTGAGTTACACGCCCAGTCCCTTCCCACTTTTTAACTTGTTCTGAGACACTGCATAGACTGACCTTGAAATTGCAGTCCCCCTGCCTCAGCCTCCCAAACTGCTGGGATTACAGGCATGTGACACCACGCCTCCAGGCTTATATGGAGAGCCTTGTAAAATGACTTTTTTCCGGTCTAATTACATGATGATTCTGTTTTTAATTTAGAACTGCCCTCTTGCACTCAGGTTCATGCATTAATACAGTGTCAAGTATTTTATCTTACCTGAATTTTACACTCTTTCTTGATTGCAATCTACTGCATATGCTCTTTTCTTTGTCCAGAAGAATCCAATTTCTCCCCACCCCTACTTCCATAATCCTCTAGTTTCTCATTCTGAACTTGACCAAGCCCTAAAATCTGGTCTGGACTGGAGATTGATGTAAATATTGGCTCAATTTCAAGCTGAAATTGCTGTCTCTGTATTTTAACACTATCTATCCAATTAGATGGTCAATTTATAAAGAAAACAAGGATACAAAGTGAGAGAACAGCCCTCCAGGCTTTCTGTCCTACTTAAGCAAAGAACTTTAGACATGTGGTAGATGAAGAAATTCAGTTAAGCAGAGTGGTGAGTTTTGTTGGCAAGTCCAGATGATTTTCATACGGTCCATTGAAATAAACCTTTCCCTTACTTTCACAGAACAAACTGTGTTGAATTCCTATACAGTTCAAAGTTAGTACCCCTTGTTATAATGAAATACTCAACTGCCCATATTCCTTCTTATGCTGCAGACTTAATGATCCAGGGACCAAGATACCTGTTTTGCTATTGGAGAACTTAGCACTCACAGGCACTCAACAAATAGTTGTTCACATGTCTAGTATTTCTTGTGTACCTATCATGTGTCAATTTGTCCCTAGGAAACGAGTAGAGTAAGAGAGGCAAAATCTTGGCAGAATCTCATCTTCCATGATTGGAAAAACATGAACAGTCTTCCAGGCAATAACAATGGATCACAAATGAACTATGATTAATTCAAGGCCCTAGACTTCTCATCTTGATTAACAGAAAATGGAACATATTAGAAAATCATCTATAGGCTACTGATAATTTAAGACTAGAACCTAACTATCATATCTCTAAGCAACGTATCAAACATTTACCAAGAAAAAAAAAAAGGCATTTTAACAAAAAATATAGGAATTAAAATATTATATTTTATGTAAAAATATGAAGGAAACACTTAATTAAAAGAACTTAATTAAAATGCATTTGATCTGAAAAGAAAGTCGTGGGGATCTGTGTGTCTTGAAAACCATAGATTAAGGGTGAGTATGCAGTGGGTACAGGAGGCAAGAAGCTTGTCACAGAACTAGCATACAGAAAGGACTAATAGTATCCTGCAACTACAAGAAAACAAATTATCTCAGCATGGGTTCGTTTGGAAGAGATGATTAAAGCTAAATATCTCTAAGGGTGTTATCTTATTTCATACCATTGCCCACAATAATCTTTGCTCCTATTAGTCATGCATATTCTTCATCGCCTTGCATGTGAGCAGACAACTCTCAACTGAAACAATGCAGTAGCCTCCCCTTGCCTACATTTCCCCTTTCTGTGGTTTTCATTTCAACCATGGTCTGAAAACATTAAGTGGACAATTTTGTGTAAATAATGCACAGGTTTTAAATTGCATGCAGTTATGATTAGCATAATGAATTTTCATGTGAATCCATTCTGTCCCACCTGGAAAGGGAATCTTGCCTTTGTCCAGTGCAACTGAACTGTATAAGTTATCTACCAGTTAGTTGACTTAATGGTCAACTGAGTTGTTGGATTGATGCTCACAGTACCACAGTGCTAGTGTTTCAGTACCCATTGATGTGATAGCCCAATCCTACATCCCAGTTCCTGCATCCTCCTCTTCCAGTCACCTCATCATAAACAGTTTTCTCACATCAGGAGAAGGGTGAAAACAGTACTATAAAATATTTTACAAGAGAGACTTTCATTACAATATGTTCATAATTGTTTTGTTTCAGTATTGAAGTGGTTAATTTCTTACTGTGCTTAATTTATTAAATTTACCATAGATATGTATGCAATGGAACCAGCATAGTATATATAGGGTTGGTTCAGTATATCTGAAGTTTCAGGCATCTGCTGAGGGTCTTGGACCATATCCCCTGTAGATAAGGAGGAATACTGTAAATGGTAGGCACTATGCTGTGAGGTTGTCAGATGCTTCTGTGAAAAACACATTTTTAAATAAAGAATAGAAAACTACTCAGGAAACTGAGAACTTTAGAAGTGACTGTATGCTTGCAAAGTGGAGCCCAGACAGATGTTTTCTGGGAAGGAATGGGTGTAAAGCAGGAGGGACAGTAATGTGTTAATACGATTGAGTTTATTGTTTTAGGTTAAGTCTTAGCTTTGCTGTTTCCTGGAAGCATGGCCATCAGAGAAGCACTACCAGCTGCCACCGCAGACTCCTGAAGCAACTGTGGAATAGCAAATAGCTAGACTGTCCCTGAAAAAGTGCCAGTTTGCTTCTCTCTCCCAGTCTCCCCTGCACATTATAACGAGCAGACTTACAGTGCGTTCTTTTCAGTTTGATGGGTATAATGTTTTCTTCTTACTACATGAAATTCAAATATATATGTACATGAGAAAAATAATCCTCTCGTTAGACAGATAAACTGAACCCATCTCAGTATCTGAGAAAGGATTTAGATCTCAGAGCCCGCTACAAAACAGCCCTCAGAATACAAGGATAATTAAGCAGTTTTCAAATCCAATGGGAAAGAGGAGCAGCAAATGTACCCCCAGCTGGCATGGGTAACTGGGAACTGGCATCTGTGGCTTATAATTCCAACCCTTATGGTGTAAAGGAAAATGCACATACTCTATTAGGGTCTATTTTCAATTGATCATTGTCTCTTTTCAGTTGTTTCATTTAGAAGCCTTGTAATTAACCTTCACCCAGAGGTTTCATTTGCTGAAATGGATGGCATATTTTTGGCTGTGTCGTTTGAAGAGTAGAATGAGATCAATATAGTCAATAAGATTAAAATAGAATGTGTTCAACTCGTTCAATGCGATTGGACACATTTGACATATCTTAGCATATTAAAGATGAGATTGAGGAAATAAGTTAATTTCAATTTATAATAATAATGACAGAGCAAGCTAAATGAAAAACAAGCTACCCAAGGGGAAAAATCCTGCAGAGCTTTCCTTTTTCTCACTAAATTGAGGTGACAACTGTGCTGGGATTTCCATTCCACTTGTTATCACTATCATCACTATCACTGGGTCACCTTGTCATATATCACATTAGTTACACACATTTCTGTAGAAACTGCAATAATCAGTATACAGCCGGACAAGTTTCAATGTCATCTCTCCAAAATGTCGATTGATAAGATGGAAGCAATGCAGTGTATGAGCCAGGATTAGAATCTTCAGAGGTCTATCAATAAGTGTTTAGAAAAAAAAATGGACATACTTGATGTTTCTAATCAAATTTTATTTTTTCATTATTCAAGGGTGCTTTTGACCTAAGCAATATCCATGAAAGTGACTACAATTAGTGATGCTAATAAACATTAAGCACAACTTCTGTAAAACTTGTCCACATAGGTAGTGGAAGTGAGGCTGCTTCAGGATATCAACTCTGAATGAAAATGATTCCCCCTGATTCATAATGCCCGGGAACATTTTCCCACTATGGACACATTTTGGTAAAGTCAAATTCACTTATCTCTTTCTCCTGTTCTCCCCTTACTTATCATTTGGGAAAAGGGAATCAAAAACAGCAGGTTTGTAAATAAACTTCATGAACCAACTTTATGCCCATTTATGAATTTGGCAAGATAATTTCCTCTCAGTTTTCATTTGAAAGGTAGCACCAAGAATGATGCAACCAATAGAGGGGCTGGGGAGATAACTCAGTGGTAAAGTGCATGCATAAGGGCCTGTGTGCAATCCCCATCATCACATAAAAATAAATAAAAATTCAAAAAAAGGTTAAAAAAGAATGATACAATGTATAGAGGAAAAAAGAGGTAATATAAATGAAAAAAGACAATTTATGTATAAAATTGTTATGTGCATAATTTGCAAATGGCCACCTCCAAAAGAAGGAGACATTTCCACACAAAGTATCATGTCTTAAACAATTATATGATTTTTGCTAATTTATAAAAGAATACTGCAGAAGCAAATAAGATAAAAAAGAAAGAAAAAAAAGAAAGAAAGAAAGACTAATTCTAGAGTTTACTCATTTTCTGCTATTAGAATAAGCTGGTTTTGAGTTATTAATAGACTCAAACAGCTTTTACTAGTATCACTCCCATGTCACAATGTGTTGACACATTATGTATTTTCTAACACATTTGGAATGCTAGGCTTCCCTAGTGAATCTCAGTATCTCAGAGGATGAAAACAAAATCTGAACACTGTCAGAAACATCCAAATGTGCTCTAATTTAGAGACTCAGTGGACTACCCAATTGCCTTGAGATGTCCATTATATGACAAGAGATAAACCTTTATTCTTTTAGTTTATACTTTTCATTATTTATCTTTTCTTTTTGGCATATTGCTGTTGTTTGTAATACCTCTTATTTCCTAGAGCATATATCCAAAATAAATTAGTTAGAAAGAAAATATTTAACAAGAGGCAAACTGAAAAGGAAAAATTTAGGTTACATTGTAAAATATTGTATCATTATATATCATATACATGTATTGACATTAACAAGTGTTAAAAGTTTTTGTGTGCATATTTTCATTTGCTCCCTAGAAATGCACATATAGAGAAAAAATTTTAAATATGCATATCATTAAATAGTCTTTGGACATGTAATTTCCAGTAACTACATTCTAGTCAATATTTGGATTTTATATCTCTATATATTCAAATGTTTGAATTATTTCTATCTTATTGCATTCATGATTGCCAACTACAATCATGTACATAAAGTGTTATCTCTATTGATGAGTATTTCCTTAGTAGAATTTCCTTTAAGTGAAATAACATAATCTAAAGGGCTGGTTTTTAAAAAGCCATATATAGTAATTTCCTCTTATCTGCAGGGGCAACATTCCATGATGCCAATGGATATCAGAAATCTGACATAGTATGAATCTAGATATACTACGTTTTTTCCTATGTCAGTGTTCCTGTGGTAATTTTAATATATGAACTAGACATGGGAATATAGACAGGTCTAACTACTAGGACGACTATAATTGAATGGGACACCATCTTCATCTTGGATTTCCCAACCTCCAGAACCGTGAGAAGCACAAGTTGCTTAAGTCTGCCCAGTCTGTGGCGTTTGTTATTGCAACCTGAGCTGGCTAAGTCTTAATTGATAAATTGTATGACACATAGTCAATTTAAGAAGTACAATTCATTTGAGTGTGTCTTTATTTCATTTATTTGTGATGATTCCTAACTTATATTAACCATTGTGTTTTTTTGTTTTGTTTTGTTTTGATCTGGGTGTATTATGTAATAACTGTAAGAAAATGCCACAGATCGGGTAATTTATAAAGAACAGAAATTCATTTACTCAGTGTTTTGGAGGCTGGAAAGTCAAATATCAATATGCCAATAAGCGTTTCTTAACGACCAGATGTTTGCCTCCAATGATGTCTTGAGTGCTGTTTCTTACATGGCAGGAGAAACGAAAGAGAACCCATTCTCACAAAGCCCTATTTTGCCAGGTGGGGCAGTTACCAGGGTTTGAACTCAGGGGCATTTGACCATTGAGCCACATCCCCAGCCCTATTTTGTATTTTATTTAGAGATAGGGTCTCACTGAGTTGCTTAGCTCCTTGCTTTTGCTGAGACTGGCTTTGAACTCCCAGTTCTCCTGCCTCAGGCTCCTGAGTGCTGGGATTATAAGCATGCACCACAGCATCCAGCCCACAAAGCCCTTTTTATAGCAGCAACAAAACTTTCATGGAGGTAGAGATTTCCAGTAAACACCTATAATTCTTCACACACACACATAGTATTCCTAAAGTTACTGATTTCTGGTTACCTGATTATCATATTGCTTTCAATAAAAAGTTCATATTTATAATTTACTGTAGAAATTAAAGACAGAGTAAACCAGAGTAATTTGTCCCATCCAACCAGTATTGTAGAAGACTCTGTCAGATAATATTTGCAGTAAAAAAAAATCAAAGCTCATCATGCCTGTTCCCTAACTAGAAACATTAGTAATTCATTTAATTAAGCAGACATGGGAAAAACAGGAAGAAAACTTGGAGACTAATTTCTTTAAATAAAAAAGTGAGTATGAGTTTTGGCAAAAATAATATGTACTTTATCTGATCTCTGCTAATATTATTGAGAACAAGTTTTAAGAAGTCTCAATAGCTCTCGAAAACATCATACATCCACTTCTCTTAGGAAGAAACATAGGTAAGAGCACTACTTTGGATAAAATGATTTTAAGGTTTTTTTTTTTTGTGTGTTATCTACAGTGTTTTAAAAAGCATAATCAACACATAAGACTTGTGCTTTAATTAGTGCTAATTTCTAGCTGAGAAAATATTAGAAACAATTATCTGCATAATGTCACTAGTTTGATATATAATAAGAAGTAATGAGAAGAGGGTGCTTTACTCAACACTTATGAAAAACTCATTTAATATTAATAAATGCTCTTCAAATACACTGAATCTTTGGAATAGCCAACTTCCATATGTGTGTTATTTCAAAATGCATTTACTATACAAGTTAAATAAAAGCAAAGAGCATGTCATTATCTGTGAATCAAATGGCTTAAGCTAGAGGTAAAGTATGTTTCCTTGCGGCAATATCATATACACATTGTTCTATTTACACAACAAAAATTTAACATTTTAATTTCATCTTTTCATACTTTAATGAAAACATAGGCCTATTTAACTTCCTACTTAAAATTTTATTTCAATTAATCAAGGATCACACAACTGGAAAAAAAAAGTTAAAATTAAAATTAAGCCAGGCACGGTGATGCACACCTATAATCTTAGCAGCTCAGGAGGCTGAGGCAGGAGTATCAAGAGTTCAAAGTCACCTTCAGCAAAACAAAGTGAGGTGGTAAGCAACTCAGTGAGACCTTGTCTCTAAATAAAATAGAAAATAGGACTGGGGATGTGGCCCAGTGGTCGAGTGACCCTGAGTTCAATCCCTGGTACCCTCCCAAAAAATAAATATGTCAAATGAACATAATTGGACATACTTCAGAGTTTTATTTTCTTTTTCAGTTTTCTTGTTTGGATTATGAATCTGATTTTGTAGACACAAGTTTTAATTCCCTGCACAACAAAATGACCATTCTCTGAGTCTTATTGTTAAGAAACTTTTATAAGAATAGCCAAACTTGAAGTCTACTGATTTTCTATGTTTATAGAATCAATTTGTGAAGATGTTATTAAGTTGCCTAAGGGAAGTTTCATATGGGAAAATACACACAGTTTTCTGTAAAAATATCATAGAATATGATGTTCGTGATATAAAATTTAATTTTTATTCAGTTCAAAGGTAGCTTTATTCATATCTATCATGGTAGAATTTGAATTGTGTGATAAATTTCACTGATTATCAGTAGTCTGCATGACTGTCCATCAAGATGATGCTGTAAGAGGCAATATTTAAGCATAAATCAGAGCAAGAGGGTGACATTTCAAGATTTCTGATCCCCAGTTGGCAGAAGAGAACAGAAAAAAGATTCCATGTGAAATAAAAGTAAATAATTCCGTTTCAAGCACAAAACAAAACAAGAATCCCACTATAAACTAGCATTGCATGGTTTAGATGTGATGTTCACCCTTTCAAAAGTTCACATGTGAGACAATGCAAGAAGGTTTGGAGGAGAAATCATTCCATTCTAGCATTAACCTAATCAGTGCACTAATCCCTGATGGGATTAACTGAGTAGTAACTGAAGGCAGATGGGGTGTGGTTAGAGGAAGTAGTTCATAGGGTGCATGGCTATGGGGTATGTATTTTACATCTGGAGAGTAGTAGAGTCGCTCTCTCTGCTTCCAGATCTCTATTCGAGCTGCTTCCCTCTGCTGCACTCTTCTGTTGTCATGTTCTGCCTCACTTTGAGCCCTGAGGGAAGGAACCGACTTTCTATGGACTAAGAGCTTCGAAACCATGAGCCCTCAAATAAACTTTTCCTCCTCTACAATTGTCCTGGTCAGGTTCTCTAGTCCCAGAAGCTAAAAAGCTGACAAAAACAAGCATCAAGGGCATGCATTACTATTGAGAAGATATTTGAAACAGCTGCTGTTAGCTCATGGCTGCTTGAGACTATGAAATATTTGGGGGTCTTGGGAAAGGTAGAGCTTGAGACAAACCACCAGGATGGCTTGGTGATCAAAACTACATATTTATAAAAGTCAAATGTTTTCTCTGATATACAGAAGCTAACTCAAAATAAGTTGGGGGAGGAGGTATAAAAAAAAAAGAATAGAAGAAAGATCAATGGAGTAGACAAAGGGGAATGAAGGGAAGGTAGGAGGAATAGAATAGGGAAAGACAGTGGAAAGAATCCTACACAACTTCCCTATATACATATATGAATATGCCCCAGTGAATATCTGCCATCATGTACATTCACAAGACACTAATTAAAAAAAAAAAAAAAAAAAAAAAACTATAAGTAAATAGCAGAAAGATCAGCAGAGTAAAAGGAAGGAAACAGGAGAGGGAGCAGGAATGGGAAGAGGAAGCATTTGGGATTGGGTAAAAACAAATTATATTCCATACTTTTATAATTATGTAAAAACAAATCCAATTGTCGTGTATAACTAAAAATAATCAATAAAAAACTATAGATACACAATATTCATAAGTGACACAGTTTCCAAGGCAATTTTGGAGTGGTAGAAATGTGCATTGCTTGAAGCCATTGCCAAAATTTCTAGATACAGATAGGAAAACACAAAGAAACAGAGATGATAAAGGGACAATTGGTTTATCTCTACAATAAATCACAACCGCATTTTTTTTTTTTTTTTTTTTTGGTAGCAGGGACTTATGTACCAGGGATGCATAACTATTGAGCCACATCCTCAGCCCTTTTTATTTTCTTTATTTTTTGAGACAGGGTCTCACTAAGTTACTTACAGCCTCTCTAAATTGCTGAGGTTGGCTTTGAACTCACAATCCTCATGCTTTGTCCTCTCTGACTGCTGGGATTACAGGCATGTGCCACCCCAACTGACTCACAGCCACATCAACACATAAATGATGTGCAATGAAAGGACAACTTTTAAATAATATAGTTTACTCCCAATGAAATTAAAATTAGAATGACACAAATTTTTTTCATTAATGTATAATTGTCAATCTTCAAAATGCATGAATAAGCTCAAGAAAACATAATATGAATAAAATAATATTGTTAAATGAAAACAAATAAATGAAAGATGTCAAATATATAACGCATTTTAAATGAATTCAAAAACCGCGGTGAAGTTAGAGTGGTTGTGCAATGTGTGTGTTTAAAAGAAAATTGAGGTCTCTAAGGTAAATATGATAAGAACTTAGAAGACCGAACAATGAGAGTAGCAATATCTAGGTAGAGATTACTATAAAATTTTAGAATTCAGAAAACGAGGCTTCAAATTGAAGAAACATTCGAATTCACTCATATTTTATGAGTTCTAGATTGAGTCAATGAGGAAGTTTTAAAATTATTGTCCCATAAGTATTAAAATACTGAGACCAGACGTGTATCTCAAGCATTAAATTCTTTTCTTTAGTGTGGCGGTAGATCAGATATCATAAGATATGCTGAAAATACAGTCATTGCTGTTGTAACCTGTTCTGCTATCTGCTTCAAGCAGCGGATTCCATCTTCTCACATTCAGAACAAACAGATTCCAAGTATGTTAGACATTAGAATTCAATTTGTCAAAGACCATTGCATCTGAATACAGTTATCATTAGATAGTGAAACTGAGACTATTAGTGGCCCTGCCAGTTGAAATTTATCCTGTTCAAGGAAGAGGAAAATGTACTTTGGGAAAAAAAAAAAAAAGTCCAATCCAAAAGGAAAAAAAAAAATGCTTGTTGTAATTTGTCAAGCCACATATTTCACATATCTAAATTACTTTTGTTATACTTTAATGATTTAGGCATACTGTAAAGTTTTAATCACTATTTAGGGTCACTGGGAGGATGTTTATAAAGATAGAATAACCAAGAATAAATAACGCTCACGTGGCCTGAGGAGTTTAATACAACTTCCCAAGGAAATCAGTTTCACAGAAGACAGTCCTTAGGACTATAAGAGCCTTTGACTTTCCTTTCTGTCCTTGTGAGAGAAAAAAAAAACTCCCATTAATGTTTCTACTTCCCCCAATATTATAGGCAATTCAGATTGTGGGGTGTTGGGCAAGAGGAGGAAGTTAGGGGGAAAAGGCATAGAAATAATCAAGTGACAATCTCAAAATACTCTGTTATAAATATTTATTGTAGATCATACTTCTCCTTCTCCTTTGCATGGATATATCCCCTGGGAAGATATATATTTTATATACTGAAATTAAATTGAAAAAAATGTTTAAATTACAAACATCAGATCATATATCAAATTTGTAATCAATTATATTCAAGGATAGGGAGAGGACCTCTACCAGAAAAGAGAATTTTTGAGAAACCAACAGCTATGTTTTTTCTGATCCTTCAATTGCTGACAGGACCAAAAATATACCTGGGAACATCACTTAGTACAGCTGGCAAAAGGCAAGAGAGCAGATATTTAAGTGGCAAACAGTGGAAGGTCACACACTCATAATTGCACATGCATATGTTGGAAGTCACCAGGGTGTCTGGGGGAAACAGAAAGTTCAGCTGAATTAATACAAGAAAAAAATATATACACATACACATCTTTAGCCTGGACTATCAAGACAGTATATTCACTGGTTCCTGTTTCTAATTGGTCTGTTCTCACTAGCAGTGAAATTGAAGGCAAAACCTGATATTTTCGCTTATGTAATATTATTTGCATTGCACAAGGGTCACATTACACTTAAGCAGGGTACTATTAATTTAATCTTTGTGATAGAGGAATATTTTTCATATGCTTAAGTTAGTTGCATAATAATTGTGCTGTTTTTAATGCATAAGTTTTCAGCCTCCTTAACTGTGGAGGGCACTGGTCCTATGTTATTCCCTTTAACGGATCATATTTACAAATGGAAGGAGATAGACCATAAGGAAAAGAGAGAGGTAGAATAAGAGCTAAAAAAAAAAAAAAAAAAAAAAAAAACCAACAGTGCTGTGATGATTCTTAGTGTGGGAACAAAGTATAAATTCTTGAGGGAAAAAGAACTCTGCAGTCCATGTTGTGCTAGCAAGTGATGTTTTGAAGCCATGTCAAGAGCATGAGTTACGTGGTCTTTGCATTGAGTCTCTTATGCTGAAATCACTTTAGGTTTTGTATGTGATGCTCAGCATCTGTTTATTTGAACTTCTTTTGCACAGTCATAGAATGCAACAAAATTATTTCAAATTAGTGGGCACATATGCTCCAGCTTACCCTGAAGCAGGACAATGATCATCTCCTGGAAGCTACATCCTACGTTTATACTTTATTTGTTAAATACATCATTAGATTGCTCATGTGAAGTAAATGGAAAGATAACTTAGCCACTGGCAGTGGTTCCTATGGATGCCCAGCCCATTCTGAGCATGACACACAGGCTTTCATCACAGGCCTGACTCCCAAGAAAACCCATTCCTCTAGTGCATGTGCTCATTGACGCTGTGGATCATTTACTGGATCAGCAGAGGAAGATCTAGGACAAGTCTCTACTGAGACTGTTGCTTCTGTTGCTGCTCTACTTGGAAGCATACACACTTCACGGATAATCTAGGAATATCCCAACTGACATCTCAAAGTATATTTATTTTGGATTAAATTCATTGTTAACCGACACTTTTGATACACAGATATAATTTAGTGGACAAATCCAAGTCCCATCCCTCCTGGGACTTACAACCTATTGAAGGTGAGAGTTGCAGGTAGAGAATAAAGGCAAAGTCAGACAAACAAAAATAGACACAATAAAGAATGACGATTCTATTGTTCCTAGTTCATTTCATATCTCATTATAAATATCATATGAATAGTTCAATATCAGTCTGTTCTACTGTGAACAGGCACAGAACTTTTTCTTTGAAAGGTAGCCTATTAAATAGGTCACAAAGATTAGACTCACCTTTTCTCTCTTGTTGCCTAAGTGTGATCAATCAATCACAGTGTACAGTCACATATCAGACTCCTAAGTATCTCTTCAATCTAGATATATTTTTCTCCATAACCTTCAGAGTTGCTCAAGTGCCATGAATTGGAACACCAGTTCACCAGAAAGAAGTGAGATTCCACACTGATCACTGTGAAGAATCCTGTGAATAAAGAAAGAAGTGACCCAACAGTTTACTTCTCTGTTATCAACCAGGGCAGAGACCATTCTAGGAAGGAGGTCTGTAACGGAACAGAAGCTAGTGTCTCCTCTGAGGCAGATGGCTCAGTCAGATCAACTAATACTTTTTTTTTTTTTTTTTTTAACGTGAAGAGAATCAGAGCAATACATTTGAGTTTTACAATATTTTATAAGATATAGGAGTTCAAGATTTTAAAAGTTAGAGCATGAAGACTACCTCAGTGTTTATGTTTTGGAAAGGGGGTTTTATCAAAAGCCAGAGCACATTTGTTTGGACTCATTTCCTTCTAGGTCCTTGTGATGTTATTGGAATGGAATTATGAAGGTGAAGCTGGAAAATTATTATGGTTTGCTATCCAGCTGATAAAGAAAATGCTGCGTGATTCATGTCTTATTTTGCATTTTAAATTAAAATGTTCTCAAAAAATAAGTTTTAGTTTGCAAAATAGTAGTTTTGTGAGGACTAGGGTTTGTTGTTGTTGTTTTGTTTGTCTTTACACACTCAGAAAAATACTAGTCACACAATAGGTGAATCATAAATGCACATTGAGTGAATAAATACACCTAAATATATTTTCAGTTTTTCTTCCATAAAAGATAAACCATAGCATTCTGAGGATATTGGATTTTTCACATGGATTTCTACTTTCTTTCAATTTTTTTTCCATTTACCTAAAAAGGAATAGATTAGGAAGAATGTTTGAGGAAACACAGGGTAAAATAATCAACTTTCTGAGTTTATAAAATTCAGATTGCTTAAGAATTACTTTAGATGCTGTTAACAAAAATCCAACTGAAAAACTAAATAACAGCAAAACTATTATTTCATAAAGCTGAAAAAAATGATATATTCTTCAGTTATGGCTGAGTAGGTGCTCTCTCTTCATGACCTCGGGGTCTGGCTTTTTCTCTCTTAGTCAACCTTTTGCGTATGAATTTAAGATGCCCAGTGGCATCTCCAAACTTAGATGCCATTGTATCTTCAGTTTCCACAGGAAAAGTAAGCATACTTCCTGATACACCACTCTATCAAATGTCCCCAGGAAATAAAAGAGAGTGTCAATGCAGTTTAAGTGTGTATCCCAGAGCCAAACACTGCACTACTAACCTGGATCTCTTTCTGATCTTTGGGCTGAAGGTCAACAGAGGAGGAAAGGTCAGCTCCACCCACAAACTAGGAAGACAACAAAATATTGCCAACTACTCAGCTCCTGCAGCCCCACAAAGTCTCATCTCTGTTTATTCTCACATGACTTCCCATATCACTCCCTCTTCAGTTCCTCATCTCTTGTCTTCCAAGTAAATTGTCCATATTTTTTCTCCTCACATACATCAGTGTTTGTTCACTCCTGAAAGCTTTAATACATGCAATTCTCTCTCTCTAGGCTACCCTTTCTTCTTCCCTCTTCATCCTGGCTAGTTCATATTCAGCAGACAGCCTTCAGTTTAACAATGACTTCCTAGGTTTGGGAAAACCCATTGATACATTGCTCCCTTAAGAAAATGTATGTGCTTCTTTTCAAATATTTCAATATTTTAATTACTTGCTTTCTAAACATTTGTGGACTTTGGATCCCTTTGCCTCAGGAGGACAGCATCCTAGACTGCCATCCTCCTTTCTGCTACTCTAGGATGTGATTTTTTATCTGGCACAAGGTATGTAGACAATAAAAGTATTCACTAATGAGTCAAAGAAAACAGGGAGAAAAATCAAATAGAGTAAATAAATATATAATAGTTGACCCATGTAGAGAGAGAAAAACTTTCTAAATAAAAGACTAGACTTTAAATATTTTAGACTTTTCAGTCACACACAGTTTCGGTGACATGTTCTTTGGATTTTGTTCTTTGTCTGTGGGTCTGCCTATTGGTCTTTTTTATAGTCATTCAGATCACCAGTCAGATGTGTCCTGTGGGTCATGCTTTGCTGACCTCTGCAAGAGAGTGCTGGTAGTTTTCATGATATCTGTGACTGCAGAGTAGGAGATGCTAACTCCAACTCTTCCACCTTTTGCTTTGTTTTTGTTTCTGAGTGCTTAACTTTCTACTCTACATAAACACAATTTTTTTTTTTTTTTCCTCAGCACTCAATCCAGAATCATATTGTTGTTTTCTCTTCTCAAATCTGTTTGGTAACAACTTTTTCTCCCTATAAACTGCCTGTACATTTCTTCTAATCTCCTGCTGTTGGTGCCACACTGTGCCTTTTTCATTCGTTAGCCAAGTGCACCTGCTGCCCTGGCTTCTTATTACTGTTTCAAATTTTTATGCTGTATCATCATGCCTTCTGCTTTCTGAAATGCATGGTATAATATTTCAATAGAAGGAGAAATTTTATTTAAAATAAACTGAGTAAAACAGACATTCCTAGATTCTGACACCAGGAAAATAGCACGCCATCTGCCCTCCATAAGGAGCTTTTGCCTGAGGGACATTACTGTATCGCCCAGGTACGCTCCTATGAATGTAGAAATTGTACAGCAACCTACAAATTGTGGTTGTCATTCCAGACCCTCTGTCCTTTCGCTGCCCTCAATTCCGTGCTTCATTTTTAATATACTTTTCCCCCATTATATATATTTTGACATCTCTTCCCCTGGAAAAAACAACCTCTACTAGTCTGAATGGGAAACAGAACACCTTAACCATTAATTCCTTGTGCCTTGAGTTTCTCAGTGTAAATTACAAGATCTTTTTTTTTTTTTTTTAAAGAAAAACATGTGCCTTTCATTTATTGATGCTACATATTTAGAGAGTAATAAGGCAACACCTATTATATATGTGCATATAGGTATTTCAAATTATATTCTTTTGCATGCGTAATTTACAAAACTAAGTGAGGAAGCTACACCTTCAAAACTAAAAAAAAAAAAAAAAAAAGGAAACTCATCATAGCATTCGGGAACCTCAAATAAAGTATAGCAAAAATAGTCTCCTAAAATTTGCCACAGATGTTTATAAATAATGCATACTTTAAACATGACAAATGCTACATTAAAATATATTTAACATACAGTAAAAATGCAGAGATCTAAATTTGATAAATGTCTATAAATGCAGACATTCTTGTAAGGACTACCATAATTAAAACAAAACATACTGTAGAATCACAAAAATATATGAATGCAGTCTACTGTCATGTACAACTAATTTGAACAAATAAAAAAATAATTAAAAAACAAAACAACCCCTGGAGAAGACTTTATCATATCCACTATTTTTTTAATTTTTATTTTTTTAGTTGCAGATGGACACAATACCTTTGTTTTATTTTTATTTATTTTTATGTCACGCTGAGAATGGAACCTAGTGCAATACACGTGCCAGGTAAGCGCTCTACCACTGAGCCACACCCCCAACCCTCATATCCACTACTTACCAGTTCTGGATCCTTTTAAATCAACCCTATTTTCATTTCTATCTCCACAGATTATTTTCTTGCTCCTGAATTTCATACAAATGGAATCACTGTCTATGATGTTCCCTTCCTGTGCTCTAATGATCTTTCTGCTAACATAGTATTTTTTAAAAATTAATACCTTGTGCATATACGTACAGAGTTTCATTCCTTTTCATTGCAAAGGATTATATCATTGTGTAAATAATGTTAATGAATACACCACAACTAGTTAATTCATTGCCCTGTTGACTGAGTTTGGGTTTTTTATTTTTTTGTCTGTTACCAATAAATCTCTTATGTATTTTCATATACAAGTCTTTTTGGTAGATACCTGTTTTTACTTGGTTAAATTCATAGATGCATTTGCTTCATTATAAGGTAGGTTAACATTTTATTTTATTAAGCATTGCCAAGCACTTCTTTAAAGTTGCCACAATGTTTTACATATGCTTCAGTAACCCATGTGAGATCCAACACCACCAGTCCTCAAAATCTTTGGTGTTCAGAGTGTTTTTAAATTTACTCTTTTCACTGGCTGTGAGTTAGCTTAATTTGCATTTTCCTAATGTCTGATTATTTTGAGAACTCATTCAGTTGCTGATCGGCTCTTATATACTCGTTTGGAAAATTGTCAGTTTCCTACTTTTGACCAACTTCATGGTGTGTTGTTACTATTATCATTGTTGTTACTGGTTTATAGAAAAATCTTTACATATCTTGAATATAAGTAGCATTGCATATATCTTGGTATATTTGTCATTTACTTAATGGAGTCTTTTGAAAAGCAATAAATAATTTTCTCAAATAAGTTTTTATTGTACAAAAATATTGGGATATATTGAATTGAAACAATAGTACAAGTGTTCCCATAAAATTCACACTTAGTTTCCCTATTGTCAACACATTACAACAGTATTATTATTTTTTGTAACTAATAGAATATAAATAAGTTATTCTTAATTAAGATTCACTTTTTTTCAGATTTCCTTTCTTCTCACCTTATATAATTTTCTGTTTTGGGATCACATTAGTGATACCGTATTGTCTTTAGTAGCTGTGTATCTTTAAACTCCTTTTGGTTGTGCTAGAGACATAGGTATATTTCATGACCTTGACTGTTTTTAAAATGCTGGTCTAGGATTTTGTACAATGTCCACCAAATGGTATTTAATATTTTTGTGGTGATTAGACTGAAAGGAAAACTATAGAGATAATTTGTCATTCATCAAATCATTGAGCACATAGTTTACCAGGACTTACTACTTGATATTGACCTTGATATTGACCTTGAAGGCCTGACTGAAGTAATCAATTACATGCAAATTATTTGAAATTCTTTGACATTATTTATTTGTTCAATAGCTTATCATAATGGACTCATGACATATTATTAATACTTTGGATTATAAAACAGTACTATTTTTTGTAATTTGTTGTTTCAAATATAGCTCTGGGTATTGGGAATTCTTTCAGATGGCTCCATGTGTTCCTTTGACATAGTCCCTTATTTAGTTGGTGTGTGTGACTTATTTATTAACATATCACAAATAGACTTTACTTTTGGAGCAATTTGGCAGAAAAATCCTGAAGCCCATACAAAGACTTCCCATAGTTCTCCTATACCTTTCTATATAGAATTTGCTATTATTAACATTTTGCATTAGTTTTGTGTACCTGTTACATTTGATTAGTAGGTACTGATGTATTATCACTAAGTCCATAGCATACATTAGAATTCATTCATTACGTAATGCAGATCCCTGGCTGTTGATAAGTACTAAAGTACTATGTCTGTAATTACAGTCTCATACGGAATAATTTCACAGTCCTAAACATCCTCTGTGCTCCATCTATTTGTCTTTCCCTCTATTTGCATTGACTCTCTGCAAACCACTGATTCTCCTCCAGTCCATATAGTTTTGTCTTTTCCAGAATATATTTTAAATGATGTGGCATATTGCTTTTTCAGACTGTTTCATCTAGCAATATGTATTTACATTTCATCCATAACTTTTAATGACTTGATAACTCATTTCTAATCACTAAATAGCATTAAACTGTATGGGCATACCATAATTATCTTATTCCTACACCAATTGAAAGATATTTTGGTTGTTTCAGATTTTGGCAGTTATGATTATCAAATAGCTTTGTATGATTTCCATGTAGGCTTTTTGTGTAGACATAAATTTTCAAATCATTTCGGTAAATACCTAGAATAACAATTGCTGAGTCAGGTCTTAAGACTGTGTTGTTGTGTTTAGCCCTGTGAGAAACTGTAAAGAGTCTCGAAGTGATAGGAATTTTGCATTCCAATCAGCAATGAAGGAGAACTCTTTATTTCCATACCTTTGTGAGCACTTAATGTTGTGGCTTGGATTTCACCTGTTCTAACAGATTTGTATTAGCATTTTATTGATGCTTTGGTTTTCGATTCCCTAATAGCATATGATATTTAGCAAATTTTAATGTAGTATGTGTGTGTGTGTGTATGTGATTTTTGTGTCTTTCTTGTCTATCTAAACACTTCCTTTCTCACAATACAGGATCCTTCATGCTCACTGTATATATTTCCTGTCCCAATACTAGAGTCAGGCATTTCTCAAATAAACATTGCTTCATTTGGAGAATGGTTTTAGGAACAAAAATCTCTATTGGACATTCTTGTTTCCAATACAGTTTCACTACTTCTAAGCCATTTTCACTGACAGAGCAAAAAAAGTTAGTGTAAATGTCAAACTATGTACTTCTATGCCTTAGTCCTTTTTCTCCTGGCATAACAGAGTACTAGAAACTGGGTATTTATATACAATAGTAGTTCATTTGACCCACAGCTCTGGAAGTTATGAAATCCAGAACACAGCATGGTATTTGGCCTCAGGTTTCATCATAGCATGGTGGAAGGGTAGCATACCACTGGTGAAATATGGCAAGCATATTTTTTTATTGGATGCCCTTTCCCATGATGACATTCACTCATTGTGTACAGAGTTCTATGACATAATAACCTCTTAAAAGCTTCATCTCTCAACACTATTAGAATGGCAATTAAATGTCAACATAATATTTGGAGGGAACATTCAAACTGTACACACACACACACACACACACACACACACACAGAGGGAGAGAGATTCCAACATATAGTTTTCTATACCTATATTAAACTAAACACGAGTGAATATTGATGCTTTCTACTCTATCCACTACCACATTTAACATTCTCAAGTTGAACTTCCTACCTGATCGTTAAGAAACTGAGATTCCACAATCCATCAACAACATATCCATTTATTCAATTGTGGTACATAAGTAGAGGAATATCAACTTTATTGTTCTTTATTCCCACAGGAAATAAATTCATCTACTGCAATAAAATGTTTATACACATTTTCTCCTTAGTCATATAGACTCCACTGATTTCCAAAGTTACTTAAATGAGAATTTATATTCCCATTTCCTACAGTGAAGTTGTTTCATATACTGGTAATACAATTAGATTGTTTGGTCACATACTGAATTCTATTCTCAGATCCTTGGACCTGCTAAAGGAATTTAGAAGTTCCCATATATAAACAATTTGCTTTTTTTTCTGATTTAGAATTTTTTTCTTTTTATTAAAAACGTTTTTTTTATTTTTACAGACTGCATTTTGATTCATTGTAAACAAATGGGGTACAACTTTTTATTTCTGTGGTTGTACACAATGTAGATTCACACCACTCATGTAATCATACATATACATAGGGTAATAATGTCTGTTTCATTCTACTACCTTTCTGTCCCCAGTCCCTCCCACCCCATTTTCCTCTATACCATCCAAAGTTCTTTCATTCTTCTCTTCCCCCCCTGCCAACCCCCAATTACACATCGTCATCCACTTATCAGAGAAAACATTCGGACTTTGGTTTTTTGGACTTGGCCTATTTCACTTATCATGATATTTTCCAACTTCACCCGTTTACTGGCAACTGCCATAATTTTATTCTTCTTTATGACTGAGTAATATTCCATTGTATATATATACACCACAGTTTCTTTATCCATTCATCAATTGAAGGGCGTCTCGCTTGGTTTCACAATCTAGCTATTGTGAATTGAGCTGCTATAAACACTGATGTGGTTTCATCACTATAGTATGCTGATTTTAAGTCCTTTGGGTATTAGCTGAGAAGTGGGATAGCTGGGTCAAATGGTGGGTCCATTCCAAGTTTTCTGAGGAATCTCCACACTTCTTTCCACAGTGGCTGCACCAATTTGCAACCATACCAGCAATGTATGAGTGTACCTTTTCCCCCACATCCACACCAACATTATTATTGCTTGTGTTCTTGATAATAGTCATTCTAATTGAATTTAGATGAAATTTTAGGGTGGCTTTAATTTGCATTTCTCTGATTACTAGGGATGATGAGCACTTTTTCATATGTTTGTTGTATAACTTCTTCTGTGAAGTGTCTGCCCAGTTCCTTAGCCCATTTATTGATTGCACTCTCTGTATTTTTGCTGTAAAATTTTTTAAAGTTCTTTATAAAGTTTGGAGATTAGTGCTCTGAGGTGTATGTGGAAAAGATTTTCTCCCACTCTGTAGGCTCTTTTTTCACATTATCATTTGTTTCCTTTGCTGAGAAAAATATTTTTAGTTTGAATCTATCCCATTTATTGATTCTTGCTTTTATTTCTTGTGCTATGGGGGTCTTGCTAAGGAAGTCTGGTCCTAGGCCAACGTGATGGAGATTCGGTCCTACTTTTTCTTCTATTTGGTGAAAGGTCTTGGGTCTAATTTCTAAATCCTTGGACCATTTTGAGTTGAGTTTTGTACAGGGTGAGAGACAGGAGTTTAATTTCATTTTACTGTATTTGGATTTCCAGTTTTGCCAGCACCATTTGTTGAAGAGGCTATCTTTTCTAAGTTGTAAGTTTTTGACAAATTTGTCTAGTATGAGATAATCATATTTATATGGGTATGCCTCAGTGTCTTCTATCCTGTACCATTGGTCTACCTGTCTATTTAGATGCCAATATCAGGCTGTTTTTGTTACTATTGCTCTATTGTAGATTTTAAGTTCTGTTATAGTAATACCTCCTGCATCATTCTTCCTGCCCAGGATTGCTTTGGCTATTCTGGGTCTTTTGTTCTTCCAGATGAATTTCATGATTGTTTTCTCTTTTTCTATGAGAAATGTTAATTGTAATTGTGTTAAAACTGTATAGTGCCTTTGGAAATATGGCCATTTTGATAATATTAATTCTGCCTATCCAAGAGCATGGGAGATCTTTCCATCGTCTAAGGTGTTCTTCAATTTCTTTCTTTATTGTTCTATATTTAGAGGATCCAAAAAACTCCACCAGAAAATTTCTAGACCTCATGAATGAATTCAACAAAGTAGCAGGATATAAAATCAACACACATAAATCTAAAGCATTTTTATTCATAAGAGATGAAACATCTGAAAGAGAAATGAGGAAAACAACTCTGCTCACAATAGCCTCAAAAAAATAAAATACTTGGGAATCAATCTAACCAAAGAGGTGAAAGATCTCTACAACATCTTACTTTTAATGCTGTAAATTGCTATGGCTTTTAGCAAGTGCATAGTGTCTTATCACCACTGCCATCTCACATATTTTCATCCCTCTCCAAAGTCCCCAAGTTTCAACTATTCTTCCCACCATTCCACCCACCTACTCCCCTCCTAGCAACAACTGCTATTTTACATTCTCTGTAATTTTGCACTTTTCAGAATGTCATATAGTCATCATACAGACAACAACAGATTCTGACAACAAAGACTGACTTCTTCCATTTATCAATAGCTAGTTAAGTTTCACCCAAGTCTTTTTGTGACTTGATACTTCAATTCTTATTACCAAATACTGTTCTGTTGTAGTGATATACCATAATTTGTTAGAAGAGCATGTGTCCTACTGTTTGAGGACTAAGTATTGTACAAATGTCAATTAAGTCCTTTTAAGTGATAGTGCTATTGAGATCAGCTGTATCCTTTCTGATGTTGTCTCTACTTTACCAGACACTGACAGAAATCTGTTGAGGCTCCTTATTATAGTAGTGACTATTTCTATATGCCAGTTTTATCAGTTTGAATGTATTTTGATGCTCTGTTTTTTGTTTCATAAACGTTTAGAATTGCTAATTTATATTGAAGAATTGGGTTCCTTATATAAATATCTGATACTATTGTAATTATCTTACTTCTGAATTCAACTTTTCAATTAATCCATTTAAATTTTAATCTCATCCAAAAACATCCTTCAGTTTGATGTAGAAAACTAACCACCACATCTTGAGCTTGAATTGTATTTGTTAAATCTCTTTGCAATGTTACATAACAATCCTTAGTATGATATCTCTTTATATTACAAACCTGGGAATTAAAACAGGGTATCTTGATAGGTCTTTTTAGATTTGTGTATGCCACACTTTTTAAAGTTCTTTTATGTTCATTCTAACACCACATCATCTCTATTTCATTTTTTATGGCATCTATATCATCTCTATTTTAACTAATTTCCCCTGCTTTTTCTCTTGGTTCATGATATTTCCTTTTGCTTCAGTCTGGTTACTTTTCACTATAAATTCAATGTGTAAATGATACATTACAGAGACTTGGAATGGTTTTCTGCATCAGAAATGTTTATTTTTGCTCCAGTATAAAAATGAATCAAAAAATGAATCACTGGAAATCATTTTGAATGTATGGAAGCTCCGTGTTATCCATTTTTTTCCTTTTTTGGGCAACTCCTTAAGTCCACCAGTGTAGTCATAATTTTAAGGTGTGGCTACTCTAGGTCTTAAATGATTAAAATCCAAAAGTTTACCAAGTGACTTGACTTTTTTTTTTTAACTTGATTCCTACTATGACATCTATGATGTTCTTTTTTTTTTAACTTTTATTCATTCTTTTCAGTTTTATATGACAGCAGAATCCATTTTGACATAATTACACAAACATGGAATATATCTTATTCCCATTCTTATGGATGTACATGGTGGTGGAATTCACTGTATTGTTTTCATATATATACATGGGAAAAGCTATGTCAGCTTCTTACCACATGACTTCTCAAGGTTTGGAACTGAAAATCCATATTCCATCTCTCCTTGACTCTCCTACAGCTCAGCTCTTTTTGCCTTCCAATAGTTGCTTTGGAGAGCTGGGCTATATGATGTTCTATTCCTGTTTTTTGAGAAATCTCCATACTGCTTTCCAGAGTGGTAGTACTAATTTACAATTCAGCCAACAACGTAAGAATGTACCTTTATCACCACATCCTCACCAACATATATTACTATTCTTGTTCTTGATAATTGCCATTCTGTCTGGACTGAGATGAAATCTTAGTGTAGTTTTGATTTGCATTTCCCAAATTATGAGGGAGACTGAATGTTTTTTCATATATTTCTTGGTCATTTAAGTTTCTTCTTTTGAGAAGTTTTTGTTTAGTCCTTTGCCCATTTATTTGTTGGTCTATTTGGTTTAGGGGCATTGAGTTTTTTAAGTTCTTTATATATTCTGGATATTAATCCCCTATCAGAGGAGTAACTGGCAAAGATTTTCTTTCATTCCATGCACTCTCTCTTTCTTTTTGTTCTTTTAATTATTTCCTTTTCTGTGCAGAAGCTTTTTAATTTGATGGCATCCCACTTATTGATTCTTAGTTTTATTTCTTGAACTTTTGGGATGTTGTTGAAGAAGTCAGTACCAGTATGTATATGATGGCGTATTGTATGCAAGTTTTAGAACTTGCCCCTAGAGGTAACTGTCTTCTCCACAGGACTTCTTCAATTTCCAGTCCCTTTGGCAAACCAGGACCCTGTCTTCTAACAAAACAAATTAATAAAGCAGTACCTTTCTGCTTCATTTCTAGCAACTTATGCCCCATCTACTGGAGATTTGGATCAGATTAATAATTATTGGAAGGAATTTCATCTAGTATCATTACCCTTGTTTCAAGGTGGACATTCACTGAATTTTTCTGATTTTTTTTCTTTCAAGTGCATTCTTTCCAGTAAACTTCCTTGTCCCTCAAATATTTCACTGTTTTTTCATTTCTTTGATTTTACATTTTGTCTGTAATTTATAATTTCTCTGTAAGATGTGTTTCATGCCAGCTGATAACAAGCAGTGTTGCTATAATCAAACAAGACCTCCCAATGACATTTTATTGAATTTATTAACAAAACAGTTAGATCACCCAAATAATAATAATTATAATTTGATCATAATTGTCCAAAACTTGGAAATTTACTTAATTTTCATGTTATACTCACCAATTTCAATGTTTACATACATGCATACATATAAACACAAACACATGTAAACATACACACACACAGTTTTAGGAGAAATGGAATTTGTTAAAACTGCACTGTAAGTAAGGTATCATAGGGTTCTTTAATTTCCATTATTTAAAATAATGATAGTCTTTACTAATCATAAATCCTAAATTACCCAAATCATTTATTCCTGTAAGACCTAATTAAATTTCTATCTTCCAAATAAAGAATTCTATAACCGTTAACACTCACTGATATTTAAAACAGGATTTAGCACTACTTTCATACTTACTTTGCTTTCTCGCTTTTTGAGTCATATCTATTACTCATACCACCTCAACTTAAGAGCAAAATTCTTTAGGATAACTACAAAATGTAATGCTATTTTTTTAAACTGTTCATAGTGGAAGGGAAAGAACTTAAGATCTACACTCAAATAGATGTGTTATACTTCTGGCCTAATGTGTGATTTAGATACATTTTCTAATCTGATCTCATTTTGCCCTCAGAAAAACTGTATTCGAGCAGGTTTTGTAGATTATAAGCTAGTCTATTTTGTGTTATTATTATTTCTTGGATCATATCAATGTCTTGAATGTACTGTTTTCAATAATCACTACTAAATGAGTGATAACTCTATTATCTTCTTTCCCCAGTGTCCTGTGTGTATTAATGAATTTGATCTGTTTTCTTTTATTAATTTCAGCACCTTAAACAACCAATTTTAATGCTCTTGAATACTAATCCCAAATGATAAAATCATAATATAAACATTGAAGATTCCATTGATATTTTAGGATATGCACAGTATACCAGATTGGATACACCACTGTTGCTGAAAAATTATAATGTAAAATGAATAGAGCGATGAAAAACTATTTCTAAAACTTTAAGTTTGGTTTGAGAAGATATCTGTTTTATAAGTGCTTTTTAAGTTTTGTGCTTTGCCTTAACTATGTAGATGAAATGCCCATCTTTTAATAAACAGAAAGGTTAGATGGAAAATTTTTTAAATTATTGAAAGAAGTTCAAAGAATAAACTTTTGTATTTTGATGATTAGATTGTGATCAGAGAGAAAAGGGATAGTGCTTTATTTAGTCTTGCATAACAAATAAGCTTACATACCATATATTTTATTTTAATACACTGAATTTCCCAGCATTTATAAAAGTGTGAAATAATTTGTACAAACACCATTTTAAGTTAGACCTGTGATTTAGAGAAGTTGATATCATTCATTTGACTTAGTTTTTTTCATTAACTCCTATGCTTTAACATAGCTTTCTGCTCATTGTAGCCATTTTTCAATCTTTATTAGGTAAAAATAAACCTGGAAAAATGTATAGGCCCTGTCTTGAGAATTACAGAAAGAAAGACATTTTTGGTAGATATGTTTGTGCTTGTTATAATGGGATACTAAAATTGCATTTTTCAGATTAGTGCATTTTTAAATCTATGAAATTTTAAATCAAACACGGGGACTTTCAGAGATCCAGAATATAACTAAATGAAAACGTCAGGGAGATACATCAGGTTCTGATCTTCACTGGGTTTTTAGTTGCTGTAAAAATATGTTGGGTGTAGGTGAGAGAGTTAGGGTCAGTTTTCATTTGAAGTTGCTAAATATAAACATTCTCTTGAATTTTTTTTCAATTTCATGGAGAAAAATTATATTTTGCTAATGACCATAAAATATAGACTGGACTTTTTCTCCTTGTACTTTTTTCTCATTATTCTTTCCTCTAAACTCATATTACATTGCTTCTCTAAGGATGATGATAATAAACATGATTTGTATTAGTGAGGTTATTTGAGGAGTAATACTAATCTTATGTTCTATCTCTGAAAATATGAAAGTAAATAAAAGGTCATTTTCCATTTAACTATATTGCTTTATGGACAACAGATAGCTGAACTTACATCTGAAAAAGAAAAAGAATAAAAAATGTCACTGGTATTATTAATAAAAATAAGAAATTATAATGATTTAAATTGCATTGTACATATGCTGGGTTTTAATATTTGATTTGTAATGCAAGTAAATTTCACATTTTATGTGTGGTGAAAATGAAGTAACATATTCCCTCTTATTTCAATTAATTATCTCATTCCTGATTATAAATTAAGTTACTTAATACTTAAAACACAGCTGTCAATCGAGAAAGCATATTTTCCCCATTTTACAGATAAAAAAATGAGTTTCAAAAAGAAAAAACGACGTTCCTAGTACTTCATACTTCGTTGGTGACAAAGTCTGTTTGGAGCCTGGAATTTTGGCTGCATGATCTATGTTTTCATGCACTTCACTATGCTTACTAATAGTTTTTGGACCTTTCATAGAAAAGCAGCTTCAAAAATGCACAGGTTACTGAGCATGGACAGCCAAGTAGCTAAGCACTGAGATGACCATGATGTGGGTGTTGCCGAATATCCTGTTTTCCTGCCTCATTGGGCCCTAAGGGACTTCTTAGTTGCTGAATTGATCAAAGGAAAATAAAGACCGATAATCTGATTCTTTTTTAAGGTATAAATTTGGCCCCAATTGCTAGCCACTTGTGTAACAGATATATGGGTATGTTTTTTAACTTGTAATAACCCAGATTAAGATGGAAAAATATGCAGCTTACCACCTAAAGAAGGTGAAATAAAGAAAGAATATATTATCAATATACCTAGATAAAGTTTTGGGACAGTATTATTGGGTAGAGGTGAACCAAGGGGCTAATTATGACACATAAGGTACATATAAAGTCTGAGGGCAGTTGAATGGAATGGAAGAAAAAGATGCATTGTCCATCAAAATTCCTATTAGGCATACTTGAGGTAGTTCTGTCTAGGGAATTCCCCAGAGAGTTAAATGACCCTACTTCCTCACATATTTTTTAGGTAGAGCAAGTTAGTACATACTTAACTTTCTCAGTTCTATGCAACATTCAAAGCACTAGATTAGAGGTTTTTTATGAATTCTTTTATAATGATAACCATCTAATGAAATTACCTGTTTCTTTGGAAGAAAGTACATTGTAAACTATTTTTATTTTATTTTATTTTATTTTATTTTTGTAGTCCTGGGTATTGAACCTAGAGCCTCAACATGCTAGTTAAGCAATCTACCACTGAGTTATCCCCAGCCCCTAAACTCTTTAAAAATTACTTTTGGACTTATTACTATATAATTATAATGAATACATAAATAAATATATATCTAAATATTGATTTGTAAGAAAACAAATATATTTTACTAGTTATAATAATTTAATTATGGATATTTAAAGACTTTTTCCTCTGATAACTCTAAGAAACAGTTATATGTTTAGATATCTTTTCTAAATCTTTGATTATTTTGAAATGAAATGCTTAGCCATACAAATTGCTGTATATATTCTTCATAAATCAGGAGCAAACCTAAAATGATTTTCCTCCACATCACCTCCAGCATTTATTATTGATGCCATTCTTCTTTTTTTAATTGGTTCTTTTAAAATTTTTATACTTTGGGTGGTATTGTATACTAGTATAACCACTATGGAAATTGGTATGAAGTTTCCTGAAAAGATTGGAATAGAACTACCATATGACACAATTAAACATTCCTCAGTATTTATCCTAAAGAATCAAAGTTCCCATACTGTAAAAATGCATGCATAAATATGTTTATACCAGCAAAATTCAAAATACCCAAACTATGGAACCAACCTAGGTGTCCATTAATAGATAAATGGATTAAGAAACATTTACACAATGGAAATTAATTCAGCCATAAATTAGAATGAACTTATGTCATTTACAGGCAAAAGAATGGAACTAAAGAACATTATGTTAAGCAAAATAAGCCAAACTCAGAAAGTCAAGTCATATATTTTTTTCATATGTAGAAGTTAGAGAGGAAAAAGCAAAAGAAAGGTGGGGGCATCTTATAAAAGTTCAAAGGGAGATCAATCGTGTAGAAGAAAGGTGAGGGGGGAGGGTAGGCAAAGGCAATCTATTGGGGAATGACATTAGATGAATTTTGTTATTATATTTTGTGCGTGTATCAATATGAAATAATGAATCACACTATTGTCTATAATTATAATGCACCAACAAAAAAATAGGGAAAATTATTGAAGATGAGAAAAAGACAAATAGTATATTTAAAAAGATATTTAAATTAAAAAAATTGCTTTTCAAAACTAATGATATCTCACTTTGAATTGACTAAAGTTGTTTGTGTTACTGATAGTAAATATTCATATGTTCATTTTTTAAATCACAAATGAGAGATATATGTATTTTCAAAAGATGATAATATGCTGACTTTTATTTTCAATATATTTTGAAATGAAAATAACAATTTTTAAAGTAAGCCATAATAACGACAAGGTTTTGCAATATTTCATTGAACGAGTTGAAGATTAGCACATACATTATGAAAGCAACATTGTTTTTGCATTAATAAAGAAGATAAACTGTGTCATCCCTATAAAACTTAAAAATTTCAAATATATTTTCATGTTGTTTTAATTTTAAAGTGTTGAAATAACCACAGAAAGTAATGTGGAAAGAGATAGGGTAGTTTTTTCTGCATTTTATAGATGAGAAAACACAGAAATACAAGGGTTTTAGTCTCTTGCACAATGTCACTTTGTCACTAAATGACAGAGTAATATGGCTAACACAAGACCAACTGTACACATTCTCTAATGCAAAATATGATAAAATATTTACCTGGTTTCATATCAGTGAAATAAATTTTAATCATTGGCATTTTATCACTATTATTGATCTCAACAAATAAAAAATAGATATGAAAAATATAACATATAGGACTACACTGATTTAGCTCTGAGTATGACACTAATACAGCACCTTATAAACAAATATATCTCAATTTGTACACTATCAACTAAGCACCAAAGACACATACATGCTTCAGTTAGAATATACCTTTCTACAGGAAACCTTGCCGATTTCTCTGAATAGCCCCAGTCAGTGTCTTCATTAATCAATATTGGCTTAAATCAGGAGTGAAAATCAGTGGAACTTTTCCAAAAGCTGTCAAAAGATATTATTCAGCATTTTGAAAACAAGTTGAAAGCATTTTTTTAAAATTCAAGTAGTTGTTTTGTTGATATAACGAGAAAGCACAAAGCAGACATATTTTAAAGTAGCAAAACATACCTTTATGTTGAATAACATTTTATGCATACTGAGTTATTGTATGTATTTCCTTTCAGTTCTCTAGAAGTGTCATTGAGTGTGTGAATAATTGGAAGTTTTACATTTATAATTGGCCAGTAATGAAAATGAAAATGACAGAAAAAATGCAAGATATTGTCAGATGGTGATCAATTTATAGAATTGTGCCATGTAATGTTCTATAATTGAAGCAATATTTGGAAGAAATTGTCTTATGAGAAAGTCTTCCTGAAGGCATGCATATGGAGATTTATACGAACTGCTTATATTAGAATTTTATTGAAAACAAATAATTTTTAAAATTCTACTAACGTTAACCGTTCAGAAGATTGAGATATACTTTTATTATGCTAAAACTTGAGTAGGCAAACTGTCTTGGAATAATTCTGTGCTTAAATTTGGTTCTGCTATGAGAAAGAGATACTGAATAGGTGTTTCCCTCACACACGTTTAATAGTTAACTGACTTTTTAAGACGGAAGCATAGGCAACATATATAAACAAACAAAAATAAGCATATCTGAAACTTTAAAGCTTGGGTTAATAATCTCCCATGGGCTTTCATTGTGTTTCCTAACTTTATTCAATATCACATGGTAGAAATTTTGAGAACTCAGATTCGAAACAGCTAGTGCATGTTTTCTTGGGAATTCATGAAAGTAAAGGAAGTAGAATAAAGTCCCTCTGCTTCTTTCCAGATTATATATGAAAAATAAAGGCCACTGGCCTCTTAAAGTCTTAATTTGCTTTTGTTGTTTTGTGTGTATTAGTTTCTTTGAAAAAAACAGTATATACATTAGCTTAAGCTAAAACTCTGTATTATTTTAGCATCTTTATGGACTTATTATTCTGTGCTCTACAGTGCTTTTGGTAGATAAGGAGATAAAAATTTCTTTGGGGAATTGAAACATGCTGGATCAAAAATGATAATATTTCAGAACTCTATTTCAGGGAAAAATTATCATGGTAAAAGCTTCTTTCTAGTGTATACTGACCCATGTGCCTTAACCTTTGTCAAATAAGTTATAGTCTACAGAAGCACAATAATTCTGCACCGTACATAAAAACTAGTTCCTCAATCAACAAGGTCATAGTAAATCAAAACAAAATGGCTAAGGTCATTGGTTTATTTTCCACTGTACCCTTAATCCATTCTATCAACCATAGATTGCTATCCTAACCTTAAAAAGTGATTTTGAAGATGTAAATATTTTTTCTTAAATTTAGAACAGGCAATAAGAGAGTGTAAATAGAAATATGGAAATAAATAACCAGTCTTTTTGTTATGGTTTGGAAATTAGATGTCCCCCAAAAGCTCATGTGTGAGACAATGCAAGAATATTCAAGGATAAACCAATTAGATTATAAGAGTTGTAACCTACTCACTGGATTAATTCATTGGGGGGTAATTGTAGGCACGTAGAGTGTGCTTGGAGGAGGTAGGTCTCTAGGGTATGTCTTTGGGGTTTATATTTTGTCCTTGGTGAGTAGAGCTCTCCCTTGGTTTCCTGATTGCCATATACTGAGCCAATTTTCTCTTTCACATCCACCAGCATGATGTTCTGCCTCATCTTGGGCACAGAGCAATGGAGTCAGCCATTCATCAACTGAGACCTCTGAGACTGTGAGCTCTGAACTCCAAAACACCTTTACCTCCTCTCTGTTGTCCTTGTCAGATCCTTTGGTACTTTTAGTTAGCAAAAAGGCTAACTAAAAGATGTTCGTTTAGTAATAATAATAGAAAAGAAATCAAACATCAAGTTCTATAAGTCAGCATTGACAAGGAGTGTCAACCAAAGGATTCTACATAAATGTGCACTATATGTATACACAGGTATTTTCAACTAGTTAACCTTCTACTTTAAACATACAACTCCTATAAGGAAGTGCCTTAGACACCAAAGGAAACAGGGTTTTGTGTACTTCTAAATCTGTTAAAGCATGCACAAAAATTAATCAGTGATGAGTATCCAGTTGTTTTGCAAGTCCCAATTTTGCTGAAAATCTGCATTTGGATGTTGAGTAAGGAATAATGTTATACTGACTCAGTTTACTAAACTCTTAAACAATGACTTTGGAGAGGTTTACTCCTAAATTTCCAACCAGACCTAAGAGAGTATGATTCAATGAGTTAGTTAACAATCAGTATGTTACAAATGTCACCTTATGTAGTCGCAGACTAAAAATTAGAAGAAAAGATTATGAAGCATAACCAGAGAACAGCATTGAACACCACAATTAGGGTTTTCACAAATGATTGCTATACATCAGAAAAATGTTGAACTAAAACAAGGGACAAAAACTAAATATAAAACCCAATGAATTTAGTGGCTCATTAGGCTGAAACAGCATGATCATGAGTTCAAAGGTAGCTTCAGCAAAAGCAAGACACTAAGCAACTCAGTGAGACACTGTCTCTACATAAAATACAAAATAGGACTGGGGATGTGACTCAGTGGATGAGTGCCCCTGAGTTCAACCTCTAGTACCAAAAATAAATAAATAAATAAATAAAACCTGATGTCTTAACCTATAAATGACATGTAACATATGGAATTAATTAAAATGAATAATATCCTGATTTGATTTGGTGAGAAAAATGAACCTACCTTTTAGAATTAAATTATTATATCAACTAAATATTTGGGAAGCAAAATCAAATATTTTTATTTTAACATCTTTAAATGTCATGTACTAGATAAGCAATGAAAAAAATATTGATTAATGATTATCTTAAGATGATAACATTGTGCTCTCTCTGGTATGGCTATTGATATCTCATCTTAATTTTTAAAAACAATGACAGTAAGAGAACTTATCTACATCAACAAATTTTAAATGATTTCCACACATTAACAGATACTATTTAATACTAGTATTCAAATTCAAAATATTTTAGCATCTCCACTTTTTATTATAAAACAAAACACAACATATTTTTGGTATAAATGACTTTTTATGCTTAAACAATTAGTAAGCATATATAATTGTTATATTATTAATTCTATATGTGAGTTGTGGCTATAATGCTACTAATATTTATTAACTATTTACCAGGACATTATATTTTTCCACCTATGTGATGATCTTCATTTTATGTACTTAAAAGAATTCACCTAGATATGTATACTTATATAACAGAAACAAAGGTCAACAAGAGCATGATGAGTCTTGTAGGAACATCAATTAATTTGCAGAGAGCCCACATGCCCAGACAGGGAAGAACACTTTTTAAAGGTTTTCTAACTTCTTGGTAATGCTTCAGATGTTTGGCAATAGTCCACAGAATATATAATCAAAATAATTTTATTATAGCCATTGAAATTATTTTCTCAGCAGATGAGTTAATGGGATTTACATAAATGTTTAAAATATTACTCTACTCTGGTAAAATATGAGATATACACATTTAAGTGACATTAACCTAATTGTTTTAAATATAATTTTAAAATGTATGTTTATGTTTAGATATTTCATATGGGTTTAAAGATGGTTTATTCCTGAAATTTACTTTGTTAACTAAATGGCAATTCCTATAAATATTTTAATTAAATAAAGCCACCTTTACTTTTATTTAAATTTACTTTTTAATCATAAGCATGTAATGCAGGCTTTCTTAATCCTACTGTTTTGTTTTGCAATATATAATACCAACATTTTTGAGTTAATGAAAACAAAATATTAGTTATATTTAATGTTTGAACCTTACCACCTAAATGGTCAAAATTGCTCATTCCCACCTACTGTGTCATGAGAATCAACTGCTCTTGATAAGGAAATCCAAAAGCAGAACTTCTCATCTCAATGAATTCGCATATACCTTCAAATATCATTCTTATTTAGATTTTCAAATTAGGTTTTAGCTGAAAAAAGCATTGGCCAGAAGCTACTCAAGTGAAATGTGTAGTTTGCAAGGTGGTTAAGAAGAAAACAGTGAAGTAGCAACTCCTGAGTGAACAGCATAGTGGTGACTCAAGCATGGAAATCCGGATGACCTCTTCTAAAGTATTTATCTGAAATTTTTGAATTAATGCTATTAACAATACTCATATGTGATGATGAAGGGAAGGTACAAGGTAGATAAAAGCTATTTATTTGAGGTGTGGAAAAAATAAGAAATGTTTAAAATCATGAAACAACTTGCTAGTAGTTGGGCCATCTCTAACTCATTGGTTCCTCAGTTCTTATCTCAGTAGCACAACTCCAATTTGCAGCTGGACTCATTTCTCAGTCCACTTTATCCCAACACTAATATTTAATCCATTATCAAATCCTATTATATTTAACTTCAAAATGTATCCCAAATCTGAGTATTTCTGTTCAACTTATCCAATACCCCATTACATTCTACTTGGACAAAGCTCTTGATTGGTCTCAGAACCCTTATTCTTTCTGCAGTGTGGTTGCCACTAGGTAAGAGAAATGTTCCTTTGAAATCTGAGATGATGTTTTTCCTCTTCCCCAAATTGCCAAGAGTTCCCTATCTCAGTCAGAATAAAACTACATGGCTTAACAGGTCCCAGCACGTCTGGCTCCTTGACAGCAACACTCACCTCGTATCCTTATCATCTGTCCCGGATTTACTAATTTTCAGCCACTATGGTCTCCTTACTATGCCTCAAAGGATTAAGGATTACGAATTTTTCTGACTTAAGATGCTTACACTTGCTCTTCCCTCTGCCCAGAGAACCTTCCCTATGTGTACAGAGAGCAGACTTTGTCATTCCATTCCACTTATTCTAGCATCGTCCCATCAAGGACTCCCACCCTGATCATGTTTTATAAAAAGGAACATATTTTTCAGTCTCTGTGAACTCTGGTATTAGTTTCCTATTGCTGTTGTAACAAACATGTTAAATTTGGTGGCATAAACAATACAAATTATTTTCTACAGTTCTGTGGGCCATAAGTCCTACACAGAACTTACCAGGATAATGTCAGTGTTAGTAGTACTGCTTTCATTTTGGAGGGCTCTATGAAGAACCTGTTCCTGGTTTTCCCAGCTCTTTAAGAATGACCATAATCTTTGAAGCTGGCATCACTGGGTCAAATCCTTCTCTTGCTGTCATCCAACTAGTTAGCTTCTGCCTTTACTTCTCTTTCTGACTAACAGATGTTCTTTGTTTTTAGGACTCAAAGGATTGTACTGTGAATGATGAGATCATGTGGAATACACTCCCCGACCCAGGATTCTTAACTTAATCACATCTGTAAAGCCACTTTTGCTATGTATGTTACTATAGTCACAGGTTTCAGGCATAAGGGTGTGGACATATTTAGTAGCAATTATTTTGCCTACCTTATTCTGCTCCATGTTTATTTATAGGACTTATCACCATCTGCTTATTTTCTGTCTCTCTTTTAATTGAAGACATGTTTTTAAATAATAGTCTTTGCATATTTTGTTTGCTGCTCTATCCCCCAGGCCTAGAATCATACCTGAAATCTAGAAAACCCTAAATAAATATTTGTCTGGAGCAGGAAGAATGCCTGTAGGGACCCAGATCAAAATGGGGAGAATGGAAGTAGAGCAAAGTGGCAACTAAGACCTTGCAACAGTCCTCTCTGTCCCCACACACCAAATGAACAGTCACTAGTATATTAAATTGCTTTCACAAATCTAAGCAAGCCAGGCAACAGGTCATATTCATTGGTTATCATATAATAAGAAAAGTTACGTGTAAAACTAGGTCAAGAAGGAAACATTGTCCCTTATCATCATTCCCCCAACTCCAAGCAGTGTGGATAGTGAATGCTCCTGCTTGGGGGAAGGAGAGGTACCCAGTTCAGACTTCAGGTTTAAAACCTAGTATCAGGCCTATGATGGTGAAACCCAGTACTGACTAGAACCCCATGACCTTTGCCCCAGTCTATCGGACTTCTATTCTAACCAGCAACATGTATGACTGGTTGTTGAAATCTTGGTCCATGAGTCCTCTTCAGCAATATGCAGCCAATAGCAGTATGGTCTTTGGTACTCTCCAGTGCTCATCTCAGTGGGCTGTGGACTCAAGGTTTGACAGTATTGTAGTGTTCATGGCTACATGTGTGGCCCATGAGCCTAGAGCTGGTCCTTCCACAGTGATTCTGTACAGAACTAGTTAGGATCCTGCAGGGTCAAATCAAAGGATAGTGACCATGGGTGAGGCATTTGGGATTACCCAGAACACAAGGACAAGCTTTCAAAGACTTTTCAGATGCTTTCTAAATTTATACTGAACAAAACAAGGCAGATTGGAGACAAATCTGGGTTTAGATTATCCTTTAGTGTTGAAACAATGACAATACACTGAGTGGATTCACATCATGTTTGGACTTTCAGTGCCATCTGGTGCTGACATAGTGAAGTGACCAAAGACTCAGAAAATAAGAAGCATACTTGAATTCCTGGAAAGATAGGTACAAAAAGAGTCAGTTATAAAGACTGGAATATATAGGTAATCATTCAATAACCAGAGTATTCATACGCCAAGTGTGAAGAGCTTTCAAGGAACCGTGACCACTCATAACTGTTAAAAAAAGGTGCTCAAAATTAACCAGATAATAACCAAAAATGCGGACACTCTCAGATAAAAAAATAAAAAAAATTTTAAGGAAATTAAATGAGATTGAAGAGAATACAGTGAAGATTCAGCACTACAACAGAGGAAATTAACAGAGAGATGTAATAAATAAAAAACAAACATAAATCATTGAGCTGAAAAATATCTAAATCAAAACTAAAAACACAATAGAAGAATTAATAGAGAATAGATCAAACAGAAGAAAGAATTAGTGTGCTCAAAAATAGGCCATTTCAAAATGCACAAAAGGAAAAGAAAAAAGTAAAGAGAATGAAGAATAAGAAAAACTTACAGGACCTTTGAAAGTATTAAAACAGTAAATATTCAGATTATTGGGTTTTAAGAGGTACTTTAGACTGCCAAAAGGGTAGCAAGCTTATTCAAAAATTAATAACAGTGATATTCCAAAACCTAGAAAAGGATACAATCATCCAGCTACAGGAAGGTCCAAGGTTACCAGTGATATTTAACTGAATCAAGTCTACCCTAACATGGTCCTATAATCAATCTCTTAAAGGTAAGAGATAAAGAAAAGATTCTCAAGGCAGAAAGTGAAAATAAATAACACAGAGAAGCACAGCAATTCACCTCTCAGAAGACTTTTGGCATGGGATTTTCATAGCATTAAAGAGAAAAAGAAATGTTTTAAGTTGCCAAACTTACTATATCCAGGACTGGGGTTGAGGCTCAATGGGAGAGTGCTTGCTTAGCATGTGTGAGGCACCAGGTTGATTTGCAGCACTGCATATAAATAAATCAATAAAATAAAGGTCCATCAATATCTAAAAAAAAAAAAAATTAAAAATATCATGTCCATCAAAATTACTTTTAGAAATGTAGAAGGATAAATACTTTCCCAGACAAATAAAATCTGATAGACTGTATCTCCAATAGGCCATTCTTACAAGAAACATTGAAGGGAGTCCCTGAAATTATAAAACAAAGATGTTAGTAAGAAGATATAAACTACCTGGTAAGAATAATTACACAGATAAATTTAGAATGCTACAATATTGTGAATATAATATATAAACCTTTCATATCTTGAATATGAAGAACAAAAAAATAGAAAATAGATTATTGTCATGTCAAAAGTTTGGCAATATAAAAAAATTTAAAATATTACATCAAAAGTTCAAATGGCAGGGAGAAAAGACATGAAAGTGTAGAGTTTTATTACTTTATTTTCTCTTTTCTTAATCTTTTTATGATCATGGCATTTGCTAAAACTTTAAAGTAGGATATTATGATTAAAATATTTTTTTCATAAGACATGTTCATGTTAAAGGCAAAGGAAATAAATTCTCCAATTATACATGAAATTACTGAAAGGAGAAAGGACACAAATAAAAAATCAACCCTGTGATGCTTATGAGAAACTCAAGTCACCTCCAAGGGCTTGGAGAGAGTATGGCAGAAGAATGAAAGAAGATGCTTCATGCAAATGGAACCCAAAGGAAAGCTGGAGTAGCTATTCTTATGTCAGTTAAAAGAATCAATCAAAAGAGAAAAGGAAGATCATAATATAATGTTAAAGAAGTCAATTCAGTCAGAGAAAATAACAAGGCTAGACTATATTAGCACCAAATATTTTGCACCCAAACATATAAAGCAAATATTAACAGACCTAAAGGGAGAAATGGACTCAAGTACAGTGATAGCAGGGCCAAAAAGGACAAGAAGGAAGTATGACCCCATCTGATTTTATAATATGCTTCAAAGTTGTAGTAATCAAAACATCATGATACTGGAATAAATACAGACACAGAGACTAATGTAGAATGTGGTGCCTAGAAGTAAACCCACAAATCTGCAGCCACTCAATTTTCAATGTTCTGTGCTAAGAACATGCAATGGAGAAAGCATTCTTTTCAAAAAAACTAGTGCTGGGAAAATTGGATATCCACACAAAAGAATGAAACTAGACCCCTTACTCTCACCAGGTACAAAAATCAACTCAAAATGGATTTACAAATTAAATGTGAGAACTGAACATATAAAACTACAAGAATAACATATAGAAGAAATGTTTCAGGACATTGGAATATGCAAGGATCTTTTGGGATAAGACCCTTAAACTACAGAAAACAAAAGCAAAAGTAAACAAACAGGATTACACTAATCAAAATTGCTTCTGCACAGAACAAGAAGTAATCAACAGAGAGAAGAACCAGCATACAGAAAGGCAGATGTATTTTCAAACTCTACCTCTGATAAGAAGTTAATATCTGGAATATGTAAAGAACCCCAAATATTCAATAGCAAAAATAGGAAAACAAATAACTAGATCAATAAATGGACAATAAACCTTAATAGACATTTCTCAAGAGAAGACATGAAAATAGCAGATATATGAAAAGCTACTGAAAATTACTAATCATCAGGGGGAAACAAGGCAAAACAACCATGATCCATCATCTCACACCTACTAGAATGTGCATAATAAGAAAGATTAAAAATACAAGTGCTAGTGAGGATGTGGAGAAAAGGGACACTTGTACACTTTTGGAAGAAATGTAAATTAGTATAGCCATTGTGAAAAACAATATGAAGATCTCTAAAAATTAGAAAGAGAACTATTACATGATCCATGAATCCCACTCCTGTTTACACATCCAAAGGAAGTGAAATCAGTATGTAGAAGAGACATCTGAATGCCTATATTAATTTCAACATGATTTACAATAGTCAAGAAATGGAAATAATTTGAGCGTGTGTCTGTTAACCAGCAAGTCAATAAAAAATACATGTAATACATATAATACCATGTTGTATATACTATTCAACATTTAAAGAATGTGAAACACTATCATTTGTGATAACTCAAATGGAATCTGTGATCATTATGTTAAGTGGAGTAAGCCAGGCCATAAAGATAAATACAGGATCTGAGTCATGTATAGTCTAGAAAAGATGATCTCATAGAAGTTGAGTACACACTGTTGGTTACCAGAGGGTGGTGAAAGGTTGGTCAATGGTTACTATTTATAGACAGGAGTAGGAAGTTCTGTTTCTGATGTGCGATTGCACAGTATAACTATTGATGATGATAATGTAGTGTATATTCCAAAAACCTTGGATTTTGAATCCTTTTATCAAAAACAAATTATACATGTTCAAGAAGTTTGATATGATTAAACCGGTTGGAACATTTCAAAACATAAACATATTAGAATGCCCCAAGTTACCTCATAAATATGTGCACTTTAATGTTTTTATGTATGAATTAGAAATAAATTTTAATTAAAAAAGAAGTATATGTTAAGTGAATATATAAGTTAAATATATTTAATAAGTAAAATGAATATTTATGACTAAGTATATTATACTCAATATTGAAATCAGCAAATATTACTTAAGACATTTATTATTTCATTTGAATAAGACTAGAATTAAAGTAAGTGTAGTAAAATAACTTGTCATATATTTTTCATTATAGCAATCTGTCTGCAAGCTACCCTTCCTTCTATACCCACCCAAGAAATTATATGTTAAGTAAATAAAAAACAGCAAATGTTGTACTGGGAGTTTTTAACTAGATGAAATGTATATTTGTAAAAACCACTTTACTACCATAGCAGCATGTTAGCTCTAAAACAGACTATTCTCAAGAGTCTAGTGCATGAGAAAGAGGAACTAGAAGTCCAAATATTTTGGGCTAAGAGTATTGTGTGTCACTGTCTTCCAACTGAAAAGTGCTAATGCTCACTGAAATAATTAAATTATCATCTGAATGCATTACATTCTTCATAATCTTAAATCTATACTGACTTTTATCATTTAATTTAACTTTATTATTTTTCAGGGATTGCATGCAAACATCTAAATCTTCCTTTCTATTGGCTTTAAAATCTTGCCTATACCAAAAAACATAGAGCATCAAAAGATAGAATGCTAAACATCCCAACAAATATTCCCAAAGCTCTAGTAATGAATACTTGCAATTCACTTCTGTTCATATACCACATGACCATTTACAGTGGAATATATATTGTGTCAAATTTAAATAAGTCCATGTAGCTGTATAAATTCTTCTAAAAAACAAATATTTAGGTTGTCTGATCTGAATGTGGTTGCATTATTAATTTTATAGTTTCACCAATGGTTTCTATTCTTGTACAATTTTCTTTAAGATAAGTTAGAAGAAAATTTTAAATTAATGAAACGATAGGTTGGTTATACTGATTATAGACCTAATGGTAGAAGCACTTAGGAATATATGTGGAGCTTTAGGATCAAATGATGGGATAGTGATCATAAACTCCTATTTAGTACAGTTCACCATATTCTCCATCCATGTTCTATGAAAGGAAAGAGTCCACTGTTGATGGTGACTATTGCCTCTCCCCACCCAGGACCACAGACCTCCAATGATGAGGCCAAACCTGGAGAGTTCCCTGTACAGGGCTTCTGATTTGAATGTGATTCTTTTCTACTGTGTACTAGACCCTCTGTACCTCTGTCCCAATTCATGCATTCTCTCCTTGCTATGCTCTGTTCTAGATCCCAGAGCAGCTATCAGTAACTCAAAATCTAAATTAATTAACATTAGAATGAGCATGAACTTCTCAAAAAAATGACATAAACGTCTGGAGAGTTTATCAAGGGAAGTATGAACAAGAGAGGAAGGCAGCTCAGGATGAAGATGGAGAAGAGAATTCCTCTGGATTAAAATAGTCACAATAGCAACTTTCGAATGTACTTAGATAAATGCAATATTGTGATTATGTTTGTGCAAATACATTTAACAGTTTTATGACTTATGATACTTGGGATGAACTAACATTGAAAGACCATAAGTCATTCCCACTATTTGGGATTCTGTTTATCCCTACTCATTTTGATAAATGATGTTGTTTTCTCTCTCTCTCTCTCTCTCTCTCTCAACACTTACCATTTTCTTTTTTACTTTGGAGAAAGAAAATTAACTATACAACAATGATTACAAGTAACAAAATAACATTGATAAACAGGTGGTACACTTAAAAAATTTCGACTCCTGGAGCAGAACTTCCAGAAACCCTTCACAAATAAGTCCTTATACCTTGATTTATTGCCTTTAAATTTTAATTTAGTATTTTAATTAGGAAATAATTAAACTGCTAATGATTTTAACAAATAACTTAAATTCTCTTTCTTAAAAATATTTGTTTAGTTGTTCATGGACCTTTATTTTATTTATTTATATGCAATACTGAGAATCTAACCCAGTGCCTCACAGATGCCAGGTAAGTGGTCTTGCACTAGGCCACAACCCCTGTCTCTAAATTCTTTTTTGATTGCATTTTTTTTTCAAAGATTTGTCATACACTTTCTTTAACTGATTTAAGATATGAAATGCAAAGTGTTAAGCTAAGATATTTAGTTTAATATTTTACATCCAGTGGAATATTGACTACTAATACTTGTTACCTAGATACTTGTTCAATCGGGGCGCTTTTATAATCAAAGAGTACTTTGATGCAGGGACCATGTCATAAAATAATAATAATAATAATAATAATAATAATAATGAACAGACTTTTACAAAAAAAACTGGCATATCTCACTGTATAAACAAATTGTTCCAACACAGATCTTTCTCCTATGGTTTTCTTGAAATATGATCTGATACCATAAAATTAACGAATGATTCAACAGTTCTTTTGGTTTTGTTTTTATTTCATTTTGCTAGTGCTGAAAAACTGGCAAAGATTAAGTATTTTCCCAGGGGCTTGACAGATGTGACATTTGACACATAGTAGTAATAGTCGAATTCTGTTTTTCTTTATTCCACTTATATACAGCATGAGTTAGAGGTAAATAGGATAACTAAAACACTATATACATAATATGTCTGATAAATTTGTTATCTATCCACTGTGATAATGGTTCCAGGTATTTTCAGTGGTGGATCTTCTTGGCCAATTGGATTTAGAGGGGTAGGATGCAAGTGTTACCAGGCAAAACACAAATTCATTGCTTGTATAAATCCCTGGGATAGACGGCATTCCACCACACTTCTAATTTCACTCAAAACCTCACTGCATCAAGGAGATGTCTCTGATCCCCTTCTCAGGTTCATACCTCTGTATTTCCCCAGTTAAATCAAGACCTTTATGAGCAGCAATAGAATCAATAGTCATCTTTTGGAGCACTTATCACCATACATATTGGTAAAATCATTTACATAACCAAATAATTACTATTTGCCCCACTAGAGCATGAATTTCATGAAATTGAGAATTCAGTGAGCTACTGATTCTCAACACATACCCAGTACTAAGTGAAACATTAGGCACATTTTAACTGCTCCACACATAGCTGGGGAATGAGTAACTAAGTAAAAGGAATTATGAAATTTTACATTCTGATTTCATGGAGGCTGCCAGTGACTTGCCATTAGAAATCAATTGTTACAGAGAACTAGGTCTCCCGTAATAGAAGTCAAGTACAAGTTTTCATTCTTATTTACTAATGCTAGCAGATTTATCAATGTTTGTCTGATAAATGTCAATATTGATTACTGTTCAAACATTAACCTGTGACAAGACCTCTTTAATCCACAGGTGCTATCACACTTCCTCAACATTATCATGAGTCAATAAGTATTTCATCTACAAAAGTGTGTGTTGCAATGCTAAATGGAAATGTGAAGCCCTTTGTTCAAAAATATTATTATGAAATTCAAGTATACAATGGAAGTAAACCAAGAGGTGACCCTATGCATCTTCATGGAATAGATACTCATAAAGCTTTCTGTATGAGTGAAGGATAAGCCTCTGGGTTTATTTTATTTTTACAATTATAACAAAATTCTCGTTTCTTCTTGTTTTCTCATTCTCTCCTCTTTCTCTTCCATAATATCACACTCTGAGATTTATACAGGGCAAGTATTGTCACTAGAGGAACTGAAGAATAGACAGATATTTGTATGGAAAACAAGCAACCATCATCACTGGACATCAAAAGAAAGAAATTAAGAGCCCCTCCTCTTTATGGTCTGTTCATTCTGAAACTCTGGTAGGTTTGTCTTATCAGCATGCTGTTCGAATGGAGCATTGAGCATCACATCTCTGGAATTTTTATTGTCATTTTTCCCCTAGCATGTTGACTGCTGAAATGAAAACCAAAGCTGACATTCATTGGAGTTGTAACACTCTATTTTGGAAGCTCAAGAGTCACTACTTCTACATTCATCACTTACTTGGCAAAATTCCTTCCTTTCTTCCCCTTCACTTACTTTTGTGTATCATTTGTCTTAATTTCTGTTCTTCTCATTAGACGGTTAAATTCTTATTTAGACAGAATTATGATTATAGCTCTTCTTCACAATCTCATAAATAGCATAATGTTTTAAAATGATTCTGCATATGATATATAGTTGTTAAGATAATAAGTGATGCATAAACAAATTTCTCATTTATAAATCATGAGTTTTCATTCAGGTTTTTTTTTTTTTTTTCATTTTCCATTGCTTAAAGAAATTGTGGGAAAAAGATTTTCCAATGTTAACTCTCAGAACCTCCTTGATACTTTCGAAAACAAAATGATGACAACACTCCCATAGTTTGTGACTTAGTAGGTCTGAGATGAGACCTTAGAATTTTTAAGCTGATGCTATGGGTGGCTAGACTGTATTTTGAGTCGTAATACAGGTTATGGAGATAGAAAGTCTACTCATCTGCAAAGTTTTCCTAAGAGACAGAGTAGACATGTGGTTGGTGTAGGTGAGCTCCCCAGTGGACACATTCAGAAGGTTGTAGAGCTGGAAAACTTGGTGTCATTCCAACTTGAGCTAGCACGGACTTCCTGGGATATTTCTGTCAGAGCTCAGACTGAGTGTGAGGGCTGTTACACACTTTTAGAAAGGGGAAAGAGAGTGAAAAGGGTAGGAAGGATCAAAAAGAGATCAGACTTCATAACTTTGTAAAACAAAATTTCATCTTTCCTTTTTTCTCACCATTTGAATCAGAATAGTGATCAGAACAAAGAATGAAGTAGCTTTAAGAGTAGAAGCACTGTCTAAGGGGCAACACCTTAGCATGTTTAATGTCTTTGTGCAAACATACAATTATAAAAAGAATGACCCTGTTTGGTACCTTTCTGCTGGGCCAAAGTGAATTGAGGAAATAAAATCATGAGAATTATTACATTAAATTAGCTGAATTAAATTTTTTTCATAGACTGTTCTGATAGACTAACTTCATAGATATTCTGAAAACCAAGCTTATTATGTAGTATTTTCACCTTTGTGCTGCATGGCTGTCTTGGATCTGGAGCCTCTATAGCCATATGCAGTTGTGGTAATAGAAGTGAATATAATGACTTGAAAAAAGTAGTGGCTTTTTTTTTTTTTATCGACAGATAGCAATTCCATATATTTGTGGAGCATGGTGTGATGTTTGATCTGTGTATACATTGTTGAATGATCAAATCAAGCTAATTAACATACATATCACTCTTCAATGTATCCTTCCTTCATTTTGTTGTGGTAAGAATATTAAAAAAATTAACCTTTTACAAATTTTTATTATGAACTATGGTTGCGGTCCAATGCAGTAGGTCACCAAAACTTACTTCTCTTATCTTCCTGAGTCTGTTTCCTTTGATCAACATATTCCTTCTCCCATCCCTTCCTGGTTCACCACCCAATCCCTGTTCAGTCTCTGGTAACTACTTTTCTACTTTCTTCCATGAAATTGACTTTTTGGGTTCCATGTATGCATGACAACACATATTATCAGTGCAAAGATACTTAATATAGAATCTCCCAATCCCCCCCCCCCCCCGCAAGAAACACTATGAATAGAATTATAATGTAATCCACCAGTCTGACTGCTTATCATATATCTCAAAGGGTTGAAATCAGTGTATTGAAGGGGTATCTGAACATCCATGATTATTTTAGCATTATTCACACTAGCTAAGATTTGAAATCAATTTATGTGTCCATCAACAATCAAATGGATTTAAAAACATGGATAAAATATACAGTGGAATACTATTCAGTCTTTAAAACCAAGAAAATAGCAACATTTGTGATGACAGGGAGGAAACTATGCTAAGTGGAATAAGCCAGGCGCTACAGTAACTTTCGCCTTGTTTAGTTCATTCAGCATCAATATCTGGTTGGAGGAAAGATGAAATATTAAGTTCCCATGATATGAGCATATGAGATACAGTCACAAGAAGAGAGACATACACTTTCTTATTAGGCAGCTGGATCCTACATCACCTAAAATGTGGTGGGGAGGTTGACAGTTTCCACTGAGTAATTCAAGTTCATGGTCTAATTAAATTATGTAAGCGATAGCTGTGCTAATATTCTAAAACAAACATCATCTGTACTTATAAAGTATTATGGCAAAAGATATGAATCATCACTGCATTAGCTACTCACTTACATTTGATTGAAGTTAATTTACCTAAAAATCATTGGATTTGTAAATAGTAGTCTTGAGAGAGCATTTTCTAGTTGTCTCATGTTTCTCTGCTGATTTCATTATTTTCTGGCCTATCTGTTAAGGATAAAACTTTGGTAAGAGACATAGTGTACTACCAGAGTAGAGAAAAGAGTAACACATTACATAATAAAAAATATTTCCCTTTGGAGCAAAATTAAGGTAGTTGTTCTCATAGGCCATTAAAACAAAAAGCAGTAATTTTCCTAAGGTTGGGGTCCTTCAGCTGAGATGAAAATTTGTGTCATATGCAGTGTTCACTTGTGTTCATTTCAGCTATTACCCTGAGGAGTTACAGGGGAACAAAGAAAAGTGAGCCAAACGTGGTTATTGTTATGTTTTCAATATTAGACGTCCCCCAAAAGTTCATGCAAGAAGAGTTAGAGGACAAATGACAGGGTTATGAGATTCTAAATAGAAGAAAAAGTAGGTCCAAACCTTCAACATGTTGGCTTAGGATCAGACTTCCTTAACAGGACTCCCATAGCACAAGAAATAAAAGCAAGAATCAACAACTGGGATAGATTCAAACTAAAAAGCTTTCTCTCAGCAAAGGAAACTCTCAGTAATGTGAAGAGAGAGCCTACAGAGTGGGAGAAAATCTTTGCCAACCATACTTCAGATAGAGCACTAATCTCCAGAATCTATAAAGAACTCAAAAAACTCTACACCAAGAATACAAATAATCCAATCAACAAATGGGCTAAGGGAATGAACGGACACTTCACAGAAGAAGATGTACAAGCAATCAACAGATATATGAAAAAATGTTCAATATCTCTAGTAATAAGGGAAATGCAAATCAAAACCACCCTAAGATTTCATCTCACCCCAATTAGAATGGCCATTATCAAGAATACAAGCAACAATAGGTGTTGGCGAGGATGTGGGGAGAAAGGTACACTCATACATTGCTGGTGGGGATGCAAATTAATGCAGCCACTTTGGAAAGCAGTATGGAGATTCCTCAGAAAGCTTGGAATGGAACCACCATTTGACCCAGCTATCCCACTCCTTGACCTATACCCAAAGGACTTAAAATCAGCATACTACAGAGATACAGCCACATCAATGTTCAGTACTGCTCAATTCACCATAGCCAGATTGTGGAACCAACCTAGATGCCCTTCAGTTGATGAATGGATAAAGAAAGTGTGGCATATATATACAATGGAATATTACTCCACAATGAAGAATGATAAAATTATGGCATTTGCAGGCAAATGGATGAAATTGGAGAATATCATGCTAAGTGAGATAAGTCAATCTCAAAAAACTAAAGGACGAACGATCTCCCTGATAAGCAGATGAGGACATATAATGGGGGGTGGGAGGGATTACTGTTAGGGTTAGGGTTAGGTTTAGGGTTAGGGATAAGAAGGATGGTAAGAATGGAGGAAGGAAGGACTGTGTAGAGGGGAAAGAGGGGTGGGAGGGGTGGGGGGGAAGGGAAAAAATAATGAATCAAACATCTTTGCCCTATGTAAATTTATGATTACACAAATGGTATGCCTTGACCTCATGTACAAATAGAGAAACAACATGTATCCCATTTGTATACAATAAAAAAAATAAAAATAAAAAAATAAACCTACTCAGTGCATTTATCCCCCGAGAGGGATTAACTGGATGGTAACTATAGGTCTGGTGTGATTGGAGGAGGTGGGTCATTGGGGCATGCCTTTGAGGCATATATTTTGTCTTTGATAAGGACATTTGTTTTGTCCTGAGGGCTCTCTCTCTCTCTGTACTTCATGGTGCTATGTCCTGAACTGGTTTCCTCCACCACACACTTCTGCCATGATATTGAGGCTTACACTGGGCCCCAAAGAGTGAAGTTGGATGTCTATAGATTGAGACCTCTGAAACTGTGAACCCCAAAATAAAAGTTTCCTCCTCTAATTGTTCTTGTCAGCTCTTTTAGGTCCCAGTGGTGAAAAGGCTGACTAAAACAGTCATGTTGCTTCCTTTCCCCTTTGTCTCTGAATCAAGAGTCTTGTGTTTTCTGACAGTGTCCATGAAACTGCCAAAACTAACATGTTAGATAGGGTAGATATCATACAATTAACTGCTCTAATAATAATAAAGGAAGGAAAGTAGGAAGAAAGAAATAATATTTGTAAAGTGCAGAAATAAAAACACTATTTGTGGTTTGTCTATTTTTTAAAATAATAAATAGATAACTACTTTTAAAATATTGCTGTTTTCTTAAAAAGCTTCTAAGAATTCTTAGAATGCCTTTTCAGAAAGACAATATTGATTTGAAAGCTGCTTTTAGCTATCAGACCTAGTCTCTGCATTAAAACTGCAACCCAAAATACAACATTAAAATAAAAAATTATATTTATGCTCATTAAATGCAATCGCAAACACATTAGATTCATGATTTGTTTTTTTCCCACCATTCTTTTTAATTCCAAAGATATTTCTTTCATTTACTTCCTCAAGCATAAAGATAAACCTTAACTAGACAATATAAAATTTATTTTATATTTTCAATTCACCAGTGTCTCAAAATTTAAAATAGGTCACTAACCTTATTCAGGTATGGATGGAAACAGTCTGTTTGAGTAAGAATTTAGTTTTCAATCAACATGAGAATTATTCAATCTATTTTTTCTACTTTGCTATGAAGATAGGAATCAATTTCCTTGTAAACCTTTTCATATGTAACCAAAACTTTTTACATTAAGAATGGTAGGAAAAAGATCAAGCAATGTAATTCAGGTTTGATCTAAAAAAGTTAAGAAAACACACAGCAACCTTATACCTTAAGTGCACAGAGCATGATGGTATACAACTGGAAGGGAGCAAGAGAAAAAGAATGAATAAACTGAAGATCACATTTTCTTTAACTCTTGATTGTTTTGCAGAATAAATGTATTTTCTGAAACATCACTGACTAAATGAATTTATTCAACCTCATTTTTCCCCTGATTTCATCCTTTCTCTTCCCACTTCTAATTTTCTGGAGCTAAGAAAGGTTGAGATATAGTTAATTAGTAGAAATATCAGTAACAGGTTAATTTTACATAATAGGAAGCACTCTCGCTTCCTTAGGGAAAAAATAATAATATCATTTTGAAAGGTAGATGTTTTACAGCATAAATAGAAAGATAAGAAATAGGCCACTATGAGGAGCATTTCTAGTCCCCAGAATGATATCTCCATTGCTGTTGTCCCAGATGCTTCCACCATTGCCTCAAGTAACATGGACTTCAAAATCACAGTTTTCTCAGTTTGTCTCTGGAGCAAACTAAGTGTCTTGCATCTTGCCTTTCTCCTTGCTTAGTTCAGTTTATAATTAACCATGATGAGGACAACTGAAAAAAAAAATGATTTTGGATCACCTCCTACTCCCAACCTGATCACTAGTGACAATGGAAATGTAATTTTTAATTTTCCAAAACTCTAGCATAATGTAGATAAGAATGAGATTAGGAATTAAAAAAAAAGATGGCTGGGTCAAACAAATTAATGTAAATTATGCTTTCTATCTTCATATTTATGGAGAGTGAAGCACTGTGGACATTTTCAAATTTCATCTCATACTCATGAAAGGAGAACCCTTCCCATTCCACTGTTCTTCCCTCCATTTTTCTGGTTTCCAACTGCCCCATGCTCTTTTGCCCAACTTACTTTGTTTAAGCTTCTATAAACCATTAGATCCTTCACTTTGGAGTGTGGCTCATTTCACTTAGCATGATGTTCTCCAGTTCTATCCATTTACTAGCAAGTGCCATAATTTCATTCTTTATATCTGAGTAAATCTCTCTCTCTCTCTCTCTCTCTCTCTCTCTCTCTATATATATATATATATATATATACATATATATATATATATATATGTATATGTATATATTCACCCATTCATCTGTCAACAGGCATCTGGGAACTGGGCATCTGGGGTGGTTCCATAACTTGGCTATTGTGAATTGTGCTGTTATAAATATTTATGTGCCTGTATCACTGTCATATGCTGATTTTAGTTCTTTTGGATAAAAACTAAGGAGTGGCAGAGCTGGGTCATATAGTGATTCTACTCCTCATCTTTTGAAGAATCTACCATTGCCTTCCAAAGTGTTTGTACTAATTTTCAGTCCTACCAACAATATATGTATGTAATTTTACCCCACATCTTCACTAGTTTTTATTATTTGTATTCTTGATGATTGTCATTTTGATTAAAGTGAGATGAAATCTCAACCCAGTTTTGATTTGCTTTTCCCTGATTTCTAGAAATGTTGAACATTTTTTCACATATTTGTTGGCCATTTGTATTTCTCTGAGCACTTATTTTTTAAAAGTAAATTTTTAGCAAGTTATACTGTACAGAGTTATGTTTATTGTTTGGTAACTGCTTGACAACATTTAGACATATTTAATTGATTTTAATCAAATTTGGTATTTTGTAGAGAGGTCCATCTTTTTAGGTACTGTTATTATAGTAATGAAAAGTATGCTCTTCAATCTTTAATGTTCTATGATAACTAGAAGATAATTTTTGTGTAATTTACATGCAGACTTAAAAATCATATACTGAAATATAATTTCAAAATTTTTTACCAAAATTTATTTGCTTTTATTGGAATGTAGTTTTTCTTCACATAAAAGGACCTTTTTTGAGGTACTGACTATTCATTCCAGTCATAAAGAGTTTCCTACAGTTTTTACACTTTCATTCAATCATTTCAATTTTCATGCCTTACCATTTCCTAACATTGATGACTATGGGGAAGATTTATCTAGTTCACAAGACTATTTTACATATGATTTGCAATCAAAACTCAAAAGAAATAAGGAAACTTGCAAAATCCCAAGTTAACTCATTGGTAGGGTAAGATATAGAAAGAATTGAAAAATAATATTGTTTAGTAAAACAAAATCCATTCTCAAGGGTTTAATTTCTAACCAATGTCCTGTTTTCTCTTTATTTCAGTCTTGATTTCTAAGGCATACATTCAACAGGATGACATATGATTCTCAGATATAGACTATGAAGAACTATTACAAGGAAGTCATTCAGGAAGTTGTGATGAGTATTAATATTCATTTTTCAAATGCTCTGCCTATATATCTCTCTTATATCCATATATTTTCTAAAAATGGGAATACATTTGTTTTGCTTACCATTTATTAAATATGTCATATCTAATCATAAAAGATAATGCAAAAATTGGCAAATTACTTTTTGCATTTCAAAGTTTTAAAATTTCATTATAATTATTTTTACATGCATATTAATTGCTGACAAAATTTTAATTTTAAACAAGAACAAAAGTTTATATTTCTCTACAAAAGAGTATTATATATAATGCACTACCATATGATACACAGATACAACAATAACTCTTTATTTGTATCCAATTCTGTCACTGCTTTCTCTAGGAGCACCAGTGAAGTTATGGGGGCAAATATTTGTTCAGAGTAAATACTACTTCTCCAAGCCTCCCTAGCAACAATATGTTACCAAGGGTCTCATTTCCAGCCAATGCAATCATAAAAATGATGTGTATACCTGGTTCTCATCTTTCAATGGAAGGAAGCATTCTTCTCCATTTTATTCCTCTTTCAGAATATAGATTGTGGAGTGATTTCTCTCATAGCATACAAATGAGTTCAACTCTTTAAAAACATTGAGCATCCAGACAAAGAACCTAAGTTTCTGATGATTATGTAAGGCAGAGCAATCATAGAAACTCAGAAATTTGTGTTAAGAAATTTGCTTTGATAATACATCATTGCTCTATGTATTCTAATTAAGAAAATTGAATTTTCTTCAGTCTCAGGGTTTGATTACTATCTTAATTAGTCATTTAAATATAATCCAAAATTTTTCATTTTATACATCCATTTATTCTAAAATTAGCAACAAATGTATAAAAATAGTTAATAAGAGAACAATCAACGTTTGTGTGTACACCTCATCCATTGCATTTAATTAAATGCTATGTAATTTACCAATAGTGTCTGAGATTTTGAAATGTCTCTTGGAACCCAACTTTAATATATGAATACTACTATTATACAGGACACAGACACACCCTATTGAAATATATGGGCTCTGAAATAAAAGGACCTTGTTGGAAAATCTTTGAGCAAATGATTCAGATAACTGTCAGAATTCTAGAGCTATTATGACTAAACTTTACCAGTGTCATTACAATTTTATAGATCCTTATGTCCTCATTTAAAGTTTCAAAGAATTTTAAATTCTAACTATAATAAATATCATTTACCTGAGGGAAAATGTTTGATATGCTCAAATATAATACTAGGTGCCAACATTGGTCATATAATAACTTTGTGATACATTAAACCTTCTTTGAAATTCAATTTAGAATCTCTCTCACTCTCCCCACCAAACCCAGGTTTGAATTTCCTTCCTTTTTCATTATGCTGATTATGTAAGGAACCTCCCGATGGATAGAATGATCAAATAGGTACTGAAGAGGGAGTATGTCATCCCCCAAATAGTGGTAGACTGGAAGTAGGGATATGAATATTTTAGTTTTGATCCTGCCACTAGTTAGCAAAACATTTATCATTCTGAGCGTTATTATTATTATTAGTAGTAGTAGTAGTAGTTTTAGTACTGGGGATAGAACCCAGGAGCACTGTACCACTGACCCACACTCCCAGGTCCCCTCCTTTTTAAAAGTTTTTAAAATTTTGAGACAGGGTCTTGACCTCACTAATTTGCTAAGGCTAGACTTGAACTTGTGATCCTCCTGCCTCAACCTCCCAAGCCCTTGGGATTATAGGCATGCTCCACTGCATCTGGTTGAGCTTTATTATCTGCTTTAAAGTATCGTAGTTAGACAAGATGATCTTCATAATTTCTCTATTCTCTCTATGTAATTTCATATTATAAGTTATTTTATATGAATGTATTGAATTATGTATAGTATATATATCATTTTTTTTAGTGGATGGCACTTTAAAAAGAAATCTATGTGTAGCCAGAAAAATGTGTAGGTGTTAATTATTAAGTAGAGCTATACTGACATCCTTTGGTGAGGTTTTGGTTGGTTATAATTTAATATGGTGATAGATAAATAGGGAGTTGAACAATTACATGGTTGATAAGTAGACAGAACTCTTCAAATCTATTTAAATCTGTCCATAGGCTAATTTGGGTATGAAATTCATATTTCTGAGAAATAAAAGAAAAAAAGAGATTAGATAAAGTCCAAATCAAAATATTTTAATTATACTAATTACATATTAAATTAGTAATAAAACATTTTGTCTATAAAAATATTGAAATACAAAACTGGTAAGACTAAGCAGATAAGACTTGCAAATTATGAGCAAGGTATTTTCTCCTTGTGACAATAAACAACAACAACAGAAACGTAATTGGAGAATCAAGGAGAGAAAGTTCACTAGAACAAACAAATAAATAAACATTTGAAACTGCAAAAACTATCACTCTGGTAACATATCAGTTCTGATGGCAGTTTGACTTGGCACTCCGGCTAATACTTGGGAGTGTGGTGTCAGGATGGTACAGGAAAATATATGCCAGAAGGAAAAAAGGAAGTATCTATTTAAAAAAAAAAAAAAATTGCAAGAAAAGCAATTGCAGAATCCAGTTCCTGGGATTGTATTATGGACACAGGCGGATTAGATTGGGCTGATTACCTTAGCTTGAAACAGAGAGTCTTTCTGCCCTGCGGGGGAGGGGACGCCTTTCAAGCAAAGCCCTCCTCTCGGATGCGCCCTCCCCTTGCATTCACTTGCAAATCGCTGTGTGCTCACAGAAGCAAGCACTTCCCCAGTCCTAACCTTCCCATGGCGAGTGCTGCAGCTCTATCAGCAGAACCTTTCTCTCCGTGTGAGCAAGGGCTTTCCCCCCCTTTCCTTTTCTTTCTTTCTTCTTTTTCTTCTTCTTTTTTTTTTCCCCTTTAATCAGAAGCACTGAATGAAAGCCAATCAGAGAGAGAGCTCGCCCCCGTTTTCTTCGGTTCCCTGCCGTCCAGAGTTAAAAGTGATGCTGAGAGAAAGCTTGAGTTAGATTGAAGTAGAATCAGTGACAGAAAATAATAGCAGAAAACAAACAAAAAGGGGACATAGTGACAATTTCTCCAGGGTTATTTTGGCTGGAACCAACTTCCGCTATCCAGAAGCTGATAAAAAAGGTAGGAAGACTTCACCTCTTTTCTTTAACTCCCTTAAGGTCTTTTTCTTTTCTTCCCTCGGGGGACATATGTTTGTTTTTAAGTTGTATTTAACAATTATTTCAAAATAATTATCTTTAATAAACAAATAGCAATACAACTCTTTATAGTAGATTCCAGAAAAGCTGTTTGGAATGTCTATACAGGTATTGCAAAGCTGGATAAATTATATATTATGCTCAACAGTAGATCATGCTATTAGAGTTTGCAAATTCATTCACTCTGAACAAATGCTAAAAAATATCGTGGAGTATAATTTGTCATGCTCATATTTGCTTATTTTAAAAATCAGTGTAAGAAAGAACATTGCTGCTGTGAACTCTAACATCACCTAACATTACTTTGCATTCCATATGAATGGATTCACTCTGCACTTATTCATAGTTATAGTTCATTGTATCTTCAATATAAAGAGAGATGACAGGCAGAAGAGAGATTCCTTGAAGCTGTCAATGGTCACTAAGCATCTACATATACAGTAGATTGACATTCATCAGAAATAAAATAGGCATAATGCCTATATTCACATTTTACATCTGAGTGGGAAGTATGAGGGGGGCTAGATTAAGTGGGGGAGATTAAATGCATGTAGTCAGCAGTTGCAGCATTTATTGTCTCTGCTGCAATAAAATCCATATTTTATGTGGTGTTAAATTAATGCAGCATATTGTAAGTCTAAATGCCTGTCCCCAACAAGTAACTATTGATAGCATTGTAAGTATGGGTAAAAACAGTAGTCTGCAAGTGTTTTTATGCCACCACCATAAAAACCTGCTATCTCTTTATCATTAAAAAAGGGAAGTCTATAGGTACACTCAAAGACAAACATCATTTAAAAACCAACCTATCATCTTTTGCTTTCAGAAAAGCAGATCTGTTTCCTATAATTGTGGTCCTTCATTTCAGTAAAAGCTTTTATTATCCAAATCTGCACATCCATTACTTCTCAGGTTTTTGGAGATGCATTATTTTTTTCTTATTTTTTTCTCCTGAAGGATCTATATTAAAAATAATCTGTCCCTCTGATGCTGACAGCTGTTATACTTCAATGCATATGTTAGTAGACTTTCTCCCTTCACACCATCCCCCTCTCTATATTTCTTTAAACGTAGCTACAAGAGCTTCTCTGTGGTGAATAACACTTGGCAAGAGTGTGCTCATTTTTTAGGTCTGGTATGGTGAGGATTTTTAATTAGTAGAACTTTCATGAAAACATTATGTCATTGACAGAGCTGCATGTTCATTTTTAGTTAAGGTGGTGAAGAAAAAAGGAAGAGGTTACAGCCTAGAAAAATGGGTAAATAAGTTGCAGGATAATCTGTGCCCCTTTGCCCCCAGTGTAGTAAATGGCACATATGTATTCAATGTGCAATGCATAAGGAAATAGGGACTTATGTGGGAAGGGAGGAGTGAAGGGATGGGTAAGTGAACAAATATAAACAGCCTGTGTCTGGTTGAGGGACACATCAAATGCAAAGCCACCCTGATGATAAAAATATAAAGAAATGCTCCTTTCATTTGCTATCCCTTTTTTTTTTTTTTTTTTTTCTTCTTGGCTGTGTTTTTAAAGTATGAGTCAATGTCTGCTTTCATTAAATCAGATACTTCTTTGGTTTCAAATACTTGCTGCTAACAAATTGACTTCCCTGGTGAATGCCTTTGCCTTCCCTGACTCCCGTCAAATAATAGAATTCCATTCACTTGATGTTAGGGGGAAAAACCAAGGAAATGGGAAAACAATGTAAACTGTATGAGAACCCATGTACGTGTGCATATATGTGAGGGTAATGGTTAAATTACCAGATACCTGATTAAGCCTCCCGGTGATATTCCTTGATATTTATATATTAAAAAAACAACTGTTTATTATGAGAAATAGTAGTACACAGGTTTCAGTTTAATATTTTACTGTTAGGTTTTTACCTACACTGAGGTTTTCTTTACAAAAAATAAATGAATGAATTTCTGTCTAGGAAGATACACATTTCTGGCACATTATTAAGACAGTTCACGTAAAACAGAAAAGAATGATTTTTTAATGTTAAAATTAAAATATTTGAAACTGGAAAGGTAATTTGCAAAATACGTGAACCCTGATGAAAATATAGGGTGAAGGTCTTGACCTTCACTTAATTTCTCATTGAAACAAATAACTAAAGCAAAGTATATGTTATCTAGGGAATTTCTTGCCATATGACTTATTTCCTATGTTTCTTAACCTACTTTGCAGCAACTGATAGCACCATGTCCTCCTGGAATATGTCATTTTTATACCAAATCATTCCACTAGGCTGCAGCACAGCAACAGCAGTGGCTCTGGTGATGCTGATTCAGCAGCAAAGTGAACCATATTTTTGTTAAGTGTTATTATCAGTAACAATGTTGCACAGTAAGCAATTAATACAAATCAGGGGTTTAATTCAACTATAGTCTAGCTCTTGGGCTTAAAAAATATTAACCAGAATGTATTCTGATTTTTGCTATGTAAATTGCATTCTAATACTGTTGCCACATTAGAAGTGCTTGTAAATTACTGAAACAAAGTCTGTAGAGAGAAATATAAAAATTATTTATGCCAACTAAAATTAATTAAATTCAGATATTTGATCTCTGAATTTCAGCTGTATATTTTGAACACTACCATTGATTAACTCAAAATGTTTTTTGGAACGGGGTTTTAGAAGAGTCAATTTACTAACTACATTATATTTAATAGTCCTGTCTGAAAGAAACTGAAATGAAAAATCAAGTACCAAGAAAGACACTCCCTCATTCTTGTTAGATTTATACTGAACAAATGTAAAATTGATTAAGGATTGCTATAATTATAATATATGATACTTATTATGAATATTTGGAGGAAGAAACCAAATTCCAAAGAATAAAGTTATAAACACATAGCTGAAAAATGAAAGTTAACATACAAAAATTTGGTTTTATTTTGATAATTCTTATTTAGACCAATGGATTCATCTAGTAAAATTTGTTTTGTCATACTCATAGTAATCTGAAAAACATATAAAAAAAAGTCCTAAAGTTAAAGCCTTTTAAATTTGCCTTTTTTTCTTCTACTTAAAATATTTAGATCATGTTCATAGAGCATTCATATAGCACTTTTTGCTTTTAATCCAGTGAATTCAACACACAAAATTAGAGATTTCTTTCATGCATATAACAATAAAATTTTCAAACAAGAAGCAATGCTTGTTTTCTAAGATAATATCAGTTCAGGGTCACCTCTGTCCTCTTCTTTTCTGACTCTGCTGCAACCTTACCTTACTTGACATTTTAGTGTGAGCCCTAGAGCCCTTTACAATCTAGTTGTGTTGTTTTGTTTAACTGGATGGTGCTGTAGTATGTAAGGCCATTTTGCTTTTTCCATACCTTCCTGCTCACCTCCCAATCCAACTTAAGAGATGAGCATTGTAAAATGATTAGATCAATCACATTAAAGTTGTAGATTTCTGGGAATGTATGATCCTGAATGGAATATTAGCCCTGATCAATTAAAATAATCTGAAAGGTCAAGTTTTTAAACATTTTTTGGAGACAACTTTTGCTTAACACTTTAGTATCAATGTGACTTCTTGCAAAAAGTAACTTTGTAAATTTTTTGAAAGAATAAAATGCTTTTTTAAGACAATTTCTTTATATTTTTGTTCTATTTCTTTGTTGCAGTGTGGTATCTTATCCTCTCTACTGCCATATGACTAAGAAACATTTGTTAAACATAACCATATTGGAAGTAGAATTAAAAAAGAGAGAGAAAACTGCTAGTTGAATAAGAATGGGTAAAATAAAATTACATTTTACATCATTTTAGCTTGTAAGTTTCCTTGAAAATGCTTGCATGTGGGAGGTTGAAATGCCTTCATGTAAAAATCCCTTGCAGCAAAGAGATTCATATCCTTCAAGAGTTTATCAGTACATTTTAAAGCACGTTACCAAATCACATGATCTCAATTTTCAATGCCTTATTTATTTATTTATTTTTTTAGAAAGCAGCTTGATTCTACAAACTCTATATGCTGCAGTTATATAAATTAAAGTTAAATGACATTTCAAGCTTCAGGACAAGATTAAGCAATAGGCCATAAGATAGAATACAACACTGTCTCACAACAGGAAATTCAGCATTAAATGACATGTCTAAACACTTCAGAATCTTATTTATCCTCATAAATTTCAAGTAATTTTTTCTCTCTCTCCCCTCTCCCTTTCCTCTCTCTCTTTCCTCTCTCTCTTTCTCTCTCTTTCCTCTGCTTCCTCATTCTTGACAATTACAAAAGTACTTGAATAAATTTTCCATATACTTTTTTATATTGTCCTATATCAAATAATATTCTGTAAATCTTGTGTTTTTATGACCAGTGTTCTAACATCTGCCACATTATACACTGGATTTATTGCATTATCCTTTGCATCATAGCATAAAGTATTTGACAGTTCAGTTGGCTAGAGCATGTCCTTTAAAATGAAAGCAATTCTTATCATAACACTGAGGCTTCTGAGGAGTTGAAATTGGCACCAATATAGTTTATTGCACTAGCAAGGAAAGTGTGGGAATTCAGCATTTATTAATGGAATTACTTCTGCAAATAATCAGACTGAAGACTGCATAGGCATGAATTATTATACTCAGTGCATCAGTTATTGATTGTGGATCTGTGTTGATTTACTGTAAGAGAAAGTATTAAAGTAGTTTGATGGAGCCTTGATTTTTAAAATGAATCAGTTATAAATTTCATATTTCCAGAAAGTAGTGTTTCATTAGGCATGTTGATTTTTCTTTATTGTAAAAAAGAAATACATCAATTTTTAATCTAAGAAAAACAACTGATATGTAGGGAAATAGTATCTACTCTCAATATTGTGGAGTAAAGAACTACCATTGCTTCTGATTTCCAATTAAAAATGTGGGAAATGAGTTGGAGGTATAATCAGGTTAAGTAGAATACATTACAAATTAAAATAATCAACAAGCTGAATAAAGTAAATATTTTAACTTGTATTATTCAGATAATTCTCTACAGTCTTACTACAGGATGTGTAAATATAAGAATTAAAGTTCAGATTCAGAGAGTTATCCAAATAGATCAAAACCAATCAATATATTTACCCAGGTAATCAGAAAATTTTGAGTAATATTCTGTTTATAATACTAATATAGCTCTTAAAAAGTAAACAACTCCCTTTTTTATATAGCTCCACTCCAAATAAAATCAGTTAAACTTCCTTTGAAACATTTGTAACTTCTGGAATTTTTAGAAATAATAAATATTTTCATAATTCTTGAATGGAATTTCAAGTTCAAATGAGGAACCATAATGTTTCCAAGGTGATTGAATTTCTAAAGATAAACTTCAAGTTAAAATGCTTATATTTGAATAGATTTGAAAATATTGAATTTGCTTGTTTATGACATGTAAATCTCAACCCATAAATTATATTCTTAAAATATTTTATTAAAACATTTTCTTTTTTTATAACTTTATTTTGCTTATTTATTTATTTAATGTGGTGCTGAGGATTGAATCCAGTGCCTCACAAGAGCTGGGCAAGCACTCTACCACTGAGCCACAACCCCAGTCCCTAAAACATTTTCTTTTTTTTTTTCTTTTTTAATTTTTTTTTTTACATTTTCTTTAAACAAACAAAAACATAGTTTTGCTACCTCTAACTCACTTGGTTAAAATCAATTGCTAATAAAATTAAGAATATAAATTGAATGCTTTTAAAGCCAGCATTGTTTATCTACTTTATTAATGACAAAAAAGGAAAGAAACTTTTGGGGGTAAAATTAAAAGTATGTCAGTTTATTCATCAAATAAGAGAACTGAATAAACAATGATTAACCATTACTTTAGTTGAGTATAAAGTTTAATACATGTACATATACATATAATTTTTTTACTGTTTTCTAAAGTCTAAGTTGAGGGCTTTTCCTGCTCTGTTGACTTCAACCATATATGGTCCTCAGAGGGGTTTTTAAATATATAATCACTGTAGAGTGGAAATTACTAATATTCAGATGTCATCTGTCTCTGTATAGTCTCCTGAATTTCTGTGTAGCCTACTCAATTTAAGTATTTCTTCAGCAACAGGAACTTACAGCAACTCTTTATTATTTTATCTCCCCCTCAACCAAGGCTTATTATTCTTTTAGAGGTTAATTAAAAATTGAATCATGCATATAGATATGTACTTAGAAATGCTCTTCCTTCTATCTTCATTTTTCTTTTCTTTTCACTTCTGAATGAGAAATGTAGATTTCCTATCGAATTTCTGCACTAAATAAGAGACCACCTTCCATGCTGAGATGAAGCTTTTTGTACTGGATACAGTAAAAAGTGAGAACTATTTTCTAAGAATCTCTTCTAGTATTTATGCCTTTTATAGTGTACATATTAATTTTTCAACAGTTAATAACTAGATAATTCCACATCATTTTTATTAACTTATAAATCTTCACTCACTTTTTCAGTACACTTTTAGTATTGAAAACAAATTCAGGTCTGTATTATAATTTTCAAATACATATCTATAATGAAATGAAATATTTTAAAAATCTACATTAAGAGATACTTTCATTAATATTCTTTTATTTTTTGTAGCTAGATTATTTACTATCACAGAATTGAATCTCAAATTAAGCCCAGTGATGAGCACAGTACAGGCATTAATTTACTTCACTTTGTGTATGGAGGATAGATCAAGCCTCTATCTAGGTAGGTCCAGGAAGAAAAAAGAATGAATGAAAGAAGAAGACTTCTACTTCATTGAAGTAAAGTAATGAAGACTTTACATATAAACCACTGTTCCCCAAAACTCTGTATGGAAATTTACTATTTTTAGTAGTACAAAGAGGTTCAGTACTATGATAAAGTAAAATCTATACTCATTAAGTTAATTGTATTTTAATTTTAGTCTATCATATATTTCTTTTCATTCTTATGTGCATATTAGAGTTTTTCTCTTGCATTTTCTATTATATACATAAATGGCATCTTGGTATCTTGATCAATTTTTCTTTAGTTCCTAATTAATTTCCTTCATTTTGAGGAAAGTAACCTTGACCACTCCCTTTCTGTCACACCCAGAAATTTAAGGAAGAATTCAATACAAATTTTGTCCTTGAAGAGAGGAAGATTCTAATGTGAGATATTCACAATTAATTCTTTATGATTTATAATACAAATATCATTAGTTATGTTTTGTTTCTATTTTCTCAAGTTAGTAAAATTAGACAGCAGAACATGATGGAGCACTTATTCCTCCATCCAACAGTCTTCAGTTTTGTCCATCTGTTGAATATACTATTGAAGAACCCTCTTAGCATATTGTTCCATTCATCCATTCTTTCATTCTTTTGCTATGTATTCTTTAAATATCATATGTCAGGCACTGTTTAGATAACTAGAAATCACACACACACACACACACTCACACATGAGAGAGAGAGAGAGAGAACAGTTTAAAAAACTGAAACCTACTCTCCAATGAGGCATTAAATGAATAGTCACATGACTTATATTTCAGTTTTGATACACGTAATGATAGTACAATGTTTTTTAAAGTGCATAATACAAAGATCTAACTTAGCCTATTCTTTAAGTTACACTGATATATTCAAAGCCAACTGACATCTTTCAAGAAAATATCAAAGTGAGTTAACTCTTTGGTTCATGATTTTTTTTGTGTACCTTCAGATCCATTCAATGTAACCTCAAGATGGGCAGTGAATTGCTGCTTTGGTAAGAGCTACCTCTTGGTTGTTGATCTTTGCTGCACTTCAATTTTACAATAGCCAATTTTCGTCTTACAGGTGCAGCCAACTATATAGAATCAAAGAAGTTCTAAAATTTAAGACTAATATGCCCATCCAAGACAAGAAGTATACAGAAAATACATATCAGAAGGCCAAGTATTTTCCAAAATTCTATTACTAAAAACTTATGAATAGGAGCTTCCTCATCTGAAGTAATGAAAATCTGTACTCCATAGAAGCCCCTGAATTTCAAACTTAGTCATTCTGTGAAAGAAGAGTCTTTTATTTTATTATTTTTAAGAAGGAGACTGTACAGTGATAAAGCTGCATTCCAGAAACACTGAAATTACTTTTCTTAGAAAATGTAATGACCCTAAACTAAGTGCTCTCATAAGGACCTTTAATGCATAAAAGCATGAACCATGGCACCAGTCTGTCTGATTAAAACCCTAGCTGTGCCACTTACCATTTATTTAATATTTAATACCACTGCTGGTTTTCTTATCTGTTAGATGAGATTAATGATGGTACTTACATAATAGGGCAATTGTCATGATTAAAAGAAACAGTTACTACAAAGTCTAACACCAGTGCCTAACAATGTCTAACACAAAACTGGTATCCTAGTATTGCCTATTGCTGTTATATTCATTGATATAATTATTAATTTATATAAATTCATGTTACCTATGTTATTTTATTAAATATTGAATTTGTTTTCTTTCACCCATATCATATGATATGACTTGGAATACAACTTTACACTTGTTGATTATTTTAAGTTGCCCCATGTTGGTAAGCTCTTGGTGTTTCAAGTCTGATGTTCTCACCACTTCTACTGGGAACATCATAAATTCTTCATTTTTCTTTCTTTTTTTTTTTTGGTGGGGGGAAGGGAATTTGAGTCAAAAATTTCCAAGGACACAGTCCATTTATCTATAAATACAATTAGAAAATTCTGATATAGTCTATTATTATAATTGGAAAGATCTCTGTATTTAATAGTTAAACTATATTAATTCCCTAATGATTTTGAAATAGTGTTGAATGCAAACAGAAAACTTAAAATGCATTCTCAAAAGGCCTTTTCATGAACTTGGGCCTTTATGGGCATGAATTTTGAAAATGATATGGCACAGAGGAGAAAAAAGTATCAGAAAGATAGAGACTAACTGTTGTGAGTTCCATAAGCTACATGAACTCACTCGGGTGAAACCTGAACCATTTCTGAATATACTGTAATAATCATTCATTCACGAATTCTCCTTCTTGAGGTCAGAGTAATGAGAATTAGAAAAAGAATGATGAGCAGAAGCAGAACATTACAGAAATAATCCCATTAATGTTTTGATACCTATAAATCTGTAGGTATCAAATTCCACAGTCTCTATTATAAGCTGAAAGGTCAGTGGACTACTGATTTCTTAGATAAGGTGCCTGAAACTGTCTGATGAAGACGTAGAACCACCTGCAAAATGTGGAAAGTTTAACAGGTTTTATTTAGATAATTCATTCTTTTCATACTTCACATTCAAGGTGGTGGGAAAATCAATTTAAAATCACTGTTTCTGTATTTTTTCTTCCCTTTTTGACTCCACATGGTAATTAAAAACATATCTGGAATGATTTTTACAGATTATATAAATAGACCAACACATTGAAGTTGCAAAATACACATTTATGAGTTCATAAGTATCTTTCTTTATAAAACTTAATTTTAAAGATTCAGAATAATATCAGCGTTTTTATCTTTCAATTTTATTTATAACTCAGGACAAATTAATATTTTTGTTTTGGAAGTTTACATATTTAAAGGACATACTTGGTACTTTATCTTATCCACCAACTTGTAAAGGTGAGATCACCATAGTAGAGAATACTAAACCTAACAAACAAATAAATCTTTCTGAATATAGTAAAGAGGATTTTTTATTTGGTCATGCTATGTATTTACATTTATTACCTATTTAATCATGTATTATCTGTTCATCAAAATTATAGTCCTTTTTGTCATCTTTTTTAAATGCAGTGGCTGTTTAGTAGCATGCTTTTCTTCATAGACTCACTGTAATATTTGACTGAATGTTTTAAACTTATAGCTGATTGATAAGGAAAAATAGTTTAACATATTCTATTAAAATTTAATACATTTTAAAATTTAGTATATTTTATTATCTGTGTCTACCTTATTTTTAGGGATTTCAAGGGGTAAAGAATTAGACATACTTTTTGTTTGGTTTTAAAATTCTTTTATCATACTAAGGACAAAGATCATTCACTTGCATTTATTTTTCTTTCATTTGTTTGGAAATAAAGTGAGAATAAAATTGCGTAAAATCAGTGGAAAAATTCATTTTAAAATCTGAGAAAATACATTATTGAATTATTGTGTAGATTACTGAAATAATCCTTTCCTTTAAAAATTCTTCAAATTTTTAAAGATGTTCAACCTTTACGTGTTGTTTTGAATGTTTTAAGTTTAAAAATGACATGTTAGACTTCAAACTTCATCAGAGGATTGAGATGAACTTATGTTTCTGAAGTGTTGACCCATTTATAGGGAAAATTGCTGCTAATATTTCTGGCAACATTCTATTCACTTGCCCAGAGGGAAGGTAACATAATTTGGTGTTTGGAGCCACCTTGTGGCCTTGTCATTGTAATTAGAGAATGTTCTCTGGATTCAGGTTCTTTTCCAAGTGAACATTGTACTGGAAAACTTTGAACGGCATTAGAAATCACATTAAAAATGGATCATAGATGAATGCCAGTTAATTATTACTTACTAGTTATTTATGTGAATTAAACAAATATTGCATTATAGAAATATAAAATATTTTAAACAACTTTTTGAGGCAGGATACAATTTTTACCATCCAGGTGCAAACAAACTCAAAAGATTCCTTAAATATTTAACTTTTCCAAGGAAAATTCCCTTCCAGCATTCCCTGGTGTGGTTATTTCTGCATTTTGTATAACTTGAAAGGTAAGATCTGATACCAGCAAATTATGGTCATTGAATGTTTTACAGTGGACTCATTGGAAATTCAGAGAGAGAAATGTGTGTTTGTTTTTCAATAAGTGCTAAAATGATTGATATTTACATAGGGTACTGTACAAATTCACTAAATATAAAGCATTTTCACTTCCTTTTCATATGAGTTAAATTTGTAGTGTTCTTTGTAATTTTACAAATAAGTGGCACATTTTTTTTTTTTTATAAAGGAATAAACTGCTTTCTAGAAACTGGAAATAAGTACTGACCTAGATATTTAAATCTAAAAAAATCACTGATTACTTAGAGGGCCTTACTCCTCCTTATTTACCTAATTTTCTAAAAGTAAAATGTAGAAATTTTATGAAAAAAGAATTTTCATTTTATCTCATCTATGGCAATAGTGAACATAAAAATTTTCCTTCTTTGATTTATGTCTCTGTTCATAGCTATATTTTAACACACTTATGCTACATTCTGAAGTATTTCTTATCATTGTCAATGCCATCATTGTCATCATCAACATCATCATCATCATCGTCATCATCATCCAAAAGCCTGAGCAGAAGTTCAGTTCCAAGATGGGATGTGGAATAGCTTAATCACACAGGCTGCAATGAAACAGTTCATATTTCCTGTTTGGGGGGACACAGGATGATTTGGTTTAATTAACAGAATAAGCACTCAATAAGCACTCAAGATTTAAAATAAACTCTTTAGATTATATACACTTTATGTATTAAAACACTGAACTTTTCATTGATGTTTTCTCTCACTACTTGGAGCAAGCTAGACTGCCTTCTAATGTAAAACAAGTGGTCAGAGCATGTCGTTTCTCATGCACATCCCAATAGCCTGACTGAAAGCACAGATTACTTTGCTTCCCATTAAACCATGCTCTTTCTGTCAACAAAAGTGCTTCTATTCTAAGAGATATTACTATTGATTTGCTTTTATTCTCAAAAGACAGCTAGATTTTTTTTTTTTTTGCAATGCTGCACACCAGGTATGATTTCAAGTGAACATATAAAGTATTCATTTCAACTACAAAAACAAGACAGAAATAGAAATGATGTATTTAAGAGTTTAGAAATGTTCAAAATTCAGATGCAAACTTTTGATGATGCCATATTCACATTTAGTGCAATTGGTGGAAGCAAAGAAATTTTAAAAAATAAATAGAAAATGAATAATCATGAATTCAATACACAAATATGAGAACATGTCCAGAAGTGAGCAAAAATCAAGAAACCACTCAAAAATACTTGAACTAGAAACTTCTGCTTTCTTCTTAATTTTTGTCTAAATTATAACATGCTTGTTTATCCAAGGTAATTATTCTCAAGTGATAAGAAATTTTCATACTCACCTATATCTGAGATCATTTTTTGGCTTACCTTTTACTGCTTTTTCAGCAACTTACAGCTAAAAATGCACTGACTCTAGATTTTAACTCTTGCCTCCTCAAATGTGATTATTCAATTAATCATTTTAGTTCTTTTATTAAAAAGAATGATACTTTCTTTTTGATTCTAATTCCACACTATAGAAAAGGTTCAGAGAACGTGTTTCCTTTGCAATTCAGCCACACTTTAGAATTCTCAGTATATCTTATCAAATTTGTGAGGAGCTTGGGAAATGGGTTTGGGTGAGATATTAAATTTTCCTCAATTAGATGACATAAAAGCCCATACATTGATAGTCATTTAGTGATTTGCTTGTGATTTGAATGAAGTTTCAGGGGACGGTGGAAGAGGGAACATGGTCATTTAAGCCGCGGGCAGCAGAGAAGGGACTGAGAGGTGCAAACTCCTTCATTGGTTATTAAAGTTAAAATGATGAGAAAGAAGGATGACCCAGCAGATAGAGTTACCTCCTGGCTGACCTTCATGTTTGTATCTCTTTCCTCTCTAAACCTTCCTAAATATGTTTTTCTTAATCTATTCCTACTATAATTAACCATTAAGTAATATATATTGATTTTAAGTATGAAGACAGCAACATGTTAATTAGGCAGATGATGTGATGGAAGTTAACCATATTTAAACTTCCCAGTCTCAAATGACTTTTGCTCTTTTCCAAAAGACAATAAAAGACATGACAAGACAAATTGTTAATTTCATAGAATAATATAAGCCCAGGATAGCAGGAGAGTTAAAAATGCAGTATTTGCCAATGTTAGGATTTAGGAAAGTCTTCTTTGAGAGATGAGCTTAAGCTAAGTCCTTAAGGATGTGATAGTTTAACCACTCACTAAATTAACATTTCTCCTCTACAAATCCATCTGAGAGTCAATACTGCAGAGTAGTCAGCTGCTCCCGCCCCAGAGGTGGTCATGTCTATAGAGTTCTAGCTCTGCCACCACGACAGCAGTGTGGAGGTCATAGCTAAGGATTCTATTTAACCAACCCTGTTTTAGTGTCTAGATCAGATAATAAACTGGCTGCCTCCTAACCATTTTGCTATAAGAACTACATGAAGGTATATTTGTGAAGAACTCAGGGTTTTTGTTTGTTTGTTTTTGCAGTTATGAAACTCTGATGGATCTTACCAGCATCATTACTACTTACTAGGTAAAATTTAAATGTTAGGCCCTCTGGCTCTGCTGTAATTCAACTCATATTGCAGACAAATTGACCATTCTTAGTTCTTGGAGGATTCACCTTATTTAATTTATTATCTTATATTTATTATTTTAATCTCTCTAGTTGTGTTTATTTCAGTCACTCTGCCCCCAGGCTCTGCCTGCTAAAACTCATGCTTAATTCAGGTAGGCCTTAAATGCTATTTTCACAAGACATTCTCTGAGCTCTCCAGATAATGTCTTTCTAGCTTTGGAAAACTTGTAACTATATATTTATAACCTCCTTTACATATGTCACCATGTCTTATTTCTTTTGCATATTATTGTGCTCCTAAAAACAGGATCATTCTAATATTTATCTGTAACTCAAACACTTAGCTCATAATCTCCCATGTATCAGCAAATGTGTAATAAGAAAATTCATTCATCATATAAATAGAAAATACATGAAGTTTTGTATTACAAATAGATATAATATCATTGAGTAATTTAAGGATTACATGACTAATGAAACACAAAGAAGCTGTTTTAATTTTGTTGTTGTTGTTATACTGGAGGACCATATACCCTATTTCCTTTAATCTAAAGCAATTTGTGGGGGTACCAGGGATTGAACTCAGGGGCACTTGACCAGTGAGCCACATCCCCAGCCCTGTTTTGTATTTTAGTTAGAGACAGGGTCTCACTGAGTTGCTTAGGGTCTCACTTTTGCTGAAGCTGACTTTGAACTCATGATCCTCCTGCCTCAGCCTCTGAGCCACTAGGATTATAGGCATATGCACCACTGTGCCCAGCTAAAACAACTTTTTTTTTTCCAAAGGAGAAAGTCAAAGTGTTTTTTCCCCCCCACTTGATGACTTTGTTTTTCTTTCTTTGTTATTCATTTAATATCCATACAAAGTCTCATTATAGAAATACTGAGTCAGAATTTTTTTTGATATGGCTACATATATTTTAAAATTCATGCTGGCTAATCTGAATGTACACAACAGATTAATTATTATATGTTAGTCAATTTTTCATCACTGTGACCAAAATACCTGACAACTTAGAGGATAAAAGATTTATTTTTTTTCTCAGGATTTCTGAGGTCTCAGTCCATTTATTGTTTTAGATGCATACTCTGAAGAGCTTTGCATTACACACAAAAATGAATATAATTTAAATAGTAAGGGACACTTTGAGAATCAAAATAGTACATAGAAGTACTTATTGCTATGAAAGTAGGCACCAAAATGACTATAATAAACCAGTTACGTATGGGGAATTATCAGTATGTCAGAAAGCTGAAGTACTAGGAGAGATGGTAGTCTTAATGGACCTTGGCTTGGAGAATGTAGAGAAGGCAAGCAGGGAACAGGCATTCTAGAATATGTATCACTGTGAGCAAAGGTAGGAATGAATGTGGAGGTTGCTTGGTTTTTCAGGAACCCAGTTAGGTCGGTGCTGAGAAAACTACATTCATTAAGACACTTCAGTACTAGGTTGAGGGATTTTGAAACAATTAAAAAGTTCATAAAATTCATGATTAAAAAGTTCAAAATTACTATTTTGAAAATTCTTCTTAAAAGAACAAAGGTAATAAAATAATCAAATACTATATTTGGCATTTTTATGCTTTCACTGGTAGAAATAATATACAAATGCTTTCCAATTCAAACCTGAACTAATATTTATTTATGTAAGCTAACCTGGAAGTGGCAACAGAATTATACCAAGAAGTCATAAATATCTGCTTGTCTACCCATTCTTTACCTCTAGCAATTTTCCCACACACGTTCTGAGCTATCATTTTGGTGTTTGTGGTGTTCCTTGACTCTGTGTCCAGCTCTTGACATTTTTGAAGGGGGGGATGGTTAGTAGGGATTGAACTCAGGACACCTGACCACTGAACCACATCCCCAACCCTATTTTGTATATTTACTTAGAGATAATGTCTCACTGAGTTGCTTAGCACCTTGCTTTTACTGAGGCTGACTTTGAACTCACAATCCTCCTGCCTCAGCCTTCCTAGCTGCTGGGATTACAAGTGTGTGCTGTTGTACCCAGTAACTCCTGACATCTTGATTGTTGTGTAGAATCCTATCTTATTGATGGAAGCATAATTTCTTTAGTTAGTGTTTGCTGATAGTGTTTTGGCATTCCAGACCCCATAAAACTACTAATGCTAATATGAGGTGGCATCTTTGATGTATCAGATTATTTTGTTTAAATCCTTCTTCATTTTAGATTTGTCTCTGTGACCAGGGCAGGGGTAACTTATTTAAATCTGTTTTATTTAAAAAATTGCTTTTAAATTCATAGCTAGCCATTGGCAGAATATTATGTAGACATGAAACTTCCATTCCTATGTTATTGCCTCCATGTTACAAAAGAAGGCAAATTAGTCCTCAGTATAAAATAAAACTTGGACAATATCTACAAAATGAGTTTGTTTTTATAATTGATTGAGATAATTCATATAATATGCTAACATATAATATACAGTATATAATACTTATATACATTTTTCATTGTGTTTTGTACACATAAATAACATTATGTAATTAAAGCTACCATTTTGTTTGCCTAATACTGATTATATATAGGAGCTATTAGCTCTATTATTAAACAGTCTTGAAACAACCAATTAAATATTGTTAATATGCATAATAATTACAGCGATCACTTACTGACCAGTTTCTACATGGTAGATACTATATTGATTGATTTGCATCTGGTATTTCTTTTTATCATCTCCTTAAAGAAGGCAGGCAATATTATTATTATCATTTTAAAAATGAGAAAACTGAAGAAAGAGAGGTTAGATAACTTTCATGAATCAAAAAGCTGTTATGTGACAATGGTCAAATTATATTCTAATATGACCCCTGCTCCTCTATTCTTTTGGGGTGTTTTTGAACTTTTTTTTATTAGTTTGTTTGTTATACATTAGGGTTCATTTTGACATAATTATATGATCATAGAATATAATTTGCTCCAGTTCAGTCCCTAGTACTTTTTCCCCTCTCATTCTTCCTCCCCATTTCCTTTGAGAAATGAGCTTTATGCTATTTGTTTATCGTTTTTAAAATTAGCACTTTATAAATAAATATACCATGGTATATCCAGATATGTACATAGGAAAGCTTGGTCAGATTCATTCCACTGTCCCTCCCTCTTCCCGTTCCTCCTCCCTCCCCCTCAATTCCCTCCCTCTGTCCCACTGAGCCCTGTTCTATTTTCATGGAATCCCCCCCCCCATTTTTCTTTTTCTTTTTTTCCTTATTTTGGTTAGTTTCCACATAGCACCCTGTTCTTCTATTCTTAACCTCTTTCCTGTTTGTATTTATGCTTGTATTCCTGAGAGAATTATTCAGTTTGTTCAGTCTTATATTCTTTTTTCATAAAATTTCTATTTACCAGGGACTTAAGTTTGTTATTCTTTTCCAATGAGAGAAAATAGTACTCAAATCTAGTAGAATATAAGTTTTAAAAGCATACCAAATGTACTATATTTTAAACATTCTTTGTTTTATCAATATGTAAAATAGAGTTGTCAAAATTATGAACAGTAATGAGTAAGAAAATAAGCATTTGGGTGAGAAATGCGTCACTAAAACAAACAATTTACCAAAAATAGCCATAAATTCCTTAGTGAACTTCATGTTGTCCTTAGCATTATAGTTTATTTAAATGTTTTCACTTGGGCAAGTAAGACATATACAGTATTTTAATTTTAACACAGAATATTTTCAAAGTATATAGAAAAAGAACCACAATGATATGTTATGAATATGGATTAACTTTTGTATGAAGTTAGTTAATTTTCAAAAGCCTATTAATTGTCATGAAGCTATTGTACATGAAAAACTGAAAGATTTCACTCTACATCTCTAAATGACCCACTCACTGTCTCTATCTAAGCCTATGCATGTACACTCACATGCACACACAGTGCCTTGAGTTTTAGCAAATTGGTTATTACCAGGAAAACTTGAATAACATTTCTTTCTCTTGTGGATCTAAACTTAAAAAGGATTTTATATTTTTATAAAAGTATGCATTTAAAAAAACCACAGTGAAGTTATAATGTAAGCTAGTGTTTTTCAAACCTGATTCAGGTGATATGGATTTGGCAACTTGTGGGCTTTTTGTGATAATAGGAATATATTTAATGTAAACATATCTGTAAAAGTGATGACTATCTTATAATAAATTACTCTTGCTATTTCAGGACTCACTCTTTCTATTGTGATCATTGTCTTTCATGCCTATTTGTGGGTTTCTGAAACAGGAACCAAGGCAGACATTAAATATTTTGTGGAATTTTGTCAAATAAACTTCAAATTATATCATGGAAAATTATGTGAATTATATAAATGTTTTTCCATATAGAGAAAAGTGGATAATGAGTTTACTTTGTTAATACTTTTAAATCTTTGAAGAATCTCCATAATATCTCTCAGTGCCATATACCAAAAGATTCCGGTCCATGAGACCATGAGATTAATTTTAATTTGAATGCCTAGTGGTTCTATGATTTTGTTTTTTAGGCAAAACACTTTATTAGAAATAAAATACAATAGACATTAACAAGGAACATGTAGCCTGAGAGATATAATTCTGAACTTGCATATAGTTAATAACATATACCTAAAGTATGTGATGCAAAAATTAACAAATTCTTGGAGAAACTTTATAAATGCTTAACCATAATATAAAATTATCATAAAACATGCTCAATAATTAATAGCTTAGGTAGATAAAAATTTAGTCAGTGTGAAAAAGATTTAACTACACAGTTAATAAATTTAATCTAATGGAAGAGTATGCAGAGTTTACATATAGATTTCTAATACACGTTCTTTTATTTTTTTCAAAAAAAGAATGGTTCTGTGATTTTTGTTTGCAATTATTTTTACCTCTGTCTGAGGACATTTTAAGTTTTGTAAGCAGGGTTTTTTTTTTATCATTTGCTAAAAATGCTCATAAGTTCTCATGCTTAGTATTCAAGTTCTAATAACATTATTCTGCAAATAATTCACATCAATGTAGCAGCAAGTGTTATGAGAAAACAACAATTTGCCATAAAGACCCAAGATAAATCTAAAGTTATTTCTCTCAATGTTAAATAAAAATGTTACAAATCATAATTACCAAGAGAGAGAGTAATATAGAAAGAACATATTTTATTCTGCAGCAAGGATTAACATTTCAAAATGTGACAAACCCCTTGATATAAGCAAACTTTATAGATCCTCAACACAGGAACCTAAGATACTTCAAAATAATGCTTTCTGTGCACCAAATCTAAAGTGCATATCTATATCTAGTAGGGAAATGGCCTTTGGTTTGTTTTTATCTTTATCAATTTATGCATTTATGTATATTTGTGGATATATTCCAGTCAGATATTACCTCTAAATGTTAAGATTTAATTTATACACTTGAGAATGCACCCTCAGAGAGGGTTCAATATATGAAATCATATTTAAATAATGGTCATTTGGGAATTTCACCTTGGCTGCCAAAAATCAACTCATTCAACAACTGGCTATTGAGTACCAATTCCTGCTGTTTGGCCCATGTTTCTAAGACACCTGTTTTTTTTTTTTTTTTTTTTTTTAATATCAGTGTAAAATTGTTCAAGCTTGGTCTCTTAAGATATAACTAAAGAGCAAGGAAAGCTCTGTACTTTGACAAAGATAAAAGCAGTATTAATGGTATATTGAACCAATTCCCTTTAATAGTCTAGAATTGATTTATTGTATGTTTTTTATCTAAACCTTTTATGAACCTATTATATTTTCAGCCTGTGTAACTTCCACAAGCACTCTACCTAATAAATAAAGCAGTATGGCACTTCCCATTATTTGTCCTAAATTTATCTCTTTTAAACTTCACAGGGTGCCCTTAGACCTTGTATAATTGAGGTTTGTGGAGAGCTCAGCTTTCATGCTGTCCACCTTCTTCATGATTTAATAGATGTCAGAGTTTCTAGATTGAAGATCCTAATCTTTAAGGTCTTCCTATACCAAGTGACTCCGTTCCTTTAATGATAGTGTGGTTGTCTTTCTGTGAGCATTTTCTAGTTCTATTATATTTCTTTGAAGTAACGCTTTTGGCTTGTGTTAGAGCATTTTGTCATGAGCGTGGTTCATAGAAGTCAATAATAGGAAAACATTTCAGCATGTGGGTTTCTATCCTGTCTTTTATACCTGTCAAGGGACTTTTAGCCTGTGCCTTAATACCTCTTGATATTTTAGTTCATGTTCATTAAACTTGGGCATTTTAAATAAGTTCCTAAGTTCCATACTGAATCTAGAATCTCAAAAACAAAATTTTTTATAATTCTTTTTAAAAACAGTGGAAAAACAACCTAACTTTCCTTCGTATGTATACAAATATACCACAGTGAATCACACCATCAGGTACATTTATCTACAAGACACTAATTTTTTTAAAAAAAAATCTATTAGTAAACAGCAGAAAGATCAATAGAGTAGAGGGAATGGACCAGGGGAGGGAGAAGGAAAGAGAAAGGGGAAGTTCTGGGAACTCAATTAGAGGAAATTAAATTCCATGCATTTATAATTATGTCAAAATGAATCCTAATGTTATGTATAACTAAAAGAATCAATAGAAAAAAGAAAGAATTTTTAAAAATAAGAGCACAAAAATGTACTTTAGGAGAGGTTAATCCGAAAAAGAACAAAATGAAGTGACTTAGACTTCACTTCTATACTAATAAATATGGAAGTAGCCTTGCAATTCCGCATACTAACATGGGAACCTTGGCAAGTGGTGATCACCATATCCAACCTGTGCCACTCCATCATGGCTTTCTCTAAGTGTCTCAGTAGCAATTATGTTTTCCTCTCTGTTTGTATTGCTTACCCATAGTTTGTACAATTCATAGCAATATTTGTGACTTTTTTTGATGAATTTAAAAGTTGATTAAGGTATTGGGGGAAAATCCATAAAGTAGCCTAATACCTATGACCTCAAGGAGTTTGTATTCTGGGATGAGAAACGGAAAATAAAATTTAGCAAAACTATTTGTTATGACTGATTGTAATAAGTACTATGAAGGAAGCAAAGCAAAGAATCCCAAAAGTAGTGGTTTGTAAAGTTGTTTTTTCCTCATAATAGGACACTGCTTCTTGATGGTAGAGCCTTTTTCCCTACTGTACCTCAGAGCACATATAAAAGCTTTAAAAAATTGCTATGTGGGTATCTGCCTATGTCCTGTTTTTTCCTTCCACCTGGTGTTATGCTTTGATAGTGTGGAAATGTAACAGAGATGTATTTCTTAGGGGAAAAAAAGAAAGGAACTTTCATTTCTTACTAGAAAAGGTACAGTTCAGAAAATGCAAAAAGAAATAGTTTTGAGTGATACATTTTTCATTTTCATCACTGATATAGTTGACAGTTCTGTAGAGGAAAAAAACAAAAGACATGCTGTGAGACAAATCCCTAAAAAACACATATGTGGTTATTTAAAAGCACAGCTCACCCTGCAGTTGCATTTGGAATTCAGAATTGCTTTCTACTTGCTTTGATTCTGATAGCTTTCCTTTTCTGCAAGGTAAGAGATACTCTGACCACAGGGTTATTTCGATTCATAAATATTTTTATTCACATGATGCTTAACTGCAATTGAAAATCTCCTGCCAAACCTGATAATCTCTCTGTTCGGCGTTTTTCTTATTTTTCTGTTGTTAACTTTGCATTATTTTCCATTCACATATGCTGAGATGATTGAAAATAGAGAATTTATCTGATTATTTAAATGGTTTCTGATTGGGAAGAAATACTCCACTCTGAGACTGCACGTTACAGTGACAGTTCTTTTTAAAAAATTGTCATGCAGTTTGCATGTTGCGATCTGTCAGCACACATTTATGTATTGTTACCTTTTCTTCTCATAACATGTCATATTTTATTTGCAATCATCAGACATTTTCATGCTTAAGTGGTCATTAACTTTGTGCTTTTCAGGGGTTCAGGACTGTTAAATTAAACTTGTTCCCCTACAAAGAATGTGCCTGACTAGTTTCTCTGCCTCTCCAGGACTCCTGGCTTAAAACTGGCTGCAGAAAGAACACCACCAGACTGCCTGATAGAGTAACTCCACTTTCCAATCTTCTGCCTTCAGAGGGGCAGAGAGGAAAGGTGAACTACTACAATTTATGGCAGAAGCATACCATTTTTTTTCCTTTCCCATATGTGTTACATTTTAAGCACAGCATTCTTTGAAGCAACCTCACATTTTGGTGTCCTAGAATGTGCCAGAACTAAGGTTAAATATGCAATTCACATAACTATTTGGTCTCAGAATCACCTTTTGGAAATGAAAGAATAGAATAGTATGATTTCTAACATTTTAATCTCTTTTACAAAGTGAAATGGTTCTAGGTATATATTTTATTAAAAATACATAGATTTGGAAACTTGTAACATTAGAGGTTGATTACCCTCCTTAATTACCTATGGTTTTATTTGTTTGCAGTTAAAATGCATGAATCCATGAACACTGAAAGCCACTTTACTACCACCACCAATAAATGCCTCCTCTTTCCCCAAATTTTATGGAGTCCTAGGGACCTGATGAGGAGTTAGACATAGTCCATATTCAAAAGTTTCTGTTAGCACATTTAAAGTGCATCATGATTAACACTGTCAAGATGGACAGGGTTTTAGAATTGTGAGAGATTCTCCAATCAGAAGTTGTGATGGTTCAGCTAAAGCACGTATCTGTTCCTGCTAATTCTTATCCATCTTACTGCATTCCAAATTCTGCAGCCTGCAAGCACAGATCCTTCCATATCCATGGAGTGAGTCTATTATGACTGGCTAGGAAAATTCTCTTCTTCCTCAGGACCCATCACCTTCCTTGCAAATTCTCACAACCCAGTTGTGATTATGTGTGTTTATGTGTGTGTTTGTGTGTGTGTGTGTGTGTAACTGGGATCAAATCCAAAGCTATGCACAGGGTAGGCAAGCGCTCTACCATTGAATGCCACCTCCCAATCAATGAAATCAATTCTTTATGTATAATGTGTACTTTCCCACACTTTTATAAGATGAACAATATGGTCAACAGTTATTCACCTTATCACATTAATATGATTTTTCAAAAGTCAACTCCAGTGAATTTGAATTTTTTTGATATTTTCTGGAAAATTCATCCTGAATGAATTGAGTAGGCTTCAAGTGGGGTTCCTTGTTTCTGCACTGGCCCTAACTCCATCTCTCTCAACCCAAGTTAGCAAGATTATGCCACTATTTGTGAAAAAAAAAAATCTCACTTGGAGTGAGAACCAAAGGAATAGTTAGAACTGGTAAGATGCCTTTATGGTTGGTTCTGCATTCCTCTCTAACCTCATATTCTTTTGTCCTCCCAGAGTTCACAGCAATCCAATCATCCATGTTTATCTGATCATATAATCATGCTCTTGCCTTGGGTGGGGCTTTGGAATTGGGTTGTCACTTTTACCTGGAAACATTTTCCTTTTCATTCATTCATCTGTGTGTGTGTGTGTACACTATATATATATATATATATATATATGTATGTAATATATATATATATGTAATATATATATTACATAGGAATCTACATATTTGTGCCTATGCACACACACATACACACCCTAAGTTACACACTGTTTTCAGGTCACTTCAGTCAGAATGATTCCTTCAGAAAGACTTCCTTTACTTCACTATTTAAAATTGAAGTACACTAATACTCCATATGCCATTTTCCTGTTTGGTTGTTTTGCAAATACTTACCACATGCAGCGTATTATAGATTTTTACTTATTGCCTTTGTTTATTCTTGATATTCATCCAATGAAATGAACTTCTTGTTGATAGAGTTCTTGCTAATTTTGTTTCTGGTGTATGTCCTATTTACTGTATTTTTTGGCTACATCTTTCCACTAAACTTTAAAATTGGTGCTGGCTGAGAAGACTTTATTTGTTTGAGTCTGTGTCCTTTCAATTGATGAATTGTTTAAATGCATGAATAAACCAATGGATAGGAGAATTCCTTTGGATTTCTGGATAGTATCCAACCCAAGAGATTTCAGCAAGACTAGATTTCTTCTTGATTCTTCTTTCCTCCACTACTGCAGAGACTCTCATCAGTATTGTGTGTGCAGGGCAAGGGAATGTGTGGACACTCCAAGGGCTCTCATGACCTGGCACTTCTGGTCACCCTTGAGGAGAGAGCTGGTGGAAGCTCCCTCCTGAATTAAACTGCTTCAGACTTAGCAGTATTTGCTGTTTCCTGGCAGATGTGTCCCAGTTTCAATCTCAAAATATTAAGTCAAATGCTGATGGGTCCAGGTGCCTTGTATATTATTCTGGCAGTTAGACCTTGATGATAAGATGAAACTAAAAAGAGTTTTCCATAAACCTTCAAAAGTTGAAACAAACTGTCCAGAGCTAGTCAGTAAACTAAATTGATTGCTGCTTTGTGGGATTTGTATATTTTGTCTGTTCCTTCTCTGTCAACATTCTTTATGTCTAGTATGAATACTGACGGGTACAGGCCTCACTTACAAAACAGTGGCAATGAGAAAAGAAGAAAAAAACCCTATTCTGTCCCATAACGATAGTAATATATAACTGACATTCAGAGTTGATTGCCTAGCATGATTCTGAACAATATGTAAAGGTCAGAAAGTACAACCTTAATAAGCATATGCCCTCTCCTTACTACATTCCTGGAAGAGTAGTTGGACTTATATGATTTTAAATCAAATGCAGTGTTAATCTGTGTCTTTGTTTTTATTTGTCTTTTTTATTCCGTGGCCACGTTTTAAAAAAGGAAAGGGAAGCAATCACATGTGTATGTACCTTACATACTAATAAGGCTGGTTTGTTTTCAACAAAATGAAGAACTTTGCTTTTCAATAACCTTCTTTCTCAGTCTATTTAGACTCTTGGCTATAGAAGGTGACTGTGTACATCTTAAAAAGGGTATGGATTGTTTGAAAATACAATAGATAAAAATAAGTAACTATTACTTAAGCACATGAGGGAGTAATCTAAGTAGGTTGCATCAGAAAAGCTATGGCTATATCTACTGTGCTAAAAATATCATGACTGTGCCAAAAGTTAGGAGTTTTGTGATCTGAAGACTTTAAAGTTAGATTTGCAAGGAAGGTTAGGGGAGATGTTTTGAGAGGTACAAATGCTGACACATGTAACTGTGTATCCTACATTTTACTGCTGCAAAGTATTCCTTGTTATGAGCACACTCCAATGGTGACTGTCTTAGTCTGTGCTGGCAGCTAGTACCAAATGGCATAGACCAGGTAGCTTACACACATTAGAACTTTATCTCTCACAGTTCTGAAGGTTGGGAAATTCAAGAACAAGGTGCCAGCAGATTCGCTGTCTTGTGAGGACCACATTCTGGTTCAAAGGTTTTGCCTTCTCCCTGTGTCCTCACATGGTGGAGTGTCACTGGGGTGTCTTGTAAGGATACTAATCTCAGTCATAAGGGTGGATAGTAATCCCAATCATGATGTAATCACCTTCTCAAGGCTTCCCCTCCTAATTCTATCATCTTGAAGGTTAAGAGTCCAGTATTTGAATTTTATAGAGAAATATGCAGATTATAACATTCGATCCTTGGTACTCCAAAATTATGTCTTTGTTGCATGCAAAACCTTTTTTTTTTTTTTTTTCTGTTTCAGTATTCTCCAAAATCTTAACTTGTTCCAACATTAATTTTAAAATCTAAGTCCGAGGTTTCATCTCAGTAACATCTGTATTTGATATAGGTGAAACTCAGAGATTCATCTTGAAGTAAATTGCCATCCAGCTGTGAAATCAAATGTATCCTGAGCTCCCCAAGTACAATGTTGTAAGAGGCATGAAGTAAATATTTAATTCCTAAATGGAGAAATAAGAAAGAAAAAGAGAATGACAGATCCTTCAGGGGCTAGAATGGACCTTTTGCCTCCATGTTCTCTCGTTCAGGCCTTGCCAGGGCAGTAGGTCCTCCTTCCAGAGACACCGGAGTGGTAGACTTGGCCCATGGCTTTGGGAATCCTGCCCTGTGGTAGATCCCTGCAGTGGTCTTGGCTCCAGGGTGACTGCTTCTGGATCACTCACCTTTGGCTCTCTCGGGCTACAGTAAGGCTCCAGTGGTTATTCTAATCACTGTTCATAGTTAATTACATAAAGTAGTTCAGGGTTAGAAAATTCATATCATTACTGTGTATGATTGATCTGACTAATTCACAAGCTCATGTTTTCAGCTTTAACTCTTTAGCATATTACTCAACAATCCTATAGAACACACTAAAATACTAAAAATGACAATTAAAAAATAAAGTGATAGAGAACTTTCATGTTTATAAACACTCAAAATTTAAAAATCAAGTAAATATCATAAAATATTTATTGAAGATCATTAACAAGATGCAAAATTTATCACTGACACTCAATACTATCTCTCAATGCTTCTACTATGTTACTTAATCCAGAATAAAATAACCTCCTCAAATAAAGAGAAGTCAAATTAAAGAAAAGTAAGTGTTCCTGTGAATATGGAATATCATGGTCATGAATGAACATTTGATTAGTGAGCTTAAACATTGTTTAGATAATTATGCAATAAAACATTTTTTCTTTTCCATGATTCCATAAAGTGGTCAGAAGTACTTAATGAATCACTTATTAGATCAGATACATAATTAGGAGTTAAATGTAACCAGTAACTACTTGAAATCACTATTTAAAATGAAATAAAGAATCTACAATATAAAATAAATAATATAAAATTAGAACTGCAGCAAAAATATAAAATATAGCAAAGAAAAAAGTTTGATGTTTGTCCACATAATATTAATACAAAAATTAGTTTAATATGAGATTTAATAGTGATATCTAAATTATTAAGTAAATATCTTGTTAAGTAAAAGCATTTAATAAAATGAATGGTAATGAAGCACTTGCAACCACCTTCACACGGTTTGATTTTCAAGAGCAATTTCCTGCTAACCTGGGTTTGTCTTCTGCTTCATATCCTATCAGCCTTCAGTCACGTATGGGAAAATGCAGTTTCCAGACACCTAGAAATTATCACCATCCTATCCATGCTGAATTATTTTTATCCATAATTATGCTTACAATTATAGTACATTTCTCTGAGAGGCTTCTTGCACAAATAGATGAGAAACCACCTTATGTTTTATTTATAATAGGGGAAAATTCCAAATTCAAAAAGAAATCTCTAACGAACATTGAGATTATGCAGTAGTGAATCAGGGGTGTAATCTGTCCTTTTAACAACTGTATGTGATACAGACAAAATCATAAAATGTTTCTAACACCAGTATGTAAGATGGGGTAAGCAAACTTCTTAGAGTCCTAGTAATTTTAAACCTGTGTAGTTCTGTAATCAACAACCCCTATATAAGGTGTCCCACTGGATTTGTACACATTGATGATGATAAAATAATGCAGTGACTTAAGAAATTCTCAAAAGGTCCTAAACTTTCTTGAGAATTTAGGCATACATTTGCTACCCCACTGTATAATTTTTATGTAATCATATATGCATAAACTTTTCTTTGTCTTTTATTTATTTTTCAGTGCTGGGGATTGTCTCTTCAACATGCATTGCAAGGGCTCTATAATTGACGTACACCCCCAGCCTCTGTATTTGGCTTTAAAAATTCCTATTTAGATTATAAACTCATTGTTATTTCTTATTTTTTAATCCACCTCTATACCTACCACACATAAGACAGAAATAATTATGGATTGATTGTCTTGTCTCACTGAACGTTAGAGTTGACTCCTTAAAAGAAAGAAGAAAAGAATGTAGTACATAGGGGCTTTTGCATATAGTTTAGAACAATTTTCATATATGTTTAACACAGCTTTGGCATTTTTACTTCCTTCTACATATAAAGACTGAATATATTTGATTGCAAATAAATTTCTCCAAATGGAAAGTACATAATTTTCTATTGTTGATTATTTTAATCCCACACCTCTCAGAAAATTTGCTAGAATACTATTTTGAAGCATCAAGAATTCTTCACAAGCAAAAATCTTCCACAGATTTGAGAATTACATCTTGCTGCATGCCTTTAAAAGTAAATAAAATTAAGTTAGTATTACCATGTATATCAGAACATATACATTCTGCAAGGGTAAAATTACATTAGAATATGGAAAGTATTTTGTTATATGGAATGATCCACTCTCCTTTGGTTTTTTTCCTTGCCAATTCACAGTTTTGACTTTGACTAATCAGGATTGTAAAATAGAGATCTAGTTTTCGTGCTTTCTTGTCTATGACTAGCCACTGCAAAGGAAAGAGGGGGAAAAAAAACAGAGGTATCATGGGGAAGGACTTAGGAAATCCTATCTTGAATCAATCAGGAATAAAAGGGTTGAAGTTGCTGGAGTTTGTTGACCCTGATGGTGCATGCTCATAATCCCAGAAATTCAGGAGACTGAGGCAAGAGGATGTCAAGTTTGAGTTCAATCTGGGCAACTTGGCAAGACCCTATCTCAAAAAAATGAAAAGAGCTGGGGATGAAGGACTTTGGTAAAGCACCCTTGGATTCAATCCCCAGTACTGAAAAAATATCACTAGAATTTGCAAAACTGGATATAGTTAATCTTTCCTAAAAGGTGAGTGTGCAGTGTGAGATCTTTAGATCATTTAGGAAAGAGAATGAAGGAAGCAATATTAGTTAGCTGTTATATTCCAAGTCTATGTATTCCACTGATACATTTAGAACTCTAAAAATTATTATTTTACAGGTTTGTGCCTTCATTGACTTCATCATGAGATGAAATTACAACAAAAAGTTCATTTTAATACACATTTCCCCCCATTCTGTGTAGTAGATCATAAAATCAATTCAGTCTCTTAATATTTTCAGTAGATTGAAGATTTTTTTCAGCAATTCTCAATATCTCTGGGTATTTTACTCCCCATAGTTTAGTTAGCCTAGAAAATGTGCAAGATTTCTTTGTGAAAATATATTTAAATGGTTTTTAGGGTCATTCCTCAGGGTTACCCAGATATGTCATCATTCAATGGACTCTCAATCTTGAAGTGACTCATTTCTGGAATTTTGCTCAAGAGCCATATATCTCTGATTGACTAACAGATGGGTTTTTCCATTTTTCAGTTGACAGTAGTCCATAGATCATTGTGTTTCTATTTCAGGTCCAGAGACTCTGTGATCAATTTGCCACTGGAAAATACTCACCTACAGCATCACTATTAATTACACAAATTACACCTCACATCTTATGGCTCATTGATATTGTTTGGTCTCAGGACCTAGGAATGCCATCATGCCTAGGGAAATAAGGAAACCTATTTCAGCTGCAACATCTCCAACTAACACTACCGACTAAAAGATAACAAACTATATGGTACTCTTCAGATACTGATGTTTTACCATACATGTATTTCTTAAAGGATAAAAACTTTGTTCACCCTGAAATTGATCAAATTATGTTTTTATGTATTCATGAATATACCACAAAGAAATCACCATTCTATATAACTAACATACACCAATAAAAAAAAAAAGAGAGAGATGCATGGAGTAGGTTGAATAAATCACACATGATAAAATCACTCTATTATTCTCATTTATTTAACTAATGATTTTTTTATAAACAATGTATCAGTCATCTCAGATTTCATTAAGAACTTTATTTGGGTTAGCTAACCACCAGTAGAGCAAACCACTCTCTAATGTGTTCAGATCTGAACATTATTTTTAACTCTGGGAATGATACTGATAATTATAGCTAGGTTATAACATTATACTTTGTAACCCTGTGTTTAGTACTTTCAGAATTTATTCCTACAAATGTTTTCTAGATCATTACTGTTACAAATCCTAAAATTCCAGCAAAGTTTGCATGTTTAATCTCTTTTAGGGTTTGAGTTTGTAATGATCTCCCTAGGGCATGTTGAATTGTGTTTCTAATTTAGAACTGGAGATAATTAGAAATGATGGGGGATGGTTTTCCCTGGTAAGGTCAACAAGATGAGGTTGTTAATGGTTTTAAGCAAGAGAAAAAAGCCTGTCATTGAATATGTGAGGAAGGGCCACTTCTTCCTGCTAATGATACACCCTGAGACATTTGGAAGGTTGAAATGTGTTGGGTCATGTGGTTCTTGCTTCAATTTTCAGATTCTTACATTTTCTTAATCAGCTCACTAGCTTTCATACTGAGGTTTGATAAGGCTTTACACACAAATAACCTTGAAATGTTGAGTTATAAAATTCCCCTGGTTTCTCTTTTTAGACTTGAGCCAAGATTTTAGGCATTTGTGCTTATTTTTCTTTTCCTTTAAGACATCTGTTCAGTTTGCAACAACCCACTCAGCTCACAGTACATACTTCTGTACACCTTTTATTTTATTGTCTTGGAACAATTGCCAGATCCTTCAAAGTCTTAGTACTCAGAGAACATTGTGTTGTAGGTCATAATTTGGTGGAACTGTATTGCCATGCTGCAAACGAAGGGGTGGTATCTTACTTTTAATTCAGATAAACTTTTATGGGAGAGAAGGGAGCCTTAGCTCTACCTAGCCTGATAATAAACATCATTTCTTCTAGTGCTCTGAGATTTTATTGCCTGTAACTCTTCCACCAATTTCTGTATGATTCAGAATTTTGGTGCCTCAAGTTTGTGGTACCAGATTCACATATGCAGTTCCTAACTGCAAAGGAACTAAAGAAAGCTATTCTTTGGAATTCTTCCTTAATAATTATGAATTATGAAGCAGGACATTCAGTAGGCATTAAAAAGATATTTCAAATAGACTTGACAGAAGAATAATGATAAGTATATAATATAGTGATTCTTGACTTTCCCTTGGATATAGTTTATTTATTTCATATTTTTTCATTGAGCATCATTTTTTCTTATTAAATTGTCAAAGCACTCTATCCCTTAGAAGTATTAAATCCTTTATCAAATGTAACATGCATTCATTTCCAAATAGGTGTACATCTTTAAAATCTGTAGGTTTGTTATTACATTATAACTTTTAGATGTATTTTTTATTTTGAGAAGTCTATTAGTTCATTATGGATATACGGAATATTGGGGTCAATTCTGACATAATCATACAAGCATGGAAAATGATTGGCTCCCTAGCACTTCCCTTTTTCCTTCCCTCCTCCCTTTCCTTGTTCCTTTATAGTCATATATGTATATAGGAATTCATTTCTCCATTCTTCCCTTTTCCCATCCTTCCTCTCTCCCCCTCAGTCTCTTTCCTCTACTCCTCTGATTTCTGCCTTCTTTTTATTAAGTGTATTAAAAAATTTAAAGACTTTTGAAACTGTCATAACTATAATGGTGCATGTTATATATTTTCTACTTATATCTTGGTCTTTTTAATTATATTCTGTTCGATCCCAAATTTTGCTTTGTTATCATTTTCTTCAAATGCCTTCTGAGATTATTGAAATTGTCTTTTTTCCACTGATATGAAATTGATGTCTATTTGGAAATAATGTCATCAAAATTTATATTGGTCAACTAATTAATTGATATTGTTGTATAAACTAAAAGAAAACAAAACAGAATAAAATTTTAGTTCTTCTTTGTTCCTGTGCCTGCTGACCTGCTGTCCTGGCCAGGTCACATGGCTAGGACCAAGTGCTTTGGGTGTAAGAATGTGGGTGTTGCCCATTCTACGAGGCGCTTTGGAGTGGGACATGGAAAAGACATGATATGTAATCGTAATCCCAACAAAGGGAGCAAGTGAAGCTTTAAACTAGGCTTTAAAAATCATGTACTTTTTATATCTGCCATTAATTTGTGGATACATAATTTTTCTACATTTTTTGCTTTATTGTCATTTTTAACCTAAAAAAAAAAAATTCTTAGAACTTTTAAAAATAACTTGAGTGTTGTACTTACTCATTAAACTTTTTAGAATTTCTGTTGTTATGCTTAGGCTATGAGGATCTAATTCTATTCCCAAAATCAATTAATTTATTAAAAACTTATATCAGAAAATATTAACTTGGAAATTAAATTTTCATCCTATAAATTAGTGGCAATGGTTTCTTTCTTTCTTTTTTTTTTTTTTTTGATAAGAGATAGTATTGTGAATGTTGGAAAATATCATGTAACCAAAGATTACTAAGTTGTCAAAATACCACAGATGTAATTTTATTGATAAATAATAATGATATTTGCCAAAGACAAAAATGAGAGCATTTTTTCAGACCATTCAGTTAACTCATTTTAATGAAAACTAAGGTGAAAACATTGAAATAGATGAACATTCTGGATAGGATATCTTAACGAGTACCATAGTGTATACGTGGTGTAATGTTGCTTTTTCAGAGTGGCTGAGCTCCTCTTAACCTAAGCAGTCCTTCTGGACCTTCTCCCACATTCCTTGAGGACCCATCTTTCCAGCTAGTCTCTTGGTCAATTATTGCAGAATGGGACATACTAAGCTTCATCAATAAAGTGCGCATGTTGGTGCAAATAAACATTTTGATCTTTTCCTGAATTTTAGTTCACTAAAATGCAGTGGAAGGAGCCACTTGAAAGTGTACAGAATGTTTCAGGGAATTTGATGTGAGGCAGGATTCTGGAATTTTGGACTTTAGGATTGGCTATGTTAGTAAGAACCTTTGAGAAAGTAATTTACTATTATGAAAACTGATATTTTGAATTTATACAATTACTCATTTGGGTGATATTGACTATGAGGTCACTTTAAACTTTAAGTTTTATAAAAATAGCTTTGAAGTGAAAAAACGAAATAGTATCTTCTAAAAACTTGGCCTACATTGTATGTGTGCATAGAGATTAATTGGCTAACAGATTGCTCACTTCTTTTCAGGATTTTGGCCACACTGTAATTTCAGTCTTATTTCTTTTCTTAAAACTTTCATATTTTGTTTAGAGTTTTCTTGCAGGACTTAATTAACTAATTCATCTAAATATGAATATTCTAGGTGATGTTCTAACTCTGTGGGTCTCAATTAAGGGAAATTTCATTACTCTTCTCCAAGATAACATTTAGCAATATTTGGAGACATTTTTGTTTGCCATGATCTGGAGTTAGGGGCAGGCAGAACATTGATATTGACATTGGATGAATAATGCACAGGATTGCACACCTTACTAAATGATAAACAATTAAGCCCTACAAAATATGGGAAGCTCTGCAAAATATGGGAAGTGCTACTGTTGAAAAACTTATATAAACCCTTTCTAATTAGAACATTATAAATTGTCAAGGGATTGGATTAACCTATCTTTTTCAGTAATAATTGACATAAAGACTTTTTTATTTAAAATGGGATATGTATTTTAAAGGAATGAAATATTAAAGTCTATAGAATCATAATAATGAGATATTTGTGCTTTTCTAAAATGACTATCATGCCTAGATATCCTTAAATAAAATGAGATATAAGATGGCTGTTAAGAGGAAAATTAGTGTATGCACTTTGAGAACCAATGCAGTTCATGGCCATACCACCAAGTGAGGTGAGCTCTCTTGCAAACTGATAAACACAATACTTGACCCCAGTCCAGTGGTCTAATATGAATTTGACATTCCTGTCCATCTGGAAACAATGAAAGCATTTGTAGGCTTTTGCCTACAAAAGCCTTTGGCAAATAAGCTTAACTTTTGTTCCACATCTAAGTCTTTACAGAATAGTAACAACTGATTATAGAATACTTTTTTAGAACATGGAAAATATTAGGTATACCCAGATTTTTCAAATTATTTTTAACCTAGTAATAGCACCTACCGGACACGAGTTATTCACTTTTATCACCTCTACCATTTTTTTTTCTATGTACTTTATACTTTATTCTTTCCTTTTTGTCTTTTAAAAAACTACCTATGTAGCCAGGCACAGTGGCGCACACCTGTGATACCAGCAGCTTGGGAGGCTGAGGCAGGAGGATCACAAGTTCAAAACCAGCTTCAGCAATTTAGCGAGGCCCTAAGCAACTCAGCAAGACCCTGTCGTTCAATAAAACATAAAAAGAGCTAGGGATGTGGTTCAGTGTTTAAGCACCTCTGGGTTCAATCCCCCATACCAAAAATACAGACAACCTCCCTACGTATAGAACCCATGTTTAGTTTTCTTCCTTAAAATGGAAAAGTCTTAAAAATCATAATGCTTACTGTAATACAAATTTATTTCATTGAAGAAACTTCTGATTCTCATAGTTGTGGAAAACAAAATTACTCATTTAGTGTCTTAAGTAGGAAAGTTTAAGTATTATATGACCCTTGCAACAGAAAACTGAGATAACTGAAGTCTACTCTGTTTGCCAAACATAGATACCATCTCCTAAAAATTACTAAACACCCTCTTCTTTTTTAAAAATGTGACTTGCAGAGAAGAATTAAATTTTTGCAGCAGAGTGGGACATATACCTTTTTTCTTAAAAGAGCATAAACAAAAATATAATGACAATATTGCCTGCAAAGAGATTAGCTCACACTGATATAATGTGGAGTTACTAAGAAAGTCAAATAATAACTGTGCTGAATTTATATAAATTAATTTACACAAACTGGGTCATTTTAATGGGTAAGTTAACAGTAAGAGTCCAAAGGTACCTAGAAATTAAATGAAAGAATCCTCTCTGTTAGTTAAGATAATACATTCCCCAGAAATTGAGGTTTCAGAGAGAAAATTCTGTCCTGAGAAACATAGGAGGTTTTAGAGATTCTCCTTATTCTTAGAATGTAAGTTACTCATTTATTCAATATTGCCTTCCATTTTTTGCATACCTATAGTATGTCACACTATGCTTTATGCTTAGTAGCTTTACAAGAGAAAAATAAGAACTAGTATCCTATATACGTATAGAATGTATTTTAGCAACTGATGATAAACAGTAACAATATGTAAAATCAAAAGTCACATCACATTGCGATAAAATTCACAACGTGAAAAAGATCAGTGAGGTGAAGTGAATGAGGATGTCTTTGAGGGAGAGTTTTAAGTAGGACAGTCACAAGGTGATGAAGAGATGACGTTTGAGTTGAGACTGAAGCAATGTGGAGAGATATTTAATAAATAAATATGTATTAGATATAGGGAAAGAGCTTTCTGTGTAGGAGGAAGAACAAGCACACAGTTCCCGGTGTGGAAGTTGACTGGATCTATTGGTGGAAATGAATAGATGTCATGGTGCCAGAAAAGCATTGATCAGGAGAAATGGATGAGAGAGGAGTGTAGAGAAATTGATAGCAACAGTGTCATGCGTGTGTCACTTGGTTAAGGAGAAGAAAACGGGGCTGAGTTTATGCAAAAATGTGGGGAAGATGGCCACACTTCTTAGAACTCTTCCAGTTGGAGATGACATGACAGCTGAGGCCAGCTTGTACAGCTTCATCAACTTGGTATAGAGGCAAGAGGAATGCAGGGAAAAGTTCTTAAATACTTGCCCTATACTTTTGGGTTTTCACAGAATGAGCTTGTCGCAAAATGAAGAATGAGAGCCTATGTAAACTTAAACAGGTACACAGGTTTTGCCTCCAAATATCAATTTTGATGTAGTTGGCAGAAAGAATTACTGCAGGTTCCAGTAGCCTAAGAGAGGTGCCTAGTTCTGTCTGTGCTTGCCCTGAAAACATAAACTAAATCAAGTTTATTCAGATGGTGAGCACAATTATAATGTTGTGAAAATCAGTACCACAGAAAACATGGTGAGAATGTTCCTTGATCCCATTTCAATGGTTTTTCCAATGTCGTGATGGTCATTTTTGCCAAATACTTAATATATTAGATGTCTGTTATTTAGAATTTAAACTTTTGATTTCTGCATCTCCAAGTATAATGAGATTACCAACAAGAATTTCATGACTCATACTTTTTCTATTCCCAATTACTTTCATCAAAATTCCTTATTTAGGATCAGGAGGAAGTTTGGTTACTACGGTGTAAGTCTAGAATTATTTTTATGATGACAATATATTTCTCTATGTATCTGTATCTTTAGAAGTAATAAGAGGACATATTGCATGTGCCTCATTACCACAGAGCCTATCTTCCAAATATGCCTTCGATCCACACTTTTTTTTTTGCATTTTCCTACTTCATAAACTCTTATCACAAGGATATGGCCTATCTTTGGATCTCACAGAGCTCAGCCGATCATTTAGTATAATTGTTTCTTAACATTTTTTTAATCCACCATGTTCATAGTATAAATATATAAAAACACTGACTATGCAATAGGACCAGACTACACACTTGTCAAAATGACTCACAAAATAGTTTATAATTCCAAATAGATAACTCTTCAGATTCAAAGCTTAATTTGCAATTTGTTTTTAATCTTAAATGCCCCTTTCAATAAAAATTTAGTTATTAAATAGTTCATTCAAGGTGTCTTTAGTGGGTTGAGATGGAGAAAATGTGGTCATCTAGTTCTAAAACAGGCCTGTTTGTAAAAGTTCTTCTACTTAAAAAATAGTGAATTTTCTCTTTATCTATGTATTGTATGTTTCTCAGTGAAACATATTTTTTGATAGTCAAGAAAGCATGTGCCCCAAATTTTGTTTAAAATTGGGATCATTGTGGCCAAGTCCCTGGTAGCAACACTGTCCCTACCTAACACCTAAGGAGAATGCCTTCACCAGCTGCCTCCAGTACCTCTAAGGACATTCTTTCCTTTTCATGGTAAATGAAAGCTGTCATTCGTTTGTTCGTTCATTCAATAGAGAGGATATTTGCAAACCAAATAGTACAGCAAGAATACAAGGGAAACAATGAAGAAAAATTGTAAAAGTGCCATTAACAAGAAAGAGAAGACATAAAATAAAGATGATTTAATCTTAGTTTGCTAGAAAGGCTATAGAAGTGAATAATATTGCTATGAAAATATTTGCTTATGGGCATATTAACTGCAGGGAACACAAATACATTGTTTCTCCTGAGTGTTTTTGAAAGATACTTTTGCTCACTTCAGATTAGGGGGATAAAAAGTGAAAATGTGGCACTTCCATGGTGATAAATAAGCCAATTCCACACAGTCTGGACTTCCCATTTGTACCTCAGTCATCTACTTTCAGTTGTAGGAAATGCAACTCCAGGATGCATGTAAAGGAAACACTGCATTGCATTCTTTAATTTTCTCTTTCTATTCAGATATGCTCTTAGATTACTCTAGATAATGATAATGATATCACACATCAATTATTGGTAATTTGTCTCAGAGACAGCAGATGTGGGTTACACCTCTTATAAGACCATGTCCTCAACTTTTGCAAATAAGATGCCATACAATCTTAATAAATAAGTTAAAATATAACTAAATTTTAAGTATTTAATAGTAATATTATGTTAGATGCTATGATTTCTACATGCATTTTATGATAGATTAAATAATTACATTACATTCCCCAAATTCAGCATAGCGGTTTCACTGTATTCATTATTAGGGACCCCTGATAAATTTAATTGAATGAAAAAATAACTCTAAAACTGCTTTATAAAACACATGTATAAACCTGAAAGCGCTATACTGTCTTAGTTGTCTTCTGACTTTCTAAGGGCCAGTGTGTACATGTAGACTTTTAAAACAATTCCCCAAATA